>NC_089741.1:6564625-6607125 GCF_040412425.1 Macrobrachium rosenbergii | reverse complement strand
CTCATTTCAAAGATAAAGAAATTTCAGTTGACATTTTTAGGGAGCAGATAAGTTTAATAAAAGCAGCATATCACACGACAATACGACAAAAAACAGCGATTCCAAAACACTTTTCCGAAGAACTCTGGACAAGATGGATCTTCTGTATGGTCATTCAAACGCCTTGTACATCGCCCTTTGTCACTCTTAGCCCCCAACACATAATTTACGATATTTCTACATGATAAGAGTCGCATGGTCAGTTGAGTCAAAGGTTGCAACTAAATCACTTGGAAAGAGTCTGCTGAAGTCATCAGTTCTGAAGGTTCAGCCCCACTGCGATGTGACTAGTTAGATCATAATGGCAGTGCACCTACTGATTGCCACAAGACTGGTAAAATTTATTCATATCATATTTTTTCTCCTAAATACGACAATAATTTTTTTACATTTTATGGAAGATACTTTTCTTTTGCAGATTAATTGTGTAACGCCAGAACTCAGGAAGTAGTACTTTTATCTCATGAATTTCTTTTTTCAGTACCGGATAACTGTTTCAACTGTAGTTTCAATATTCAATTGAAGGGTTGAGCAACTCCATGTAACAGTTTTTTTTTTTTTATTACAAGGTCAAACTTATCTAGCTAACATCAACTTCTCCACGGTTCTGAAAAAAAGATGAAAATTAAGTTTCAATGCATTACTTTTAGGAATTGAGTTAAAACACTGAAATCAGCATGCGCGACAGATGTTATTAACAGAGAAGGAGAATGGAAAGAGAATTCACCCATTTGCAAATCATTTATACTTAATCATATTTAGGATGCGTTCTTCATAGTGATGGAAGAGTATATGAGAGGTAAAAATTTATTGGAATACCTTTTATAGCAAAGGAAATTTTAATGCATTCAAGATGAAGGTGAATAGCACATTCCCAAAATGAATCAGGAAGTTCTAAACTTTTTCGTATATCAATGTTCACAAATACTTGAATAAAATTTTAGACGTTATTAACATATATATGTATATTTTGCGATTGTTTCATATTTTTCTGAATCAATGTATATGAAATCATGTCATCAGTAATATGTAGGGAGAGGAACAGAGTATATTGTAAGTAATTTTAGGCGAATTAGGTAAGATACCACTATTTAATTTTATCTCCGTCATATTTTTACAAATAAAAAAGTACGTTCATGGTTTAGTACAATAGTAACTTCTATGTAGTCATTTCTTGTTTTTAGGCCAAAATTATTCCTTGTTTCCGTAATTTTTGAGCTATAAGAATATCTTAGTATGTCCTATATCGAATAGGCGTTAAAACAGTTTCTTGTACGACTGAATCGATCTGATCAAAGCTCTCTTGAAACCTCTTTGGTTATCGGAAGCTGAAACATTCTGTAATGATAACGAAGGCCGATTGATCTCGATCTTTCCCCAGAAGCATTTTTGATTTGTGTATTAACTTCACCTGACTTCTGTTAGAATGTACATTTTCTTTCAGTTATCATATCATTGTTAAGCTTTGCTGCGTCTCTCACGCTTACTCAGGTGTCACCAGGCCACTGCACTGGAGCTATGTTGGAACAGATATTGCTGCGTTGTCGACTAGCGCAACTAACCATCCAAAAGGAAGCTCCCTTCACGCGACTGCAATCGCACCTCCAGTCCCTCTTCCTATTATGGTATGTTCCAATACTCATTTTGAGGTTATGTCGTACATTTTAGGCTTTCATGGTTTAACTGGATTTCTTAGAATAAACTTTAAAATCTGGCAGAAATCGTTGCTTTCCTTTTCTCTTGTTAATTTTGGAAAAGCACGTTTTTTTCCACTTCCCGTTACGCACCCGTACATCAATTATCAAAGGAAAAACATAACTTCACTCTGTTCTACGTAATTTGAAAAATAAAAAGATCTTTTCATTTCTTATTACTTTCCTTTGTCCTTCTTAAAATAAAAATTCGTAAACTTATGAATGTTTGTCCGTTCCCGTTGTGGATTGCATTTCTGTCAAATAATGGCATTTCATTATTACAAGCCATAATTGTGTGAATAGAGAAGATAATCTCCTTAATGTTAAGAATTAACTTTTCCATTTAGGACCACTGAGTTACGAACTTCAAGCTTCAGTTTCAAGCTACGGAGCATAAATAGGCTCTCATGCAGGGATCAAGCGAATGATATTTCTGAAGCTTAAAGTCAGGGCGCCTCCTGTGTTTAATGAACCTAAAGTATTAAAAAACTGATTCGACAAAAGAGAATGGAGTACCAAAGCAAGCGAAAGAGAATGTTTGGTAAGGTTAGAGACAGAATTAAGAACAAATATATCAATAACAAAACTGTAATATTCATAAACTAATGCATTGCAGCGTGGGAGCATGACCTAGTTTCGCAGCCTCCTCGAGTCTTGTGAATGTGAACAATCATGCCATTGCGAAAAAGAATACTCAATAGGCTGGTGCTGTTGAGCAAAGCAAAGACTGTCACCAGCACTACGAAATGACTCGCGTGTTCCCCCACCATCCCCCCACCCGCCTCTCCTTCCTCCAAAACAATATCTCCCATTCTCCAAACTATGAAATGAATCATAAATGTCTTAATGCCCTTTTCATGAAAAGAAAATGACAGACTTTCAGCTACGGTTTCCAGAAGATACAAGTTATTGGATGTTGCTCTCATCTGAATAGAAGAAAAATAACCCAGCATTGATTAAACAAATACTTTTCAGCCTGGTCAAACAAGAATTTTAGTCTTGTTAGGATTCAGCTTCGTGCGCCTTAGACTGCGCCAGATGTCTGATGAGAAGTTCTGCCACTTCATTGGACGTCAGGAAGTATTTCATCACCTGCACATTGCATTATATTACCTCTAAACTTACCAATAATTCCATTAGTAATTATTTAACCTAAAAGATAATGACAATGGCCTACTTTCTAAGCCAAAAATTTGGAAAATCTTACAAAATGTTATATGTTTTTCCCTCTAAATAACATAATTTCAAATAAATTTTTCATATTTTTTACTTCCCATATCATATGTCACCTACCCTGGGACATCTCCAAGTTGCAGACAACATAATATAAACAAGTTCCAGTTTCCCACATTTACGGAAAAATGCTAAAAACGGGAGTATTGCTGTTGATGCCATACGTCCCCCGGTGCGTTTAACTGATCATTATATCTGAAATGGATTAAGAAAGTCGAGCGTAAAAGTAAAATTCGTTTAGAGAACTGAGATTTATTTTCTGTCAAAATTTTCGCTGAAGATTTAAAATCCTTGTTATATCAGGACCAAAGACGTTGCAGATATTATCATACTATCGATCAGTGACATATATTGAATCTTACATGCAACTGAAATATCTGATTTTTAAAATATTTCATATTTGTACTTTATTAATATTAAGAAGTATTTACACCAATCCCCAAAATTACAAAGGAAAGGACTGGAACATCGTTTGTATGGAAAATTATCTGAATTTCACAGGATTTCTTCCTTTGTTCACTTCCGAGCTACTTTTCCACTGTCAGTGTCTTGTAAGAAAGCTCCCACGGTCCTTGTGATCAAACACTTGAGCATTTCCATAGTATTGGAAAATGTTCACACCCCATCCGTGGCTGTTAGGCTGGGATATGCCTTCAAAAGTCATTATTATAGTGTCTCAGAAATACAATAGTGAAACAAAATATTGACACTTAAGAGGTTATTAACTGTTGATAACAGCTTGTTCACTTCTGTTAACTCATTTCAGATTATTCCCATTGGAACCTATGCCCCAGTATAATGTAATTCACATTCCAGCTCAATCATTGGTGGGTACAGTGACATCATACACAGAGACATATCTGTTTCAATTTAATCATTCCACGCTAGCACAAATCACATTGAATAATGCAATATTAATAACTTTATCATTCAAGATCATATGTTGCTATCTGTCCAATGAAAACCATTTATATAAATACATAACTCATTGATTCTGGAAAGGGGAAAAACAACCTGGAAGAGCTTTCTCAGACATCCGTATTCATTTGCTGGACTTGATCATAGTTAACTTATATTATACACATTCAAAAATGTTGAAAGATTTGTAAGTATTCTTTACACTGATATCTCTGCCTCTAACAAGTGATTCACTAAACCATCATAATAAGAGAAAACTACCAGAGATATGTGGAGTAGAGCAACATGTATGACAAGATCATCCTGACCTGACAACAAGAGGCTGGACAGAACTGGCATTATAAAAATCTGTACTCATGATACTGAACTCTATTCCAGAAAAAAGTCAACAGCTAACATGTCAGTGTCAGCATGGATAGATATTTAACTTTGAGTGTCACAGGACGTATTCTACGTCTGGGCATTTTACTCCTTTCACTACCGTTGTTTAATACGTTTGCGGGAAACATTTAAAAAAGAAAAAATCGAAAAATAGTTCCTGACATACTAACAAGCATGTTGAAGAGATGAAGAATGCTTGCTGAGTGGCCCAAGCATAGCATAGAGTTGGCGTACTTCAGGGCCTCACGACACAACGGGAAATTCATCGCTCAGTTGGTGTGATATAAAGATTGCCCTTGCACATCGTTACATTTCTTTCGTCATAGCTCTGTTGTCCGAAGGTGTTTTCGCTGAAATATTTAACGTAGATTTGTGAAGCATCTGCTCTGGTTTCAATTTATTCAAGATGCCAAAGGTGTTATTGGGGCCATGCCTAACGGCAAAGTTGGCAGTCGTCTTGATGTTGTTTCTTTTATTCACATTGCATCTCTGATTTTTGCCATGAACAATTTATGTGCATGTATATATAAATATTATAGAATAGAAGGATGTTACACATACACAAACAGGTATATACACACACGCACACATTTTCCCTACGCCCACGTAACACACTGGCGATTCAAGACCACGAATGTCGTAATGGCTGGGTTTGGCGACCGATCGGCATCAGTCGCGGGCCTTGGGCCTCAAAAAAAAAAAAGACAAATCAGCTGATTACGACACCACGACGTCATACGCACGTTCAGATGAGATTACGAACGTGCGTAGTCGTACGCGGCAATCGCCTATGATTCAGGCCACGCCCACATTTAATTTTTGACAGGACGGCCACGTCCATGAATGCATGACGATTCTTGAAGATTTATGCCCGACTTAGTTACATCCTGTGCCGGCAGACGCAACGGCAGCGTCATGTGTTGTACACATGGATGCCACCATATATAAATGCCAGGTGAAGTCGCCACTCACCATTCTTGTTGCAGCTGCAGACAGAGCAAGAAGATGGAGACACGGATTTGTTGAGCTTCATACCCGAGAACCTACATGATCTGGAATTAATAGAATGTATTTTGGATTACCACGATGCCTTGTTCCAGTTAAGAACTGTTAAGTGCCTGGAGTAACGAAAACACAAGAAGAAAAGAAAACCAAGAAGGTGCTGGATCTGGCCTTACTTACAAAGAAGAGAGAAGAAAGGTTATTATGAGAACTTGATGAGAGAATTGGCAACTGAAACTCCAGAACTGTACCAGAATTTTACCAGGATTACAGAGTAGCTTTTCAATGAAATTGAGAAACGGGTCACGCCGTAAATAAAGAAGACCCTCACATTCTGGAGAAGTCCCACTGAGCCAGGCCTGTGTGTTGCAATTACCTTATGTTTCCTTGCAACTGGGGAATCCTACAAGAGCCTGTCCTACCAATTCTGAGTAGCTCCCAACACGATAAGCGGTATTGTGCCCAAGACTTGTAGGGCCATTGTGGCTGCCTACGGAGATGAGGTCATGCAGGACCCCAGCACCCCAGAGCAGCGGAAGGAGGTAGCCCGTGGGTTTGCACAACGTTGGAATTTCCCACACACCCTTGGAGCAATAGACGGGAAACACATCGGCATCCAGAACCCAGCCTTCGGAGGAACTCATTATTCTAATTATAAGAAGTTCTGCTCTATAATTCTACTGGGAGTTGTTGACGCTGACTACAAGTTCCTGTACGTGGATGTGGGTGCCATAGGGTCCTAGTCTGATGATGGTGTCTTTGCCAAGACACAGCTTTGCAAAATACTTGATTGACATGAATCCAACCTGCCTGCCCCTCAAAGATTGCCAAACGAAACTGAAGATAAACCCCCAGTCGATTAATTCTTTATTGGAGATGACGCCTTCGCTCTTAAGAAGTATATGATGAAGCCATACCCTGCACGAAGTCTGACAATACCTGAACGCATCTACACTTATCGTTCTTTCATTAAGAAATAATACGTACTTAATATGAAATACTGTACCTTTTGTATACCATCTATTAATGTTTTCCATTTGTCTCCCACAGATTCAGAGTGTTTCACACCCCCATAAAACGTCGTCATGATCGTGTCGAGTCCGTGATGTTGGCCGCTTGTGTGTTGCACAATTTAATCATGACAAGATATCCTCATGCCAGGAGTGAAGGAGATCAAGAGGACTCTGTGACACGTGAGGTCCTACCTGGCAGCTGGAGGTCTGAAGAAACTTGACCAAGCGTGACTCTCCCAAACCGGCAGACAGCAACCGTGACTGGCAAGGCTCAACGTGACCCCCTTCGTGATTATGAAAACTCCTTGCAGGCTCCGTTCATTGGCAGGAATCAGTGATTTCAGAAGACAGTATAAAATGCCTTTTCACGGTTAAGAAAGTTACGTTGAAAATATTTGTAACTTTCATAAATAAAAGTTAAAATAAAAAAAAATATTTATATTATTACCAAATAATATCAATATTTTTTAAGTGTCTTTTAAGTTGTAATCAGTGTCATATTTATCTATATGTGAAATTCTCAAAGTATATCAAGAATACTGAAAGTCTTGAATGCAATATATATTTTACTCAAAATAGAAAATGCCTTTTCACTTATATACTTAGAACATTCTAATAAAATGTATTTGATTGCAATCAACTCACTGACTTATTTGTATAAAAGGAAATCATGTTTAAAAATTATGTAATAGTTAAAATTCAGAAATATTTATATTATTAGAAAATATATTTTATTTTATGTTGTACTCTGTGTCATATTTTAACTCTATGGCATACACAGTAGCGTTAGTGGGGGAAGTTGTAATCCCTTCGGTAGACATGGTTACATTCTACTTTAGGTAAGGCACACACACAAATGAGAACTGTCAAATCACTGTTGAGATAGGTTACCCTAGGCTTAAAAAGCCTAGTCAACATCGACTAGGCCTGGCATAATCTATCCTAGTAACCTTAAAAATGCAAAAATCTGAGCCTTATATAAAGTCATTTGGAATTAACAAATTATGGCCATTAAGTCTTGCAGCTAAAATCTTTTGACTGAGTAGCTCGCCCTTGAAACGAGGTCTATAATCTTGCCAGCTGATATTCTGAAAATATTTCAAAAGTACTGATAATTTTGATTTGCACATTTTTTAAAAGTTTCATTTTCTCTTTATCTGAACTAATGAAAATATATCATGCCCTCATTCAAATCCACTTTGATATTATTGATATGCACTATTTTTTACTAGTTTTAAGTTTCATTTTTTCTTTATCTGAACTTATGAAAATATCAGCCTTCATTCATCTCCAGTTCAATAACTTTGTAAATATTGGAGAATGGTTTATAGTTAAGGAAGTTGTTACCCTAAAATTACTGTTCAACATTTGAAGATAAAATATTGTTATAGAAATAACTTATTGCTTTTAGGAAAGTTTAGTACATACACAATATAAACATTTGACACAATGTATTATATAAAAATATACATACAGTAAACGCCCCCATATTCGCATCCTCATGATTCGCGGACTCACGTATTCACGGATTTCTCTTTGGAATGTATCTATCAATTATTGGCGGAAAATTTGCCCATTCGCGGTATTTTTCACTGAGAAATATTCACTAAATACTGTATTTTCATGACTAAATGCACTTTTTGTGATAAAACTATTAAAATACGCAGGTAATGCTCGAGTTACGATAATTCACCTTGCGATAATTCAATTTTGCAATGGGTAAGCAATTAATACCAATATGACAATATTATTTATAAAATATTTTTATAAATAATCAGGCAGTGAGAGAGACCAAATTACAATAGACAACTTTTCATCCATCTCTTTATCCCATCTTCTAGTTAAAAAAGTAAAAGAGAATGATAAAAGTATTGTTAGTAACGTTACACTCTTGCGTAAATGCATACAGCCATAAACAACCGACCAAGAAACTGTTGTTTTGCTTATAACCGAATCGGATGACAACAGCCGTTTACCTGTATTTCAACCATCGTACGGTAATAAACAATTACCATTGGTTATGGCACAAATGACGTTAAGTTGAATAGGACTGATATATTTTTACATTATACCCTTATTCGCTGTGGATAAAAGATCGTCAAGGAAATATACTCCTAAATTTAAGCTGCAAGTTGTAGCTGAAGCTGACTAAACAATGACTATACTGTAAATTATTGTGCATCAGCAACATGGATGAAATTCGATCGTAATTAAAATGGGAGAGAAAGTATTTTAATCAAAACTACTGGGCATGAAAGAACACATTACTGTTATTTTTATGCCAATAAACGATAAATACGTAAAGCTCGTATTATGATGAAATCAAGTGAAAATAGCGAACGGAATCTTGGATTTTTTTACACAAAACAAACTCACCCAAACCATCGTCAATCGTCATCTATTAACGAAAGCAATAGATAAATTAATTTCACAACGAGACGTATTTTAGTTATATTTCGACATAAAAACACTTCGTATAACGATAAATAACCTTGCCCCTTATAAATAAAGTATCTAGACTCTAGAGATTCATTTACGCTAACTAGAAGCAATTAAGTTAAGCGCTCTGAACTGAGTAAATGCAGCGAAATAAACACCACATAAACATTTCCAAACCAAAACATTGATCGCAATTTATAATACATAGGCAATATAAGAATATATACATTATTGGATACAGTGAATTAAGGCATAACATCTTAAAAGACCCATGGAAAAGATGCATATTCGTTATGTTGACTTTAGTATAATACGATATGCGAATATAGAGTACAGTATAATGTAAGCTAGCTACCGTGTATGCATACAATATACCATAGTGCAGGCTAAGCTAATTCTTGTTTGTTATTCAATTTCTCTTTGTATTGAATTATCATAAGTCACTTTGCATGAACCTCCAGAATTAGCCGATATTAATAATTACTATACCGTGTATGTAAAGGGTATATCTTATAGTGTAGGCTAGGCAACCATATATGTATACAGTACATGGTACTGAATACCCTAGTGTACGCTAGGCTATGTTCGAGATATGTTTTGGTATTTCTTATCTTTTTTCCAACAAACGATGGTTTTTTTGGGACCTAACCCCATTGTAAGTAGGATAATACCTGTATAAGCATTTTTAGTTTGTTTTGTGAGTGTTTGAACTATCAAAATAGGCAGTTCTAAGTGTTTTTACAAGGGTTCTAAGTATTCGCTGGTTTTAGCTATTCGTGGGGTGGTGTGGTACGCATCTCCCGCGAATACGGGGGGTTTACTGTATACAGTATACAATTTATTATTGTGTTAAAACAATAATAAAAAGAACAAAAAATGGAACCAAAATACACTTTAGTAGAAATTTACAGTATCACAGACAAAAGGCACAACAAGAATTGAACAAAAAGGTCACCAAAATACACTAGGTTGAGGAGTACTAGAATGAGCCGGCATCATAGGAATGCTTTTTGCGAGACTTGCACTAGAGGGAAATATGTTCTCCAAGAAACTGTCACTGGGGCCTTGGCTGATATTGGGCAGTGTCATCGGATAAGCAAACGCATGGCGTTTTCTTGCGACAACGCTGCCTGCTGCTCTCCACATCTGTCGTCGACTCCTCATCATTGTCAAGGACTTCCGAATCACTGACTTCCGTGGACAGGTGCCCCTCCTTGAAGATTTGCACTTGGGGAAAATCTTTTCCACTCCGATGGATGACGATTGACGAACGCACGAACACACACGTGTTTGGAAGAGACGGCGTCAGGCTCTTACAGAAGTACATGATGCAGAAGAGGTGCTTGGAGAGACGACCTGTGAGGTGTCCTTATACAGTACAATCTTCTTGACCCGGACAACATTCTGGGGTATGGTGAATGCTAAAAACGAAGACAGCAGCGTAGATCACGCAGAGGTCAGAGGTGATGAAAGACAGTGAAAATGGAGATCCTGGGACTACTGCGCATCCCCACTGCACATGCTGTGGGGTTGCCAAGTACATGGCGTCCGTCGTACTGGATGGCGCATGTTACATCTGACGTAATCAAATGTCAACGCCATCTAGTCAGTCATGATGACATTATGACACAGTTGCGTCATGAGGCATTACATGGCGACTTTTGAGAGTCGTCGTGACTCGATCACATAGGTGCTGTGCAGCCTTGCACATCCGCCTTCACTTGGCGGACGTCATCAAACTCGGCGAAGCGGTTACGAATCATGCCAATTTGGTCGTACCTAGAGCATTATCGCGTCGTAATGAGCAAATTACGACGGTCGCGGTCTTGAATCGCCAATGTGTGACGCGGCATTACTTGTCACCAAGACCCATCTGTCACAAACAGAATTCTATAAAATATTTTCCCTCATATTTTTTGTCCACAACATATAAAACTCTATATAAATGAAAAGAAAATTTGATCAACTATACAATAAAAATTTTTTTGCTAAGACAAGTAAAGTAAGACACTGCACACAAATTTTCTTTTTTAGCTGCACTTAGCTTAAGGATGAAGTTTAATCATTTGTAGAAAAAAACGAGACCAAAATGGCTCTCTTGCATAAAATTTAATGACACTTTTTCTCGCGTAGTCTTGCATAACTCAACCGGCAACGTGAGAAATTTTCGTTCATTTTCTATCAATATTTTCTCTTATATTTTTCATTCAATATATATAAACTATATATATAAATGAATATGAAATATTATCAGCTATACGATAACAATAATTCAGATTCCTGTCACCTATAGTTTTGTGCTAAGACAAGTAAAGTAAGATTTGTTGTACAAATTTTCATTTTCAGGTTAATTTTTTCTTACTTTTTTATACTTCAGGAGGATTTGGATGACATAAGGATAAAATTCAATCATTTGCAGAAAAAAAGAGGCAAAAATTATCTCTCTAGGATAAAAATTAATGACTCGAGGCTCTAGACCTATTTGAAAAATACTTTTGCGTTACGATTTTTGTCGCTACTGACTGAGGTTTGGTGCTCGAGGCGACAGAAAATGTAATATGCGGCTGATCGTTTGCCCAGTTGTCGTTACAAAACGGTGTGCCACACCCAAATCAATCATCTTAATGGGTGGAAATACAAGTTGGTTAGGGGAGTGAACAGAAGTTCAAACATCAATGAAATTTTTATCCTTTCTTTGTAATTAAATGTTAAAGTGTAACATATTCTGTATGGCAGTACATATATACAATGACTTGATCTTCTATTGATTATACTGTCTCAGAAATAAAACACTGACACTTTTTACACTTCAAGTGTCTTATGTACATTACAATTTGTTTTACTCAATTAATCCTGATCCCTCCTACATTGAAAACATTGAACTTTAGATTCAAATTTATGGGTTTATGTAAGATTTCATCTAGAGAATAGTTATGAATAAAAATTAGATGTTTGTGTAATCAATGATACACCAAGCATTAAAAGGGGAGCCATTTGCTGCTCTGAGATCACTTAGGGTCCAATATAAGAAATTAAATGGACATTTTACCCAAACGATTAATGACTTTGAACTTATTTTTCCTGATGAATATCTTATTCGCGGCATAATAGGATGCAAAAAGAAGTGGCATCCATCCTGGACAGGTGGACCCGCATATAAACCGATTATTATGGAAGCTGCCGGCTTCTCAGATGAAATGATTCAGGATTTTAAATTTTTGAGTTTCTCACCTTTACTTCAGCAATTGATGTTCATGCTTTCGACGTTCAGGCAAGCTAACCACTAATCATTTAATATTGACAAGTCATTAAGGTTCAGGCGCATCTGCTCTCGGTTTAAAAGCATGCTAAAGTTGTTGCTTATGAACATCCCGCTTCCTAGTCGCTACTAGAGTCACCATTGCCATTACCGCTGGTTGTTGCTCAGATTTCCCGGCAGTCTAATGGACACTTTGCAGTCCTCAGAAAGGCTGTGATGCTCCCTCATATTGCTTGATCATCACACGAATGTAGCCGTTTTACTCCATGGAAGCTTTTCATTTTTGTTTCAAATGATTTTTGTTAATCTAATCATAATAAATACATCTTATGTTGAGAAAACTTGCTGGATAACTTAATACAGTTACGCAATACAAAGTTCACCTTTTTTCAAAGGAAAGGTACCATAACAACTTGCGGAGACCCCTTTGTTCATATTCGGAAAAACTTGATCAATGAAGAATGAGGAAGAGTTGATCATTTTCTGCTTGGCCTCAAGAATTATTGAGTTTGACTTTATTATATTATATTATCGTTGCCTAAATGCAGCTCCATGTTCATCTTCTGTTATTATTAATGATTACGTGTTATTTTATTTTCCCCATGAACCTAACCAAAAGAGATCACGATTGCATAATTACATGAATAATGATAATTCAGTTTCCAATGCCAAACTAAAAGGGATGTTACGACGTCGTATTCATGAGTAATTTTTTTCTTTTCCAGGGTCTTCCCCGTGGTCGTACTCCTGGACTTACACTACTGCACTCTGAAGTCATCTCTGAACCAGAAAAACTTTACTGCATGAAAACTCATCATCCTCAGGTAATATTTTCAAGTGAATCAATATCCATTGCAAGAGTTCTAATGTTTCGGACTCATACTTCATGGAGACAAATGTTACATGCTTTTAACAAGAAGCTTTTTTCACTTATACATAAAACTATACGTATATTTATATATGCATATGTTTATATATACAGAATTACCACAGGAAAAATGAAACACCTTGGTATGAATACTAACCAGTTTTGCATTTGTCGAAGACATCTTCAAGTGGACTGCCAAATATTGGTATAAATATACAATATATATATATATATATATATATATATATATATATATATATATATATATATATATATATATATATATATATATATGTGTGTGTATATATATATATATATATATATATATATATATATATATATATATATATATGAATGAAATTTTATCACATCACCGTTGTTGGCTTTGTGGGCTAAGGCGTCACTGTAGTCCTGAGTTCTTGTCCTTCGCTGGTTCGAGCCCACGGGACGACGAACTTATTATCAACTAAAAATTCCCTTCGGTAACATATATGAAAATATATTATTTCCGAGCTAGAGCGAATTGGATATTAAAGGACGTTTGTAGCTTAATGCTTATATATTATATATATATATATATATATATATATATATATATATATATATATATATATATATATATATATATATATATATATATATATATATATATATATATATATATATATATATATATATATATATATATATATATATATATATATGCAATGATTTAACTTGGGGAAATGCTTATCATGATGCAGTTACAGACTCTAAATGAACGACTTCTTTACTTACCTCAATATTTGTATAAGATCTGACTGCCGTTGTTTCAGAAAATCGTAAAAAACAAAGAAAAGGGGGAATATAACTGAGCTAATGGCTCTACTCACTGCAATAGTAAGCAAACACTGTAGGATAAGGTTAAGATTACGTATATTTACATTAAATGACCAATCAGAAAATGAAATGAATTATGCAGGCAGGCAAGGCCTGAGAGATTAATTATAACTATGAACACTTGACGGTAGATCTGTTGATGTGACGGTGCTGATTCACAAAGGGGCAAGGCACAATCAAGGAAGAATTCCGCGAGGATGCCTCTGTAAACTGAGAGATTTATGAATTAAAGACCCGTAAGGACACCGTAAAATATTCACTCAGAAGGGATAATTCGAATGAAATCCTGTCACTTGGGTCATTGCTGAGTCGGGATGTTGGAGAAAACTCGCTGGTATGCAAGCAGTTAGCTTGCCCAGGTAATTCCTTGGGTGCGGTTGCTCTCAGGTTCCATCTTCTTTTAGACTTGTATGGCCTAGTGGGCAGCGCCCTTGCCTTTCAACTGAAAGACCTGGGTTCGATCCTGACGTGAGTAAGAAATTTATTTCTGTTCCACACGTGATTGTGTGTTGATTATTTCTATATATATATATATATATATATATATATATATATATATATATATATATATATATATATATATATATATATATATATATATATATATATATATATATATATATATATATAGTTATGAATGGAGGTCACAGGAGGAGGCAAAATTTAACATATAAGGGATTAAATTTATAAGCCTTGTGATACAATGACCCCTGTTCACAAATGTGTGAAGAAAGTTACATTCATACTACTTTACAGGGTCGTCAAGCAGACATGAGGAACAACTAACAGAATTTATTTACATTAAAATAACAACTCAAATTAAAAATTCGGGGGGCTAGATGAATGCTTAATCAGCCTGGAACCAGCATGACGAAAGAGCTCCCAAAACGCAACTCGCTGGAAGGAGATATGCCGGAATTAATTACGACAGTAGCATGCACAGATGAATAAATGGTTAGATGGCCTTAAGTGGTTAATGGCCCGGGGATGGGATGGATATCCCTTGATCAAGTTAAGTAGGGCCTGGGCTCTCAAAATGGCTGCCTGGGTTTTAGCAAAAATAAGGACACACAGCTTTATATCTCAAAGAATTTTTGACCTTATTCTAGAGGTTAGCCAATGTTAAGAAGGGAGAATGAAATGAGGTTACTATATCAAGGAATGTTTGAGTGGGGAGACTTGAATGGCAGTATTGAAAAAGAATGGTGTTCAAGAGAAAGATGCAAAGGGAGGAGGAACATGAGGCCGATGATTCAGGCAGATACCTGCCTGATTCAATGAATGTAGTGCTTTCATGCTATCCCATGTAGATCTGAGCAAAAGTGTTTGAAGGTTTGGGCAGGCGTGCCTTGCTCTGGTGGCTTCTCAGTCCTCCTTTCAGCAGTGAGCTAATTACATGCTCCACCATGTAATCCTCCTTGGATGCTGGGGGTTGGGAGGAGCTCTTGTCAAAACGACTCTTCTCAGCAGCAGTTTGAATGGGAAGAAGGAGGCAGGCCAAGAACTGCTTTCACCTGGCCAGGACGCCTCTGGTGTGGAGCTGTGCCCATATTTGAGTTGCCAGGTAGTCCCTGTCAGAATTACAAGCCTCAGAAAGTATAAAGGAAAAGACAGGGTACATGTTTGAGTCAAAGATGGCTAGTTAGCAACCATCAAATGTTAAGATTTATGCCAGAAAAAAATGCTGTGATGATGGAGGAGAGATGGTTCTTCTTCTCATAGTTGACTATTTTATATTGAGGTAGGCAGAAGGCCTATCATAACAGCTCCCTGTTTTAGCAGAGATTCCGTCCCTTTTGGGATGGAAAATCAGCGGGCAAGGGCTGATGCTACAGTAACTTGAATTTCCATCTTTGACCCTTTAAACATAATAATCTTATAATTAGATAATTACAGTGTCACTGATGATCCTCGGTTCATTTCTAGACAGGGATTACATTAACTTTGTTCTATTTAGGAAATAAGAGAGGTTAATTTGGAAGGGCATGCAATTAACCTTACTGGGGCACAAATAAAATACAATAACTTCACTTAGCAACAGAAATTTTTTAAATGTAAAGAAATTAAATGACGTCACTTAGATGCAAGCACAAACACAAAAACTGAATGAGCAAATTAAAGGATATGCAACTCTGAAAGCATCATGTGAGATAGAGAAAATTATACAAATGACATAACACATAAAATAAACACAGAAAAATATCACAAAAGAAAAACGGTTCAGAGGAGCTGGGACATGTCTTCAGTTGTGTGCTGGAGATCATTCGTAGTTCATTACAAAAAATTTTCCATACAACCCTAGGCACTCCTCTGGAGAAGGCTCCAGGGAAGTAGGTATTGTACATGGCATTGTGTGCTATGGCCCAGTGCTGGAGGATCTCATTTGCTCTTTAAACACCTGTCTTTTCCCGATCCTTGTGCTGGGGTTTCCTTGTTGGAACCTGGGATGGGGCCTCTGAAGGAGGCTGTGAGGCGCCTTGGGTCGAGCACGACCCTGGTCCTTTGGACACTGAATTGAGGCATGTGATGTTGCTGAGGCTGGCACTGGAGAATCTAGGCTAGCTACTGCCTTAGCTGCTGTGACAACTGGGGCAGGGGCAGTGCCTGTTACAATGGCATCTGGTAAGGCAGTGACTGTGGCACTGCCACCCTCTGACACTACCCTGTTTCTCTCTTGATCTTCTGCCAGGCTCTTCGGCATTTGCTCAACTTGGGTGACAAGCCAGAAAATAACCTCATGTAGAGCTTTGTCTGTCAGAGGCTTGTCTTCTGAGGACTGGGCTAGTGAGGAGGATGAGGGAGTACTCACTCCTTGTTTAGAAGGTTCTCCCTCCGTAGGAGGGAAAGGGGATACTGCAGTGGATTTGGGATCCGACAGGGTTACTATTACTAGCTCAGACACAGGTTGCGAGGCCATACCAGTGACTGAAAGGAAGACCTGAGAGATCTACTAAGTGCTCCTGCTCGCGCTCTGACTGATGCAGGCTCTGGCTCTAGCACTGGCTTTATGTAAATGTCTTAGTCAGCAAGGTAACCTGATGTCCACTCAGAAGGTTCAGGACTTTGAGGAGTGCCATGTGCAGGCTCTGGTTGTAGCTCGACATCAGGGCTTTACTGCCAAACAGTGCCTGATGGAGAATGAGAAGTTGGAGGACTCTGGTAAGGCACAAGTAGGGGCCTCTGTTTAGGGTCCTGACCTGGGAGGAGGTCATAGCCTCCGGAAAGAACTTCAGCTACTCCCAGCATAAGGATCCCACTTTTGTGGGGCACTGTTACCCTCAATCAGACAGTTGGGAGAGTTAGTCAACAGTCATTGATACCCTGAATGGTCAAGGGTTTGTTCTCTTCAATTCTGGCACAGGCATGCACTTTATCTCGCCAGATGAGGGAGACTTGGGGACCAGTGTCTTCTAAAGCAATGACTCTTTGGGGTCGAGAGTGACCTTTGGGAGGCACAACAGTGATATGACCCACAGGTGGGGGTCCTAAGGCAAACTTTGGGGTTGATGCTAGAGCAACAATAGCTGGAGAGGACTGTTTGGGGCAATTCTTATAATTCTGGATGTGCCCATATGATTGGCACGCCTGGCAGAATACCCAGCTCCAGTTCCTTTGAGGCACCGTAACCATAGGGTTAGGCAGAGGGCTTGGTTTGGAGGAACCAGCAGGCATGGCTGTCCTCTCCAAATGGCACTTTCTCGGAATGTCCGGGTTTCCTGCAGTGCTGGCATATAGTTGTGGAGAAGAATTGTGCATGGGCCTGACCGATGCAGAGAAAGGTCTTGAGGGATTTATTTGCCTGGAGATGGAATAAGGATGCTGGAGCTCATAAACATCACTAGCTTACAGCACTCCTGGAAAGTGGTAGGCTTCTCACTAATGTAAAGGGCTTGTGGGTCATGAGCGTAATTTTGGAAGTCCTCGATCATGATTTGGTTTCTTAGATCTTCAAACTCCTTACATCCCATAGATTCTAGACAGTCGGTGCAGGCTCAGTCCTTCTTGAGGGACCAGTCGGACCAGGTTTGACCAATGGCTTTGGGAATTCCACGCCAATGCTAACACCAATTTCCTGGGCTGAGCTTGTAAGCTACAGCTACAGCTACAGCTCTCCTGGCTTCAGTGACATCTCCTCTTTTACCATTCTCCAGAGCATGGAAGGCATCTTTTTCCTTTTCCCAGCATGTTCTTGGCTAGGATCAGGGCTTTCTCTTGGGGCAGTGGGTTGTGTTGGTTGAAGAGGGCCTCCACTTCATCCACCCATCATGTAGGGTCTGAGTTGTCCCATTTTGGGATGAGTGTGGTGATGGTGGACATGGTAGAATGGGCTGACAAGGATGGAGCGTTGGCTCATTGCTGAGCCAGTGCCACTGCATGGTCATGTTTCAGCTTTTCCAGTGCGAGCTGATGTTCTCGTTCTTCCTTTTCCTTCTGTTGTTTCACTTTTTCTATCAGTAAGGATGCTCTCTTTCTTTTTTCTTCCCTTTCTTGCTCTGTTTTTTCTTTCTCCTTTCGCTCCTTCTTAGCAGCTACTACTTCCTTTGTGATAAATTTTGTCAACTGCTCCCCTACAGCCCCATTTCTTTCCCCACTTCTAGGAACATACGGTGGTTGTCAGCCATTTTGCTGGTCTCTAGCAAGTAGAGGTTAAACCTCACTCAGAAAACTCATAGGAGGATGTTGGCCATACAAGCAATTGCACGGAAAGGAAATGGTACTCTGACCAGTGCAGAATATGCACAAAAGTAAAAGTAGAATGTTAAGGAAGTGCACCTACATATAAGTTACACTACTAACAGCATGAGCCTGCGAACACTGTGAGTGTCCCAAGGGGAAGGCGACACAGTTAAAGGGTGCCCCTGTGGTAGGCAGGCACTGTTCTAAAGGGTACCTGTTGGAAGGCTACCCAATAAATGAGTGTACCTGGTAGTGGCTACACTGTGGTGGGGTGCAGCTGTGGTGAGCTACACATCACTGGAGTGTTCCTGAGAAGGATCCACTGTAAGAGAGTGCCCCTTTGGAGAGGGTGGCAGAGAGGTTACACTGTTGTGGGGTGCAACCTGCGTGGGCTACACTGTTGCTGATTCCATAAATTTGCACATGGTGTGTGGCTTATTCAAAAGAACAGTAGGTTTGTTCCAAAGAACAGTAAGTTTGCCAAAATGCAAAAGGTTAATCACGTAAGATGGCTCTGTGGGCCTGTCTATTGTGGGGAAAGGTTAATATTTCAGGAGCTTGTAGCACCCAGGGTTAAAATGAACAATTTGCAGTATAGGATTGCTTAAATAAAGCATGCAAGTGATAAAATGATAAGGTTACTTCACCCAATAGGTCAATGGCATGAACATCGCTGGCAGGAACAGCAGATTTGCAGTGCTGCAATTGATAAGGTAATGGAAAAATGCTTCTCACTGAAAATGGTTTAGGAAGCCATGTTGTCTTATGTTAAAGGTGAAGTTAAGTAAAAATTGAAAATTTTCTCTCGAACAGTGAAATGACTTACTCATGGCGCAGAATTAGATCAAGGGACAATTAGTCATCCCAAGTATTTTGTTGCAAGGAAGGTTAGCCCAGTGACTATGGAGAAGACTTCATTAAATAGGCTTTTATGAAAGGTTCCCCCCAAAAGTTTGTGAAATAATATGAAGCAAAAGAAAAGGATTCCTAACCCCTACCAAGTTCATACACGTTCAAAGATGGAACTAAAAGGACAACACAAGAAACCACGGGATGGGCGTGCGAACACTACCTTAGATTGCCCTTTTATCTAAGAAATAGGAAACAGGTTTGTCTGGTGAGACAAGAGCCTACTATCACAACAAAAGAATGTACAAACGCACAAGCACTACACATCTGCGGTAATGAAACTATTTTCCACTGTCGTACAGAGACTAAAATGAATACCGGAACTCTTCTTCTGGGTGAAATGATGCATGCACAGATTTATAGACTAAATACACGTCATCACAACAAACAACAACTCTAAGAAATGCTAGAAAACCCTAAATTAAGTTGTCCTAGAATAAATTGAGATGCATGCATGAACTAACAGACATGGTAGGCGGGTGATGAGGCAGCGTGGTTGGGAGATGGTCGCATATACGAACAAACTCCCTCTCACTTTCTCTTGGGAAATTCAGCCCGAGATGCCCAGGTAGGAATTAAAAGGAAACAAGAAGGGGTTCCACGTGGTTATGTTTCTTTACAAAAATACACTTTCAGCACAGCAATTTGGAAAACTAATGAAAATATATGAGGCTAAAGCCAGTTTCTCGAGGAGAGACAGAATTCTAAATGAGCACAGTTGGGGTTAACATGGCAGACGTAGGTTTGCTCTCTGCTCCAAGGACGGGGCTGAGTGGACTATGCTCTAATGCACACACAACGAACTCCATGTGGACTCAAATTGCTGTGAAATTTCCCTTCAAAAAAGAAAAGTTATATAGAAAAACATTCATCACATATCATAAACCTTCTAACTGGCTACAATTTGCTGGAATCTGACTCGCTTTAGGTATATTTTCACTTTAACGTAAAGAAGGATTACACCCACTTATCCTTCGATTTTTAATTATTCTGATTGTAGCAACAATATGAAAAAAGGCTAGCTAGCCTACAGCTTCACCTGTTGAATGCTAAATAGCACGCAACCCTCAGAATATGTGAGGGAATCACCCTACATAAGCTACAATAACATGCAACCCTTGCAAAAAGAAAATTCCTAGCAAAAGTTTTAAGAATGCATGGACACGAATTTGGAAAGTACTTGCTGCTGTCTCATACACTGCTCCAAGCTGTTTGCCATAAAAATTTAGTTTAATAAGTTTGTCTAAGTCACCAGGACCAGTAGTGGGAAATGGATCTATGCTACTCTACAAATCCTGAAGGTATTCTGGTTAAGGTTGCCAATGTTCTGAATAGGGATCGTGGGAGGAGGCAAAGTTTAACATTTAAGAGATTAAATTATAAGCCTTCTGATACAATGACCCAGATAATAAGTATGTGAAGATAGTTACAGTCATACTACTTTACAGGGTCATCAAGCAGACTCAAGTAACAACTAACAGAATTTATTTACGTTGAAATAACAACTCAGTTAAAAATCAGGGGACACAGTATCATTAAATTAAACTGGGTTTAGGCATACAAAATACATAAGCACTTTCAGAGGGCTAGATGAACACTTGATTACCTCAGGACCAGTGTGACAAAACAGCTCCCAAAACACAAGTCCCTTGAAGGAGATATGCCAGAATTAGTTATGATAGTACATATGAATAAATGGTCAAGTGGCTGATGGCCCAGGGATGGGATGGGTATTCCTTGATTAAGTGAAGTAGACCCAGGGCTCTCAAAATGGCTGCCTGTGTCTCAGCAAAAATAAGGACACACAACTTTATATCTCAGAGATTTTCTGACCTTACTCTAGAGGTTAGCCAATATTAAGAAGGGAGAATGAAATGGGGTTACTATATCAAGGAACATTTGGGTGGGGAGACTTGGAGGGCAGTATTGAAAAGGAATGGGGTTCGAGAGAAAGATGCAAAGGGAGGAGGAACTTGAGGTCATAGATTCAGACACTCGCCTGATTCAATAAATGTACTTTCATGCTATCCCACCTAGATCCAAGCAAAAATGGTTGAAGGCTTGGGCAGGCGTGCCTTGCTCTGGCGGCTTCTCAGTCCTCCTTTCAGCAGTAAGCTAATTACATGCTCCACCACATAATCCTCCTTGGATGCTGGTTTTTTTTTTTTAAATTAAAGTATACCTTTGTTTAACCAGACCACTGAGCTGATTAACAGCTCTCCTAGGGCTGGCCCGAAGGATTAGACTTATTTAACGTGGCTAAGAACCAATTGGTTACTTAGCAACGGGACCTACAGCTTATTGTGGAATCCGAACCACATTATAGCGAGAAATGAATTCCTATCACCAGAAATAAATTCCTCTAACTCTTCATTAGCTGGACGGAGAGTCGAACTTGGGCCTAGCGAAAGGTTGTGAGGAGCTCTCGTCAAGACGACTAATCAAAGCAGTAGTTCAAATGGGAGGGAGGCAGACCAAGAGCTGCTTTCACCTGGACAGGTCACCTCTGGTGTGGGGCTATGACCCCATTTGAGTCGCCAGGTAGTCCCTGTCAGAATTACGAGCCTCGAAAAGTATGAAGGAAAAGACAGGGTACGTGTTTGGGTCAAAGATGGCTAGTTGGTAACCTTCAAACATTAAGATTTATGCCAGAAAAAATGTTATGATGACAGAAGAGAAATGGTCCCTCTTCTAATAATTAACTATTTTATATTAATGATTAACTATTTTATATTAAGGTAGGCAGAGGGCCTCAGATTTATAATAATATATATACTAGAACAAACAAGCATCCAGATAGTTGGAAAAGAAATTCACACTGATAATTAGCAAAAGAGAGTGAAACAGTAAACTCATTAGCATCTGGATGTAGAACTCCATTTACAAATCTGCTGCCACACTTCGGTTTAGCAGCCAGGGTCGGCAGCCATCATAGAGTAACCTCACTTCCAAGTGTCATTAGTCACCAACATCGCCATGAACCACGTGGTCATGGCAACACCTAGCATTGTTATTGTAGGCACTGTTCTGTCCAAACACTGTACCAAAAGCAGGTCAGATCTTGAGAATAGATCGGTATACTCTGGGCATCTTTTGTATGATTTGGCCTCTGCAGTCTTGTATACTGTACCTATGCAGGTGGCCTCACACCTTTACTTTAGACCAGGCAACTACCTTCCTTGACATTAATACATTTTACAAATTTCTTTTGAAATAAATGGATCGAGTTTGTACAAAAACTTTCTTAAATAAAACTAGATTCTCCAATATTTCTTTCCAGTATATGTTTGGAATAAACTCTGTTTAGCCCCTCTCCAGACGATAGCATGAATGTTTTTGCTAACATGAACAAAAACTGCATTGCTCTCCTGAGCATGTCTTGTACATTTTTAAAGTTGTTTATTCTGTTTTCCAATGATTTTCCAGCTGGAACAATGTAATTACTGTCACATGACTTATATGAGTTTTGATATAAACATCCTTTAGTACTGTAAGAAGAGTTCTTTGTAAGTGCTTGTGTCATTGTACTTTTATTCTTAAATTCTACATTTACTACAAAGTTCCCAAAAAGATGGGATTTTGACATTACTACTGTATGGTAGTACAATCACACTACAGACTGCTGTATCTGTTCCCTTACTGTTTCAGACAAAAGGTGTATGGCAGTATTCAGCAAGTGATATTTGGCAACTATTTGCCAGGTGGTATAGGTGCAAAGATTTCTTTTAATGGGCATTTGCGTACTATTAGATTTTCATAATCAATAATATAATCTTTCACAGTCATTACGTAAATATATAATTGATCATAACATTGGTGAATTGCCTACTAGAATCATCTATTTGACTTAAATCCTAAGGCTGTATGCTTGAGAACCAAACTGCTCACTAAAATTAAAGTAAAATAAAATATTTCCATATATTATTAATATCAATAATGATTCGGTAGATAATATTAAGAGTGAGTATAAAGTCGAATTGAAATGTAACATCAATAAATTTCATATAATAAAACATTAACAAATAAAACTACAATAAACCTTTTTAAATATAATTAAAGAACAACAGAATCTAATGATAAGCCTATAGATCCTTTCAAAGAATAACAACAACATATTATGTTCATTCCATATATTCAACAAAATAGTTAGTCTAATATTACTAGTCTACTATGAGATTCAGAGCCTTTGTCCCGGTGTTTTTCCGGAATAACTTTTTTTCTGTACATTTGACAAAGATATTACTTAGCCATAGTACACTTTACATCCCTACCTAATTTTCGGCACCATTCTTTATTACTTACATTAGAAAAAGTATATTCATAAGAGTAAAATAAAGCAGCCGAAGCCAGTGGTGGAACACTCTAATGTATGGGTTCAAAGTTATACGTGACATAAATATATGACGTCTCGACTCCTCCCACAAGGTGATGACGACAAACAGCTGTCTCTGAAATTCTGAACGAATATTCCTACCTTGTCAAGGCTTCAAGGATGGCGGCTATGATAAGTCTTTGTCGCCGTGGTTGCTTTTGTGATTTGACTTGCACAGCTGTTTAGAAGTGAGAAGGCCCGTGGCAAACCCTACGTAAGCTTGAACAGGCAAATGAATAATAGGGCAATTCACCAGGGCGGACCTTCAGGCCAAGTTACAGAAGGCTAGGCTTTGCTCTAACCCAGAGGTGTGAACAGTCACAGGAGCTATTCGTCAGTCTCAGCGCTTTGAGGCGGAGTACTGGACGTTGGATAATATCCATGAGAGCGTGGAACCTGTCATCATAAACAGCCACTGATGAGGATGAAGACCTCGTCCTAGACAGCGATGGAGAATAAATTGTTTTTCTGTATTGGATGTTTCATTTCTGTACTTGGAAAATATGTTTTTAAAACATATAAGCTTAACAATACTTGTTTCATTATAAAAATGTATTACACGTATTGATACTTATCAATATAATCGAAGTATATCGATTTAATGATCTACTCCAAAAACCAAATCCTCAAACAGCGACAAAACTTACAGAAAATACACTTTTAAGGTGTTCAAGCCACTTTATAAATAAGTGACAACCTCCATTTTAATTTCCCTATCACCTTATACTTGACAGGTTACTATTTTAGACTGGCCACTCTTCACTTCACAGTGGATTGGATTGACCTTGATCATGGAATTTAGGGCATAGCCTAATGGTGGAACCTATTAATGTCATTCAGGTCTGAGAAATAGTTGGAGATGTTGGAAAGCAAGCAAGGAAAAATCAATGTATAAAACAATTACAGAATATTAGCAAGAAAAAGAGATAGAGGGGTGTTGGTCATTTTGTGTTAAGATCACTTACCAATCTAACCCTATGCAATTGTCTATTTATTACAATGATCTTCATTGTCATATTAGGAAAAATATCAAAGAAGTTACGACGAATGCCAATGTTTTCTTCACTTTGTTAATTGATTTTTAATTATATAATTTTTCAATGGAGAAATAGTGACAGAAAGTCATTTCTCGGATAACTTGTGGAAACCCATTTCTTCAAGGATCCTGATTCTAGCACTCGACCTCATGACATAAATTCTAGATACTACTACTACTACTACTACTACTACTACTACAAAGTGTAAACAAGGAGTATTGGTTGTATTTCATTGTTGCCAGAGGTTGAGACTTTTTCACGAATAGCCAATTATCCATCGAGGAGGAGGCAAGTTCATGACGTCATAAGTTACGTCATTATATCTTCGAAAGACATTCCTCTGAGGTTGCTGGCGATGTCTACAAGAAGTCGGTGTTACTCTTATAATTACCAGAATTATGCAACTTTCGTAATACAGAATTAGGTAGGGATGCAAGATAGCCTACCCTGTGACAAAGTGTCATCTTTGTCAGGTACTTTGATAAAATTTTATTCCGGAAAAACACCGGGACACCGGCTGTGAATCTCATAATAGCCAATTTCAGCCCATGTATGTTATACACACCCTGATGTTAAGTATACCTTAGTTTTACCAGACCACTGAGCTGATTAACAGCTTTCGTAGGGCTGGCCCGAAGGATTAGACTTATTTTACGTGGCTAAGAACCAATTGGTTACTTAGCAAGGGACCTACAGCTTATTGTGGAATCCGAACCACATTATAGCGAAGAATGAATTTCTATCACCAGAAATAAATTCCTCTAAAAGCGGCCATACACGTACGCGACTGGCGCGCTGATTTCATAGCGATTGGCGCGAACCGGTCAGTCTTTAACGTGTATGGGAGCTATTGATGCCAGTCCTGTCGAGACTGACCTGTCCCTTCGTCATTTCAGCATGTTGAACTGACTGGCGCGTCTTGCACGGGCCAACTCCTTTTTACATGCTTTTATTTAACTTGACTTCCCTCTTCCATCCCCTTCCTCCTCCCCTCGCCCACCCCCTCCCCCAGCACACGATCAAGTGTTAATTTAGCTGTGGCCTTCCCCCTCCCATCCCCTTCCCTCTTCCATCCCCTTCCCCAGCCATCCCCCTTCCCCTTCCAAAGCACATGATCAAGTGTTAATTTAGTTGTGTCCTCACCCTCCCTTTCCCTCTTCCATCCCCCTTCCCGTCCCCTCCCCTTCCCTCTCCCCTTCCGGAGCATACTATCAAGTGTTATTTTAGCTGTGTCTCTCCCCCCGCCGTCCCTCTTCCATCCCCCTCTCCCTTCCGGAGTATACCTTACTATCAAGTGTTCATTTAGCTGTGTCCTCCCCCCTCCCATGCACCTCTCTCTCCCCCTTCTGGAGTATGCGATCAAATGTTAATTTAGCTGCATCCTCCTCTCCCCTTCCCTCCCCTCCCCAAGCACACAATCAAGGTTAATTTAGCTATCCTCTCCTCCCCTTCCCTCTTCCATCCACCTTCCCCTCACTTCCCACCAGCCCCTTTCCCGCCCCCTTCCTCCTCCACCCCCTTCCCTCCATCCCCTTCCCATTTTCCTCCCCTCGCCTCCTATCCCCTCTCCTTCCATCTTCCCTCCCCTCTGCTTCCCCCTCTCTTCCATCCTCCCCTTTCCCTTCTTCATCCCCTCCCATTTCCTCTTCCCCTCACCTTCCTACTCCCCTCACCCTTCCCCCTTCCCTCCTCCTCCCTCGTAAACAGATATCAATTTCGTTAACTGCAGTTATACATCGGTTACAATTTCTGTCAAAACTAAAAAGTACAAAATAAAATAAAAAATTATTAAAATGCATTATAAAGTAAGCATTAATTTTTTGAGACACCAGGATTTTCTTACAATTAATCACGTCTAACAAAAATATAAGCGTGGGCGCCAAACCTGGAACGAAATGCTACAGGAAGAGAAATAATTTTTTTATTTATTGTAACATTTCCTTATATGTTTGGGAACCACGCTTTTATTTTTTTTAGACATCATTAATTATAAGAAAATCCTGGTGTGTCCCAAAAAATAATATTTTTACTTTTTATGCATTTTAATAAAAGCGTGTTTTAATTTTTTTTTAATTTTTATTAAGACCTAGGCTGATGGATAAAAATAAAATCACTGTTCTTTTTTCAATATAAAATTTAATTCCTAACTTGTTCAATGATACAGACATATAAATAGGTACGTTTAAGGCTCATTGTGCATATCTGTACATCTGCATTTGCCTCCATTTTGATATATATGTGAAATATCTCGCTACACTCTACGCTAACAAAACCATCTGAAGTACAGTAGCCTACAATAAAATGTCATTGAGTATATACTAGAAAAAGATGAAATATACAGTAGTATAAAGGAGTATAACAGAATAAAAGGTCTCCGAAGGCATCATCAGTCATTCTTAAATAACTTCTTTTCTCTTTCTCAGCCATGACTTCCTTCACCCATACTTTACGCTTTTTCTTGCAAATTTCATGTTCGTATTCTCATTATTGCATTAGTCTTCCTTTGCTTGGTGCCATGCTTTAACACGATCTAAATCAAAGAGTGGAAACTCAGTATCAAGACACTACAGGACTGCCTCTCGAAATATGCGTAGAGCTAGTCATCTGCGTGTGTGGGCAATACCCAAGAGAACTGGAGCTTGCGCTAGTCCCGGCAGGACAAACCCGATGCCAGTCGCGTACGTGTATGGCCAGCTTAACTCTTCATCAGCCGGCCGGGGGAATTGAACTCCAGCCCATCGAGTGACAGTCCGAAGCTCAACCGACTCAGCCAACGAAGGGCTACCCTGATGTTAAGCATAACCCCAATTTTATGTTAAGCATAACCCCAATTTCCTTATGTGATATATTTGCATTCTCCTTCATATTTGTAAATATACTCCATTTCAGTTCTACATTTTTTATGCTATAAAAAGAAATTGTCAAGAAATAATATATATAAGTTACCATGCATACAGATTAGTCTACTCAGCATTCAGCATTCGAGGCATGCCAGCCGAACCTCATACGTATATAAATGTATTTTACTGCCTATCAGTCAAGCCGAATGTATTCTAGTTTAAGTAAGGGAGTTATAATTTGAATAATAGTTCTGGTGATTATATAATATTATCTACTAATGTAAAACAACATTCTTTCTTTTAACAGAAAGATCTGTAAACAGATGATAATCTGATGACATCAGATATGCCAAACCCTACCCACTTCTTTTTTCTTCGTGTAAAATAACATTCAACATATAAACAGAAAGATCTCTAAACAGATAATAATCTGATAACATGTTTGGTAGAACTGTTCATATCTAAACATTGAAATATCTCAATGATTCGGAATAAACAACAAAACACTGCATAAAACGAGGAATTTTCTTTCAGTTTTGTTTTAACTTGTTTTTAATTGATTCTTCTTTTCATATTACAAAAAGTTTTTCTCAAACTAAATAAGATATATATGGAATATAAAAATGAATAGGATCCGAACGATATATATTCTATAATATGGTGCAATACTTTGCAGCTTGATTGTAGAAGCAGTTTTCCTTTTGTATTGTAAGTTTATCTGTTATCATAAAAGGTCCTTTTTGCCGCTCTTATCGCATTGTGTAATATAGAATCAGGATATTTTAATTTCTCGCCTGGACTCCTAATTACATCGATCTCATCACTACTACAATCAGGCTTACATTTACATGGATGCAGCAGCTGCTTTCTTTACTGCGTTGGTCAGAATAAAATCGGGGTATAAATCCTGACTGGTTTTGCCTAAGCCATCTTCAAGAGGACTGATACATAAGGTGGTAGAAATTTACAAAATATATGTAAAGTGACAGTACAAAAGTATGTATGGACGGCTGCAAAAAATATTCTCACATAAGTAAAAAAAAGGGGGGAGGAGTGTTAAATTCAATTTCCAATTCCACACTGAATTTTATTGATGGGGTTAATACTTTTAATAGGAAAATAACGTTAGACTACCCTTTTTGAATTGCCTGATTCACTGAAGTAATGAAATACAGTGTGTACAGAAAACCTTCGAACATTTCTGGGTAGGAAGAAATATTGGTAGGTTTTTCTGTACACAACTGTATTCAAACCCATCATTACTTCAGGTGGTGAAAGGAACTGCCGACGTCTTGCAACGATTTAAGTGAGGCGTTTGTCTAAAACAAATAATCCATGTACTTCCCTGAAGAAACCTTACAAAAATTCTCATTGTATATATTGCTCAACACCAATCCACTATAATTAGGTTTACTCGTAACATGAGTAAAAAAATCAGACGATGATAGCTTTTTCACTTGACCCACATAAACCGCATACAAGTAACTATCAATAAAACTAGTTTTTATTTACAATAGAAATTCATCATTAAAACCTTAATAAAAGTATCATGATTCATATAATGCAACTCAAACACTAGCCTACATTTCAAAAATATAGCAAACTAGCCCTAATGTGGTTACAAAAATCAGTATGCAATATAAATTCAGCTTCAGTGCAATTACCACACAAATCAGAACCTTTAATATTTAAAATATTCAGTCTGTGGTTATCGCCAAAATCCAGTGCACATCTTTATAAAAAAGAAAATCCTTCTCCATAATACCAATAAAAGGAGCGTTATTGTGTTTCCAAATCAGAGCCCAGTCCAGTTGCGGATAATCACTCCCAGTACTTGGTTTCGGGACGATCTTAAATTACAGTAAGTGTCCTCACATGTAACGTATGGAATTTTCTTTTGCCTGTTCATTTTCATTGTTACCTAAATGCATCGAAGAGAAAGCCGGGTCACGTAAGACACATCAGCTATATCCCTTAACAATGATAGGTAACTTAATCTAAGCTAATACGCACTCAGACCAACCCCACTTGAAACATAACATCCTTTAATGCAGTCCAGCTAAATACAGCTAGATTTTGACAATAAAAATCAAATATACCTGATCCCCCTTCACGTCTACGTAAACACAATGTAGAACTTTTTATTGGATCGTACATTTCCTTCCAAATGTACCGAAAGACACATGCATTGACCTAAAATATATATTTCTTTATTAGGGGTAACGTACGGCCTATATAATACCATACTTTTGATCAAATTAAAGAATATACAATTAAACTCTGGAAAACACACAAGCTCTTCATGTTCAACTTATTTATGGCAGTTCCAATCTTATTCTCAGTAACAGTCCAGTTTTCCCCACGTACAATACCTAATCACACTTATTACAAAAGATAATGCTAAAAATAACCATACTATGAACAACCTGTATCCATTCCAGTTACCTACAACTGTGATCGAAGTTTTATCATGATTAATTCTCACACCCTTCGCGACCTCAAAGAGCTGAATTAGCTGGGAACAAGCTGTCACCGAATTGATTGATTGAAAGGTTCATGAAAAATACGGGGGAGCAACACAGATACCGGGCATCCTTGCCTCACCAACCTCGTGACAGGAAAAGGACTGCTAAGAAACCCACCAATTCCTACGAAACATACGCATTGCAAATATGATGTTTTTATTAAGCCAAGAAATTCTGCCGGAATACCATATTCCAATTTAGACTCGATATAGCAGCATCCACTTTAATTTCATTAGAATGAAATATTATATTTCGTGCGGTAGTGATACACTGACTGCACAATGCTGCACGGAGGAAATAATATCGTCTGATGTACTGCCAAAGCTGCTGTATTAAACCTTTGCATAAACTTTATAACCAACATTCAACAACGTTATAGGCCACCAGTTTTCTGTTAATGCAAGGTTACCATTTTTCAAGTAAGCTGATTGCATCAACATACTGACTCTTAGAGCATACGTTGTACACGACAAATATAATGCAACACAGTAATAAAATCCAGAACTTCTTGTAAAATTCAACAGGGAGACAATCGTAATAGGAGTTTTACCATCACAAATTTTTACTAGCGTACCACACTTCTACCTGAATCTCGGTTGATAACAACCGCAGGTTTTGACTCTTCAGAACTGGTCGACATTCATCAGAACTGGTCGACGACATTCATCAGAACTGGTCGACGACATTCATCAGAAGTGGTCGACGACATTCATCAGAACTGGTCGACGACATTCATCAGAGTTGGTCGACATTCATCAGAACTGGTCGACGACATTCATCAGAACTGGTCGACATTCATCAGAACTGGTCGACGACATTCATCCCGAAAAAGGTCCTACACTTCCTGTAGGTCTCCTTCGAATGAGCAAAACGTATTCTCGAATGTAAGAAGTCCCATTGAGTCTTATGATGTTTTATTCTTCTACTCTCCCTTTGCCAGCTAAATAAGAAGAAACTGATTCGCCTTTCAACATATCATCTGTTTTTATTCTCACTTGAACACCTAAAATCATCTTCAGTATTTGAACCATACCTTAATTAACCATGTCCTATAATAGGTATCACGTACTCGCTCTAATCTCTATTGCAAGAAGTTCAGTAACTCATATTTTTTCCTGCGAATTCCTCTTAGACAATTTAACAAAAAGTTCTTTACATCACAGTTTTGCCCAATTCCACAATTCCAACATAATCGAAAAATTACCTTTGTAAGACCGTAACTGTTCCCACAGATTTCGAAATTGTCCCTCATCATTATCAGAATCTAAATTTTTTACATTCAGTGTCCAATATCTTTTTTTTGTTTTTAAATCAATATTCTTTATACTGAAGAGGACCATATTGTGACCGATAAAATGAACAGTGATTGTTCGCGCTCTGGTAAAGAGATATCGATTCGAGACCATGATTTTCTTTTACATTCAAGGACACCTCTAGAATATTGATAGTTATCTTTCAACGGTGAGTATGACTAGAGTATTCAATGCTTACCATCCTTAATGGTATTAAAGATACCAGCATCACTATCATCTCCGCTTACTTCATTATCACCAACTCCCTCTGCAACATCTTTTGGTCTTGATTCAACTGTAAATGCATTCAGTTCCTGTTGACAGCCTCCAACTATACCATTCACTACTTGTGTAGTTCCCGAGCTTCATTTGATATAACAACTGTATCATTCCCTTCTATATCCGACGTTTCTTATACATTTGAACCGTAGCTAGTTTTCAGGAGGTTCGGGAAATCGGCCATGTTGAAAACATTTAACCTAGATTCACTTTCCATTGGACAATTACTCACCAGATTTATCGTCCTTCCACGGGCGTCATCTGCGGGGTGGGGCGGGGGGAGGGACGGGGGAACATATCCCCTCACTTTTTATTCAGGGGGAAAACGCATCAATTGTCCCCTCTACTTTTTCATGTCACCCACCTTGTAATTTCTCAAGCGGCAGAAGCAGCACCCTTCATTAGGGATGCCATAGATCATGTCATGAACTTGGAAATATTTATAACAACTCTGGAAAGTTCAAGCGTAGGACATTTCCCCCAGACATATCCCCCCTCCGACATTTCCCCTCCGACATATTCCCTCCAGGACATACTCCCCCCCAGACAGTTTTCCCTCTGGACATTTACATACTGTATACAATAAGAGCGAAAGTTTGTTTGCTTCTCAGAGTCATGCATGATTTATTGCATTTTTACTGAACAATAAAAACTGATAAAAACATAATTGCATTAAGGATCAAAATATTCATGTGGGATATTTAGAGTCAAATACAGACGAAAAGTGTCATTAATACTAGTTTATTTTTTGCATTAAGGATTAAAATATTCAATACATTCTAGTTACAACAGGCTACAACATTCGGGTAGTCTACCCTGATGCACCTACAGACACCGCTAGCCTAGGCTACTTGTAGCCTACATAAGAAACATCGGTTAGGCTACTCACTCCCTACATTAGAACAGACGCTACTTTTCTAACATTCATTTTTTTAACATTTCTGCTTTCAGTTTTGGGGGTGGCAGAACAGCGCTTCGTGCCTTATCTGCATTTTGAAAGATTCTTGGCAAGCTCATATGTTCTGGCAGGAGGTAATGTTGTGCTGTGCACGCTAGCCACAGGGGTTACAGAAAACGAGTGACGTGAGGAAGGTAGTAACAGAAAACAAGGTTATACAGTTCTATTGACAAACTGCATACTAGGTTCTGTTCAACTGTTTACTCGGAACTTAGGGGTTAACTGTACATTCAGACATGATTGGCCTAGGCTACTTCTTACATATACGTAAACAAACCCCCAAAACATTGTGGGCTGTTCTTAGCCATGTCGTGTGCAGGCTGTACCGGGATTTGGTGTCAACTAACAGGGCCCTGGCGCCACTGTCCAAGTACACTGTGACAACAAGACTATCAACAGAATTGGCAGAGCTAGCATCCCAACCACTTAAACTATCACTGGGGTAATTGAGTAACTTGCTGTATACTAGGGGGGGAAATGTCCAAATGGGAAAATGTCCAGGGGAAAAATGTCCGGAGGGGAATATGTCAGGGGGAAAATGTCCGGGGGATATGTCCAAAGGGGATATGACCGGGTCCCAGAAAGTTCAAGCATCTCTACCTAAATATTCATGCTCAGGATGAAAACACACTAAACCCATCACAACTGAAGCCAGTCTGCCCAACTCGACGGTTAACTTGTGGACCTTCAGTAAAGTCTGCTTTGGATAACTATAAACTAGCTCTGGAAGCCCTTCAAAAAGCAGCAAATGACTCGGGTCCATCTACGGCAGCACGAGTCAATGGTATTCGTAAATGTTTGTTGACAGGAAAGTGTGCCCTTGGGCTCTTTGCTTCTTTGCCTGTTCCACAAGTCCTAGAAAATCTTAATAGGGCTCTTCATGGTTCAAAAGTCACAGTTAATGGAATGCTTGCTGCTGTCAAAGCAGCTTCAGAAAATCTCAAATCCCTTTGTACAGAAATCAAGTTTAAGGAAATTTTTAAAGTTGCACAAGAGAAAATTGAGGAGTGTGAACTAGAACCAGTGGCTCTCTCTCACAAGCTCAATATTCCAAAGAGGCTTGATGATGGTTCTCAGGAATATACTTCCAGTTGTGCAGAGGAGTATTACAGAGTGTAGTTCTTCAGAGTTATTGACAGAGCCTCAGAGTATTTAAATGAGTATTTCACTTCATCTGATCTCACAATGCACTGCAACTTAAGTGAAATGCTCTTAACTGGGTCATTCAAAGAGGAGTCAGTCAAGAAATATCCAGAACTTTATGATTCCTTAAAGCAAGAAATTGATTTCTTCCATAATCAGTTCAATGGTACATCTGTTGAGGACTACCGAAAGGCATTTGCAAATTTGGTGCAAGAAGTTTGAGGAATGTTCCCACAGGTTGAACACTTGCTGAGACTTGAACGTCTTGCTGCACCTGATCCTGAAGACATGGCTAATAAATTTGTAAACAAAGTGCTAGACACACAGTAAAACATTTTTGGCAATTTTTGATGCACCTATATTGTTTGCCTGTACCCAGAGGTAAGCACTTTCTTTGTCAATTGCAAAAATGCTTTAATCCTCTAAGGGGTGCCCACAAATGAATTGCCTCCATGCAGCTCTATCCTCCACCACTACTTCTCTTCTCATCCAACTATGTTATTGTTTGCAAAATTTTCATGTCATACATTCAACAATCAATTCACAGTATTGTCCCCCTTCTATACTTTCTCTTGCTTTTTGACTAGTAGTCACAAGCAGTAGATTCTCATTATTGTCATTCACTTATTTACTACCTCTTTTGCTACCATCCCTAACCTTAGATATTAAAACCCACACTGGAGTAAAAGGCTTTTATTGTTACAGGACACTATTATTTTAGACTCTCAATGAAGTCCTATAATTCCTATAATATACTTCACCATAAATTAATAAGTTTGTTTTTATCCTTATTACTTATAGTGTAAAAGTTTGTAATATTAAATATTGGTCATAGTCTCTGTAGAGTTAAGCGGAACTGTATATTGAGGATGTCACAGAAGACCTGTACCGTATTGTAGCCAATCTGTAAATTGTGGACTTATAATCTTGTTGACTGACTAATATTGATAAATCAGTCATCCTTTTCCTTTAATATCATCCATAAAGTCATATTTATATGGCATTAAAATACACCAAATCATGTTCATTTCTTAAACAAATTTCTTGGGGGAGCTTACACTGCAACCTCCCCCCGCCGCCCCCACCCCCGCTCCTGAACGTCCAGCTGCATAGGCTCACTTCGCTCCCAATATTAACAGTATAATTTTCAGAATGTCCCCCCAGCTTTTAAAGGCCAGATGACGCCCCTGCGTCCTTCACCGCTTATAACATGTTTTTAGGTTGCCCTTGATCAATAAAAGTGACGTGTGTCCACATATGTTATCTGACAAAGGAATACTATGCCTTACCTCCATCCTTGCTACTTGGATAATACCCTTCAGCAATCCTTTTGCTCTTTCGTGGGAAAGCAAGCCGTGTCGTGCCGGTTGCACCTTCCCGCAACCACCTCAGACACCAGCGGTAAGCTCGCATCCATATCAGACAGTGCACATATTAAGGAAAGATACATAAGTACTGACACTACTCAAATGAATACCTCTGACAGTCTTACCATGTCTATGTAACTGTCCATAGACATGATAGAAATTTAACCTTTTCAGTCTTTCGAAAATCAACTAACATTGCCTCTTTTGTTCATTATTATTCCAATCACCATCAAAATGTTAAATTCTCTGTCTTTTCTGGAATGTTCTTAAGGGCTTTACGTGTTTGTAAACCGCAGTTTATTGATGCTGAGATCAAAACTATTTATGATATTACTTGGAAACTTAAATACCCAAGGATCTTTGTAGATGTAGCATGGAAAAGAGCCAGGGAAACATTTTATTTAACTAATAACAAACTTGAATTCAGAAGCATAATATTCTCAAATTACAGTATGATGAAAGGTTTTTACAAATTCCTAGAATTTTAAAGCTTTTCAACATAGATGTTGTTTTCAGTAATTTTAATGTTAGGAGTTTAGTAATAAAAAATTCTCCTGAAGATGTTTCTGGCTGCATCTATGAAATTCCGTGTAAAAAGTGTGATAAAATATATTATGGACAAACTGGAAAATCACTTTCACAACGAATCAAACTAGACCAATATTCTGTGAGAACTGGCCAAATATCGAATGCCTTATTCGTACATATGAGATATTTGGATCATCCCATTAACTGGAGTAAAACAAGATCTTTGGTCCCGTGCAACGACACAGTTAAAAGGAATATCATTGAATCTTGTTTTATCAAGTCAAATAATGAAAGTGTTCTAAATTTGTCTTGGTTTGTTTAAACTTGATGCCTTCATAATTAAAAAAGTTGTTGATAAATATTTGCAAAATTAATATTCATTTTTATACATGTTCTGCAACGTGAATGGGTAAGATTCTATTTCCCTTGTGGTTAAGTATATATATGGATTTGGTTTTTGACCGTGTGATCCCGGATTTGCCATGGATTAACCTTTTGTTTCTTACCCCCTGGCAATTAACCATCTGGTATTCAAGGTTATACATGTTTTTGGATTTTGTAGGCCTAAACTTGTACCTCTTGTTGTTTGGTCTATGGTTTCAGTTTGTGACAGCTCGATCCCTGATTATCCTGGATTATCTTTCTGTTTATTACCCTTTGACAACTGACCATCAGGTATTCTTGTTCTTTTTGTTTTATTTGTAACCTTCTTTTTATCTGTTCTCATTTGTGCCCAGACGATGCGTTAATAAACGTGAAAGCACTTGGTACTGAACTTCTGCCTGTCATTTGTGTGTGTATATAATATGTATATATATATGTGTGTATATATATATATATTTATATATATATATATATATATATATATATATATATATATATATATATATATATATATATATATATATATATATATATATATATATATATATATATATAAATATATATATATATATATATATATATATATATATATATATATATATATATATATATATATATATATATATATATATTTATATATATACATATATATATATATATATAAAATATATATATATATATATATATATATATATATATATATATATATATATATATATATATATATATATATATATACACACACAAACACAAAATGAAGCCATTCACCTAATAAGGGTGACCCAAGAGAAAAGACTAGACAATTGCTACTTCTACATTCATGGTTTAACTGGTGGGAGCCAAGTAAAGAAAATATCCATAACATTTGTCGTTTCGAGCACCTACACTACATCGGATGTTCATCAGCCAAGCAAGCTTCACAAACTGCACATTCACCTACTGCATGTACTTACATACTTTCTGGTCATTATTTGATTACGTAAATTTATCATGATGTATTGGTAGTTAAAATATAAACATTTTTATCTTTGGAAAAGTAGTTTTCTTTTAGTTTTTATTCATTAAAACATTCGCAACAAACTACATTAAAACTCCAGTTAGAAAAACTGTCTGAAATACAATGTTGTCACTCTTATGATAATGCTTGGTGAAATATTTACACATCCACTCTTTGAAAACTGACTTGATGTATCTTTGGTTGCATAAAATGATAGCTTTTCTTGTATTATGAGGTCAAAGAGACAGAACTGGGTACCGACTGATTTATTTACCTGGGCAAAGGTATACATAGCAGCGTGCGGACGGAAATGAAGTGCCCGACCTTCGATTGCCGTGACCCGCACGCTGAGTGAGAGCAATTTGTGTTTGTTAACAGTCAATCACATAGCAATAATAAGGGACATAATGTACATACAGTGATAAAATATATATTGGCGAAAAGGCCAGGAAATTCTACATACAAATATATACATGAGATTCTTGCTGCATTGATAGATGCGATACATGATCGTGATTAATAGGAAAAGGAGACATCTGACATCTTTACAAGTACTCCCTCCCAAGACAATTATTATGAAATAATGACTGGAAGACCTGTTGAATGTCAATCACAGTACCTTTTTGGGAGCAGGAGCCGACCCCAAGTTCTTGATACCTGCGGTTGTGGGGTGGCTTCGACTGCTGAATCGTCCAGCGGTTTTGCCGAGTGGATGACATCCTTAGTGCGGCCCATGGGATGTCCCCAACTACATTTTGGGATGCCGATCACTTCATCCGAGGCTTTGTTTTGTGGAGGAATTCTGGGATGCCTGCCGGTTTCCTCCGGAGTTCCGCTGTCCATTAGGAAGGCTGACTTTAACCTGCCGAAAGATGCCCAGTTTTCCTGTCCATGGATGTTGATGAGGTAGGCCTTGGATGTTCTACTGACGACTCGGTGTGGTCCTCTGTATGGTCTGGTCAAGGGTGGGCGGTGGGCGTCATTCTTCATGAAGATGTGTGTACAGGTATTCAGGCCTTCTGGGCTGAAGTTATGGGTCCTGCCCATGAAAGTATTTCGGCAGGGCACGAACTTCTTTGCAATTTCTCCTAGCCTTGGAAGGGGCATATCCGGGTCGTCCAGCTCAGTGGGGAAGAATTCTCCAGGTATGGCCAGTGTTTCGCCGTAGACTTTCTCTGCAGGAGATTCATCGCCGTTTGCCCTTGGTGTGGTGCGGAAACCCAGCAGGACCCAGGGCAGCAGCGCCTTCCAATTTTCATCAGTGCAACATGCCATCAGAGCTGCTTTCAATGAACGGTGGGTTCTTTCCACCATACCGTTGGCCGCAGGGTTGTATGCCATCATACTGTGGAGTGTTGTCCCCATCAGGCGTGCCAGGGAGACCCAGAGTTCCAATACAAATGCCGGCCCCTGTCTGTAGTTATGTCGTCTGGCACACCGAAACGGCTTATCCAACTTGACTGTAGGGCTTCCTCGCAGGCGCTTGTTGACACATCTACCATTGGGGTTGCTTCCGGCCATCTTGTGGAACAATCTATGATTGTCAGGAAGTATCTGGCACCCCATGATTGCGGCAGAGGTCCTACGACATCTACGTGGATGTGCCCGAAACACTGTTGTGGTTGAGGGAAGTCTCCGATGCCTAATTCCGTGTGCCTTGTGATCTTACTTATCTGGCACGGTATGCAGTTCTTTGCCCAATCTCGTACGTCCTTCCTGATCCCGTGCCACACGAATTTCTCTGTCATCAGGTGCGTTGTTGTTCATCCTGATGGATGGGACAGCCCGTGGATGATGACGAACGCCTGCTTTCTTCGTGACATGGGTAGCAGAGGGCATGGGCAGCCTGTTGATCCGGTCCACCACTGACATGTCTTCCCACCTCAGTGCAGTAAGTGCCGTGTGGTAAGCTGCCGTTTCCGGGTCTGCAGCCTGTTCCTTCACCAGGTCCTCGTAGTCTATGCCCAGGTGAACTGAATTTATTTCAATTCTTGATAGGGCGTCGGTTACTGGGTTCTTCTTGCCAGGGACATAACTGATGGTGCAGCCGAATTCAGAGATAGCAGCCAGGTGCTGTTGCTGTCTTGCCGACCATGCGCCTCCCGCCCTCATGAACGCGTGTACCAGCGGCTTGTGGTCTGTCAGGATGGTGAAAGGGCTGCCGTTGAAGAGGTACTTGAAGTGCCGCACGGCTTGGTAAATTGCCAGCAGTTCCCTGTCAAATTCACTGTAGCGGGTCTCTGGCGGCTTTCACTTGCAGCTAAAAAAGGCAAGTGGGTGGGGGAACCATCTAGTATCTGCTCCAGCACGGCTCTGCAGGCGACGTTGCTGGCATCGGTGGTAAGTGTTGGGGGGGGGGTCTTAATATGTTAAGGTGGTGGCTTTGGTGAGGGCTGCCTTCGTCTTTTATAATGCCTTTTGCTGCGGGGCATCCCAAGTCAGTGCTTTTGGCTTCTCCTTCAGTACTCCGGTTAGGGGATACATGATGCAGGAGATGTCTGGCATGAAACGTCGGTAGTAGTTGACCATGCCAAGGAACTCCTGCAGGGACTTGATGGTTTTTGGTGCTGGAAACTCCGTCACTGCATTCACCTTGGAGGCCATGGGGGAACACCTGCTGGAGAGACCTTGTGTCCCAGGAAGTCCACCTTCTCCACTCCAAAGGTACATTTGTCAAACCTGACAACCAAACCGTTCTCCTGAAGGTGTTTCAGCACAGCCCGGACGTTACCCAGGTGCTCCTCTGGGGACCTGGAGAAGATCAGGATGTTGTCCATGTAGCAGACGCAGAAAGGTAAGTCCCCCAAGATGCTGTCCATGAGGTGTTGGAATGTGGCCCCTGTGTTCCTGAGGCCGAAGGTGGAGTAAGAGAAGGTATACATCCCAAACGGTGTGATGATGGCTGTCTTAGGAACTTTGTCAGGATGTACTGGTACCTGAAAGTAGGACTTGAGCAAATCCATATTTGTGAATATCTTGGCCCCATGCAGGGCACCTGTTAGGTTCTGCATGTTTGGCAGGGGATAGTGGTCCAGTGGTCTCATTAGGTTCAGCCGACAATAGTCCCCACAGGGCCTCCAAGAACCATCTGGTTTCTTCACCATGTGGAGGGGGGATGCCCATGGACTCAGTGCCTTTTTGCAGATACCCATCCTTTCCATCTCGGTGAAAGCTCGCTTAGCATCTTGGAGTTTCTTGGGTGGCAGGCGGTGGAACTTGGCATGTGTCGGCGGGCCTGTGGTGGTGATGTGGTGATGGATGCCGTGCTTGGCCTGGGTACCTGGCACCTGACGCAGTTCTGGCTTCAAGACATCTGGAAATTCGTGGAGGAGGGCGTTGTATTTATTCGATGAGATGGAGATTACGGCGGGCATTCCAGGTCTCGTAGAGAGCGGTTGGAAGCAGCAGGTTCTGATATCCAGCAGGCATTTTCAGCAGACGTCTACAAGCAGTCCACGATGTGCAAGGAAATCAGCGCCCAATAAGGGAAACTTGACATTCGCATTGACGAAGGGTTATTCATATTCATGGCCCATGATGGATATTCTGCGGGTCCGAGTTCTGTAGCAGCGGATGCAGCTTCCATTTGCGGCCACTAGTGCAGCTGCAGTGCCAGATGTGCGGTCGCGGTCCTCCCTCAATGGCAGAAATACCATCTGCATAGCCCCAGTGTCTACCAGCATCCATCGTCTTGATATGGCATCATGGATGAAGGATCCTACTGGCTGGGGTTCCTTAAGGTTTGTGGCCACTGCTGTTATGGGTGGCCGCCTTTCTAGTTTTTTGTGAAAGAACAGGGGGCTCTGCAATTTCTAGCGATACTTCCTAACCTCCGATGAAAGTAACACCAGGCTGGATTTGTCCTCGTCTTCTGCTGCTGCGGCAGAGCCTTCTTCCTGTACACCATGTTCGTGTTCCCCACTTGGGATTCTTCTGCTACCAGGCTGCAGGCTGCAGGCTGCAGGTGTTGCTGCGTGTTTGGAGGCCTTGGTGGCCTCGTGGAGTTTGTTTGCTATGTTCACCAATTCGTCCATTGAGAGGGCGCCTGCTTCCATGATTTGTGCCCTCACCTCCTGTAGAAGGCGTCGCAGGAATATTTCCCGCGACAAGTTGATCTCTCTCCTCAGTCCATCTGAGTCGATGCCCGGCAGCATCAGGAGACCTCTTACTTCATCCCAGGCATCCCTGGGTGATGAGTCCCCCAGGGGTTGGGTCATCAGGTCGAGGATGTGTTGGGCTCTCTCTGGGAAGGGCATGGAATATGTGTCGATGAGTTTCTCTCATAGGTCTCTATACTCGACTTTGCCCAGCTGTGAGTCCAACCATAGGGTGATTTTGTTGAAGACCTCCTCCGGCAGTGTTGTCATGGTGACATCCACTTTGGTTTCCTCGTCTGTGATTTCTACTGCCCGGAAATGGATGTCTGCTCACAGGAACCAGGATGCGGTATTTTGCAGCAAGAATGGTGGGAATTTTATCGCCTGGCTTATTGCTGCCTTTGAAAACAAGAGGGGGATGCAGAGGATGTGTGTGTCCTCAGAACGACTTTCTACCTCAGTGTCTGACATTTTGCCTCTCAACAAAACGCGAAATAAGTGCCGTATTTAGTCCATTTATGGTGTTTGGGGCTCATCAGAAGTCAAAACTATATGCCGTGTGGTTACGTTAACGACTTCTGAATACGGTCGACGTGAATCGTAAATGGCAGGCCAAACCGTCCGAGAACACCAGAACACACCTGAAGGAGGTACGCCGTAATTATTCCGTTAGTGGCGTGGGTGTTCTCCGAGGAAGGAGCTTTCAGAAACCTAGACTTTGTCGCTGTATGGTTCCTTTAAAGGCTCTCTGAAGGTAAAGCAACCATAATGGCAAAGCCAAAACTGCTGTGTTTACTGTCGTTCCTCAGGTCACCAGTTGTGAGGTCAAAGAAACAGAACTGGGTACTGACTGATTTATTTACCCGGGCAAAGGTATACATAGCAGCGTGCGGACAGAAATGAAGTGCCCGACCTTTGATTGCCGTGACCCATATGCTGAGTAAGAGCAATTTGTGTTTGTTAACAGTCAGCCAAATAGCAATAATAAGAGACATAATGTACATACAGTGATAAAGTATATATTGGCAAAAAGACCAGGAAATTCTACATACAAATATATACATGAGATTCTCGCTGCTTTGATAAATGCGATACATGATCGAGATTAATGGGAAAAGAAGACGTCTGACGTCTTTACAGTATCATTAATTAAATGTTTGAGCATTCTTATATTTAAAGTAGAACTCGATCTGATTGAATTTGCTGTTCTTTCCTTTGAAGCTTCTGGATATCTAACCCTCGTCCTTTCTAGGTGTTCCTTTCTTTCTCTCATAACCCTTCCGGATTAAATGTTTTTTCCATACATACCTCCTTCCTTTCTTACCGTATGACTAAACCATTTTAAAACACTCTCATCCGTACTTTTGCTG
>NC_089741.1:6464625-6559625 GCF_040412425.1 Macrobrachium rosenbergii | reverse complement strand
TCTTGTGGTAAGGTTATTAAACGTTTTGTGCGCTAGTTGTGATAAGTGAGAACGAAATTCTTCCGTTTGGAAACCAGTTGAGAACACAAGTCTAGAGAACAACAATTCAAAGAACCGAAAAACTTACAGTACGAAGGTTTAAAGCAAGGTAAACAGAAGTCAAGACCAAACGACAACAAGAAATTTTCCCGTGGAGACAATTTGTAGTCGGAGAAGTTAAAAATAGTATTGTTATCCTTTTGAAGTTTGGGAATACTAATACCAAGATTATACAATTTTCTTTTGTGAGTACCCTGCACTGTTGAAACAAAGTCAGAAATACTTTTATTGAATAAAATCTTAAAAACAGAACAATCTAAAAATTTTAATTTTGAGGTAACGTCAGTAAGTAAAGTTTGATAATTACAGGATAATTTCTTAATTACATTGTTTTTGTGATTGATTTCCATGTCTAAGAGTCTGTTAGTGGCTTCGTGGTAAAATTGGTATGGTACAGTGAAGCTTTATACAATTTAAATTTTGTAAAATGAACTGTCATTCCAAAATTTATAAAATTTAAATTGTATAAAGCTTCACTGTACCATACTCCGTTTTACCACGAAGCCACTAACAGACTCTTAGACATGGAAATCAATCACAAAAACAATGTAATTAAGAAATTATCCTGTAATTATCAAACTTTACTTACTGACGTTACCTCAAAATTAAATTTTTAGATTGTTCTGTTTTTAAGATTTTATTCAATAAAAGTATTTCTGACTTTGTTTCAACAGTGCAGGGTACTCACAAAAGAAAATTGTATAATCTTGGTATTAGTATTCCCAAACTTCAAAAGGATAACAATACTATTTTTAACTTCTCCGACTACAAATTGTCTCCACGGGAAAATTTCTTGTTGTCGTTTGGTCTTGACTTCTGTTTACCTTGCTTTAAACCTTCGTACTGTAAGTTTTTCGGTTCTTTGAATTGTTGTTCTCAGACTTGTAAATTCTCAACTGGTTTCCAAAACGGAAGAATTTCGTTCTCACTTATCACAACTAGCGCACAAAACGTTTAATAACCTTACCACAAGATGGACTCCATTCTTTAAGAAAGAGGATTTACAAATCCTGAAAAACCTAGGGAAGAATGAAAATATAATTATAACAAAACCGGATAAAGGTAAAGGTGTGGTGTTGATGAACAGAACCGAGTAGTACATACAAAAAGTTGAAACTATTCTAAGTGATGAATCTAAATTCAAGAAATTAGGTGACCCTAATTTCTCCACAATCTTTCGAAATGAGACAGGGTTAATAGATTCTTAAAACAATTAGCGGATCAGAAGGTTATTGATAATGATACTTACCAATCTTTACTTAGTACTGGTTCGTCATATGGAACTTTTGTATGGTTTACCTAAAGTACATAAAGCTGGCTTACCCATACGACCTATTCTGACTTCTTACGATACTCCAAATTATAAATTAGCAAAATTTGTTGTCCCTCTTTATCTAATCTAACTAATAATGATTACTCTGTACAGAACTCAGAGCAATTCAAGAACAGAATTTTAATACAAGACTCAGATTTGTACATGGTTAGTCTGGATGTGGAATCATTGTTCACTAATGTCCCTGTGGAAGAGACAATTGAGATAATTCTTAACAAATTTATATTGAAACTAACACTATGTTTAAGGGTTTTAACCGAGATAATTTTAAGAAACTTTTACAACTGGCAGTGCGGGACACTGTCCTTCATTTTTAATGGAGTTTCATACTGTCAAGTAGAAGGAATGGCGATGGGGTCTCCACTGGCCCGACATTTGCCAATATTTTTATGTGTTCACTAGAGGAGCAATTGCTGGACAATTGCCCTCTGGCCTTCCTTCCCTTTTCTATTGTAGATATGTAGATGACACTTTTGTACTTTTTAGAGACAAAGAAAGGGCTGAAATGTTTCTCCAGTATGCTAACACAGCACATCCAAATATTAGGTTTACGATTGAGCATGAAAATTACCCTTTCTGATGTTTTAGTTACTGAGAAAACGATTGTTTTAATTCATCAGTATTTAGGAAAAGACTTTTTCCGGTCTAGGTTTGAATTTTTATAGCCATTGCTGTTTTAACTTTAAATTAAACTCCTTGGTCACTGTCTTCCACAGAGCTTTTAATATAACTTCCAGCTGGTTTGGTTTTAATAATGAAATAACTTTTTATACAAATACTTTCTAGACAATTGTTACCCTTCCAGACTTTTTTATACCTATTTAAATAAATTTCTGAATGATAAATATATACCTAAATTACAAATAACTACAGTTCCTAAGATGACATTTTTCGCCAGTCTCCTATGATCCACGATAAGTCTTTTTACAACACTTTGAATAACCTAATTCAACAGTATGCACCTGCCATTAATTGTAAATTGATTCCGGTCAATCCTCTTAATATCAAATCCTTATTCCAGTACAAAGACAAAATTAGCCCTCTTATGACATCAAGCATCGTCTATTTATTTGCTTGCCCCCGATGTAGTCAGGAAATACGGGCATGCTCACGCCGCCTACTGAAAGTGCGAATTGATTGTCATAGGGGGTCAGTTATAGAACTGGAGTCAAACTATCTAATCCAGAGTTCTCAAATATTCGAGAACACGCCAAAAGATGTAAAACAGAAATTGATTATAGAAATTTTAAAATACTTTCCAAAGTCAGCAGTTCTTCGCTTCCTATCTTTGAATCTCTTTTATTAAACTACTAGTGCCAAGATTGAACAACCAAACTACCTCAACAACTCTGTACCTGACGTGAGTTTACCCCGGCCTGGAATTCTTTGTTTATGTCACTCTACTTTTATACTCCGTACAAACGGTAACGGTCTTCTTAATTTTGTCTTTCTTTTGTATAACTTTTTTCTTTTGTATATTTTGATTGTAATTTTAAGTATGAGTCTGATTTTATATTTATATTTTACTTATTCCAGCTTTGATAATGAGACAGATGTCTTGAAACGTAAGCACAAATAAAGGTATGCCGTTGTTAAGGATGTCTTCCTCTGCCCTTGGTCCTGTTTGCCTCGGTTGATAGCAGCCACTACCTCTCAGCTATATATATATATATATATATATATATATATATATATATATATATATATATATATATATATATATATATATATATATATATATATATATATATATATATATATATATATATATATATATATATATATATATATATATATATATATATATATATATATATATATATATATATATATATATATATATATATATATATATATATATATATATATATATTACTATGTATATATATATATATATATATATATATGTGTGTGTGTGTGTATACATATATATATATATATATATATGTATACATGTATGTGTATGTATATGTACGTATGTATGTGTATATATATATGTATGTATACATATATATATGTGTGTATGTATGTATGTGTATGTATATGTATGTATGTATATATATATATATATATATATATATATATATATATATATATATATATATATATATATATATATATTTGTATCAGGGGTGGCTAGAGTAATTATATATAATCATAGATAGTTCCTTTCGTATAATTTTTATATATCTTACAGGATGCTGCAAAAGTGGCCGTTTTGTCCACCTCTTTTCTCATGAACGGCAACCGGAATCTGGGAAAAAGCGTCAGCGTACAAAGCCTCCATCTTCCTAAATTCCAAGGTTCACAGCAGCCATGTGGACTGTTTCCTCATAAAGGCAACTCGACCTCTCGACACCTCAACGAAAGTCCTATGTGTGGCCTCCCATATAACCTTGAAGACAGAATGGGTCCGAAACTTTCAGACAACTGCCAGACTTTCCTCCATCCCCAAAGACTTATCCAAAGGAGTGTATCGAAAAGTAAGAACGGTAATAGACCTTTATCTTCCTGCAAAGTAGGCAGGTCTACTACGAAAAAGTTATATCCTTCTGCGACCAATACGGATATAGGAATGGGGCTAAACGCTAATGAATTTCCTAGAATTGGCACAGCTTTGGTTGCAGATCAACCAAGAGTTGAGAGCACTGTCTGAAAAGTATGATATGATTTGATTTTTTCAAAAGTCCTATGGCATAAAAGAACTTTCCTGAGATGCTAATGAAGTATATTTAAATCATCAAGGTAGAGTTTGCAACAGGAAATAAAATATTCAGGAGAATTCCCTCTGTTTTCATTTGTTACTTATTGAAAACACGATCTGTGCGAATGGTGATATTACTGAAATGCTGTCAGCTCTCAGGTCATGTTTACGAATCTTTCTATTGTAAATCTCTTAGTCTTTTATAATGAAATAAAGGTAAAAATGTATTCTCATTTTGCTTCATACCCTCTGATATGGAATCTAGCAGAATCGTCGTTTATGACCAATCCTTGTGTGTAAATAGGTGTGATAGTATGGGATCAATAGTGAGTGACTGGGACTTCTCGAGCTACATTCTGATATATACTAATTTTCTCATTCGTAACAAATGAAAGAAGGTTGGCACTAAACTTAAGCAAAGTGACATTGTGGATGTTTTAAAATTTATTCATTTCAAACCCGACATAAAGCTGACCTAGAGGACTGACGAACACGGGGGATTCGGGAGTCTGCTCATTGCCTCCTCCTCCGCTGCTGCTGCAGTGAATGGAAAGTGGAAGTGAAAGTGAAAGTGAAAGTGAATGAGCTTTGATGAAGTTATACTGAATTCCTCCAGTGTTACTTTATATGAAAATTGCTGGTGAAATAGACAGAGGAGTCCTTTTCATTGCATTGTTTGGTCTGTTCTACTGTTTATTTTCATTTTTGTTTACATATTTTTGCTGATTCACTCTGCTTATCCAACATTTTCAATCTTTTGGTTTTAGTAATCATTCAGACTATTTTATAAAACGCATAACGTTCAAATACGAAAGGAATATATAAAGCTATTATAGTTTCTGTCGCTCTATACTTACATCCTGTATTCATCATATATCTGAGCATGTATTTACACAACAAGGTTTGGTGTTTATTTGAAACAAAAATCACAACCAGATTCAAACGTGTTCTCTTACACAATTCACTTTGTTTTTTCTTCACTTTTCTGAATTTATCTTTTTTCGATTTAACCTGATAACTATGTTCTTATTCTTGAATGCACTTCATTGTGAATTCATGTTCTGTAATTCGTAAGAACGAATTAAGTTTGGATATGTCAGTTCAATAAATAAAAAATCCCTTATTTTCGTAAATCATTCCCTTGATTGGATAAAATGTTCCTACTTCGTATATCTTATATTGAATCCCTTAGGCTTTAGAGCTTTGATACTCTCCCTTTCACACGTTCTCTTGTTCATATACGCCAGCAAATGCCTTTCTTAAATTAGTCATAACAATTTTTTTTGTCCAGCAGATCAAATATTCCTTCCGTAAATTGTACGAAGCTGCCGAAAATTCTGAATTACGCTGGATCCTGCTCACATAGGATTACGAGAAATGAATACGCTGATAAATCACCAAGTCTGGAAAAGTTACGTCTAAATCAAACCTAAGTGATGTTACAATCGATTATGCGACATCAGTGAAGTCCAGTCCAGGACTGGTGGAATAATGAAGGCCAGACAAGGAATCATCTAATTCTCCTCCAGAATTTCCTGTGATACTCGTATAACATAGAAACAATACAGGTCTTTTGAGTAAAGCTGATGAACCATTCGCCTCCTCTTCGTTCGTTCAGGGTTTATTTCAGCCTTTTCCTTGCAAAAACATGAGCTTTCGTCACCGGATGTGCACGTCGTTGGAAACAAACTGGGCAGAGCGCATGTTGCATGAAACGGGAAACTCAGATGAGCACTTGAAAGAAGTTTTAATGCTCCCGCTGGGCTTCTTAATCTATGCAGTAAATTTACGTACACGACAGTTACATGACTGTCGTATACCACTACTTGAATGGACTATAGAATGGCATAAGTTAAGTATACCTTAGTTTTACCAGACCACAACCTCTACCCAAAAATACTTTCTAAGAACAGGACTGATAGCACATTCTGGAGGCATCTACTGTAGGAGGAAAGGTGCATGATGATAAATATAATTAATTATATATATATATATATATATATATATATATATATATATATATATATATATATATATATATATATATATATATATATATATATATATATATATATATATATATATATATATATATATATATATATATATATATATATATATATATATATATATATATATATATATATGTATATATATATATATATATATATATATATATATTATATGGTAGAGAAAATTATTAAAAACATTTAGAGGTGGAATGAGGAAATGAAGAATTTAGTGAAGGAAAAAAATGAGATTATTTGAGTTGAGTTGAGTTGCCGCCCTACTTTGCTGGTCTGGCACTGAATGCACTGCCTCGCCCAGGCCATTGCGTCCTTATGTATGCTGTGCCAGACGAACTTCTCCACCAGCAGTTTGGCCGTCGTCCTGCCGGAGGGGTGGGACAGTCCATGGATGACGTTGAAGACCAGACGATGACGGGAGGCAGGCACCGGTGGGCAGGGGTGGCCAGTGCTTACGTTGCTCAGCAGTGTTGGCCCCCCAGGGGCGAGGGGCACGTCCTTCCACTTCAGCGACATGATGGCAGTGCGGTAAGCTGGAATCTCTGGGTCGGTGGCCTGTTCCCAGGCGAGGTCCTCGTAGTCGATCTCGAGCTGCACTGCCTTGATTTCAATCCTTGAGAGGGCGTCAGCTACTGGGTTCTTCCTGCCAGGGAGGTACTTGATGGTGCAGGTGAACTCCGCAATAGCTGTGAGGTGCCGCTGCTGCCTGGAGGACCATGCATCCCCCAGCTTTGTGAAGGCGTGGACCAGCAGCTGGTGGTCCGTCCAAACTGTGAAGGGCACGCCCTCCATGAGGAATTTGAAGCAGCGTACCGCCTGATACACGGCGTAGAGTTCCCTGGCAAAGGTGCTGTAGCAGGACTCGGCGGGGCTGAGCTTCCTGGTGAAGAAGGCGATGGGCTGAGGGGCTCAGTTGACGACCTGTTCCAGGACGGCCCCACAGGTGACGTTGCTGGCAACCGTTGTTAGCTGGAGGGGAGCATTGAGGTCCTGGTGGGGCAAGGCTGTTGCCTTGGCGAGGGCGGACTTCGTCAGGGAGAAGGCCTGCTGTTGGTCGGGGCCCCACACTAAGGTCTTCTGATGGCCCTTCAGGATCTCCGTCAGGGGGGCCATGGTGTGCGCAACCCGGATGTTGAACCTCCTGTAATAGTTGACCATCCCGAGGAATTCTTGTAGGCCCTTGACGGAGGTAGGGTTGGGAACCTGACGACGGCCTCGACCTTCAATGCCAGTGGGCGGACACCTCCCGGGGATATCTCATGGCCTAGGAAGTCAACTCTATCGATGCCAAAGGTGCACTCGTCGAACCTGACGACGAAGCCATTCTCCTGCAGGCGCTGCAGGACCTTCCAGATGTGCCGAGGGTATTCCTTGTGGGACCTGGAATTAATTAGGATATCATCAACGTAGCAGACGCAGAAGTTCAGGTCTTCCAGGATGCTGTCCATCAGTCTCTGGAAAGTCACCCCTGTGTTGCTCAGGCCGAAGGTGGAGAAGGCAAAGACGTAGGACCCGAAGGGCGTGATGATGGCAGTTTTGGATATGTCTTCTGGAGCTACTGGTACCTGGAAATAGGATTTTAAAAGATCTAGTTTTAAAAATATTTTGGCCCCATGGAAGGAGGCCGTTAGGTCTCGCATGTTTGGGAGAGGGTAGTGGTCGGGTTCTGTAGCGAGGTTGAGCCGCCTGTAGTCACCTCAGGGTCTCCAAGAACCGTCCGTTTTCTGCACCATGTGAAGGAGGGAGGCCCATGGGCTGGGGACCTTCCTGCATATGCCCATATGCTCCATTTTGGGGAAGGCCTTCTTGACCTCCTGAAGGTGTTGAGGGGGAAGCCTCCAGAACTTTGCGTGCGTCAGGGGGCCCCTCGTCTTGATGTGATGATATATCCCATTATTTGGTGGGGGCCCCAGGCACCTGACGAAGCTCAGGCCTGAATACCTCAGGGAATTCCTTCAGGAGGGAGACGTATTGGTGGGGAGTGACGGAGCAGACTGTGGGCACACTGGGGCCCGGCGCCAGGGGCAGGGACTGGCAGGACTCTGTGTCCAGCACGCATTTGCAGCCAACGTCGACTGCCGGTCTGAAGTGGGCCAGGAAGTCCGCACCCAGGAGTGGGGTCCTCACGTTCGCGACGATGAAGTTTCACTTGTACCTCCAGCTAGAGATGGAGACCAGCAAGAGCTTGGTGCTGTAAGAGAAAATGGGGTACCCGTTGGCAGCCATCAGGGAGGCAGCCAGGTCCGGCAGGCGTCTGCAGTCCTCTCTGAAAGGCGGGAACACTGACCGCACTGCCCCAGTATTGATCAGCACCATCCTGCCAGAGGCGGTGTCACGGACGTAGAAGCCTACTGGTGCAGGGCTCCTGGGTGTTGCTGCCATGACGGCCTGTGAGGGTGGCCACTGCCTCCCCCGTTTTTTTGGATGGGCGAAAAGGCAGGGGGCTTCACAATTCCGGGCCTCTTTGCCGAATCTTCGGAGGTAGTAGCAAAGCCCCGGCCTTTCCTTCTTCTGGTGGTGAGGTGCTGCCTCCTGGCAACAACGTTGATGTCCTCTGCGGTGGGGTCCTCCAGCTGGAGGCTGTTGATGGGGTGTGTGGGCGTGGAGACCCACTTCACTGCCCTCGTGGAGTCGGTCAGCTGCTGCGCCATCCTTATGAGGTCCTCATCCGGCAGGGTGTAGGGCTCCTCAATTTGTCCACGAACCTCCGTGAGTAGTTGCTGCAGGAGGATCTCCCTCGACAGGCTAACCTCCTTGTGCCTGCCGCTGCTATCCATCTCTGGGAGGAGGAGGAGGTCCTGGAGGGCATGCCACGTCTCTAGGAGGTTCGTGTCCCCCTGGGGGTTGATGGCGAGGTCGAGGGCACGGGCGGCCCTCTCGGAGCAGGTTTCGACGAGAGAGGCCTTTAGTTTTTGGAAGGTGGCAGGGCTCGAGGTTGACGTCACCCACGGTGCGACCTTTCTGTATATCTCCTCCACTAGGGCGTTGATCGCGATGTCTGCCTTGAGCCACTTCGTCGGTCAGGCCTGCCACCCTGAATTGCCCCTCGACCCTGTAGAGCCATGATGCCAGGTTCTGATGGGTGAACGGCGGCAGCTTTATGCTGAGGGCAGTCCTTGGTTGGTCCGTCAGGAGGGGTATCGCGCAAAGAGCAGGTACTGCCATGGAGGAGCGCGCAGGTTTTGGCGTGGGGGAGGACTCGAGGGGGGGTTGTGCGAGGGAGATATCTGTCTCTGAGAAGTTCGCGGTTATTTGTATGTGGGAGGGAATGTCCGCATCCATGCGCATTCTGCACTCTCACTTGGAGTGTGAGTTAACACTCTTGTCAATACACGCTTGTAAGAATACCCACGGTAAATTTGTGGAATAAAGGTATTATTATTATTATTATTATTATTATTATTATTATTATTATTATTATTGGGAGTGTGCCGTGTGGGTTCGCTAATGATGCCGGTGATTTTGCCAACAAGGGTTGGTAACGCCCGAACGCTTTGTTAGAGCGCCGTAGTTAGTCCGTTATGGGCGTGGGGTGGTTCATCGGGCCATGACTAAGTCGCCATTTGGGTCCGTTAGTGGCTTCGGAAATCACTCCGGGGGTCACCACTGTCAGAGGGTGCGAAAGAAAGAGCAGGTAGACAAGAACTGCTAGTTTATTTAGGTAGTGGCCCGCTTATAAAGCGGCATGTGGACGTCGGCTTATACGTGAACGTCAGTACAAAAAATATACAAGTGACCCGAGGTCAAAACTATTCTCTACACAAAACAGGACAGGTACATACAGATGCTTGATGATTAAAAATAGTAGATTAGACACAAAAATAATCTGGCACATACACTGTGTATAAGGGCAAAAATGAATAGGTAATAAATGTACAATTAGGATCAGCTGTGAAGGCACCGTAGAAAACGGGAGGTTCTTCATAGAAAACCCGTTGAGCAGGTACTTTACAAGCTTAGAGTTTTCTGTGCAGGGTTCCGAGGAAATGCTAAATCAATTACAAACTAATATAAATAATATAATGAACATAGTAATGTAAGAAATGGTAAACGACATATTTAATTAAATGATACAAAAAGTGTAACCATGTATTACTGAGGTTTAACAATTTCCTGTGACTTCTTCCAAAATTATCCAATGTAAAACTGGTGTACACACACACACACACACATACTGTTTTGTGTGTGTGTGTATGTATATATATATATATATATATATATATATATATATATATATATATATATATATATATATATATATATATATATATATATATAAACTTTACAAATGAAAGAAAAGAGAAAATTAGTTCAAAGAAAATCACTTACTTAAATATTGTAGATTATCATGATATTCAATTGTTACAGATGGTGATAGTTTCATATTTTAAACAGAAATTTCTGAACGTCTACGCTCATACTTAATAAAACAAAAAGTAAAAACACTAATAACTGTCAATTCCATTAGTACCTATAGCAAATGGGATATTGGTGTGAGCCGTATTTCTTAGCATCTCGCAGAGGCTTGAGCTCAGGGCTGTAGCCAGGCAAAGCTAAGCCACCCTCCCAACTCCCTTTCAAAACACGCTTCCGATTCCCATTGTAGCCTACTATGCAATGATAGTTACAGAAAGAAAATTTTTCAATGATCGCAATATTTTTAGCTATTGCACTAGTGTATTTGCTCTAATATAAAGAGAAATTCAATATTTTTTTTAAATATTCAAGTAGCATATTGAACACTGCAATAACATGCAATAATAGACGTAAGAGTTTAGTTCTTCTAATAAAAGTATCGATAAACCTCAAAACAAAGTATCGCCCAAGTATTACATAACGAGATTTTGTAAAGGCACAAAAACATCAGCATTATGACACAGCAATATACAAAACAGAACATCAGGATGTGCAAGAAAAAGCTGAAACATAACACGTAACCTTCATCAGGGCCGCATTAAAACCTTTAGAGGCCTAAAGCACTCAAAAGACTGTGGTGACCTTCCCCCGCCCCCACCCCCTTATGTGCAGTTCTAATTAAGAGCAACACTGAAGATTAAAATAGAATGTTGTGTTTCGAAGTGAAAAAAAAAATTACAGCAATATTTAAGATATTCTTGCATATGTATTTTTCTCATTCATTGTAGGTCGCTGTTTGCGGGTCCTGGTTCAACTGCAACATTTGCTCCATGGTCCGTAGTAAATAGGGCACCGGCAAAAAAAAACTCTGTGGGGCTCTTCTTCCCTTAAGGCCCTAAGCAACTGCTTATTTTGCTAGAAGGTTAATCCAGAGCTGGTCTTCATAATCAAAACTGGAATTCACAGTAATGATTCAAAATTGCACCAGCGTCTGCAGCTGTACTACAGCACGTTGCTTGGGCGAAGTTAAAGCAATAACTTCAATTCGTGACTGCCGTCTTGTAACAGGCAGCCCTTTGATTGTTGGAAGCATGAATTCTAAAATAGCCCAACAAGATGGGGAAGGCAAGAACGTGGTGAGGACTCCACCGAGCCCATAGAAGGCGTAACCTGAAATGGAATATAAGATTTAGGACAAGACCAAGCGCTGGGACCTATGAGGTCATTCAGCGCTGCAAGGGAAACTGAGAATAAAAAGGTTTGAACGGTGTAACAGGAGGAAAACCTCAAAGCAGTTGCACTATGGAACAATTGTTAGGAGAAGGTGGAAAGTAAGATGGAAGAAAGAGAATATGAACGGAGGTACAGTAAAAGAAATGCAAGGGGTTGCAGCTAGGGGCCGAAGGGACACTGCAAAGAACCTCAAGTGATGCCTACAGTGCACCGGGTGAGGTACTCTGACGGCATTAACCCCTAACGGGGAAGTGTATAAGTGCATAAGTTAATGATTATGTGACATCACAAAGTAATAATTTGAAAGTACGTAAAACAAAAGGAACATTCAAAATATGTTGTTTCAACAAACAAACTTATATTTTTTCCTTTAGTGTCAGCACCAGGATCGTACAACTATCCTCTCATGTCTTCAGTATTAATTCATACGTCATAGAAAGTTTTAAAACATAACATGATAATCTGATTATAGTTTTATTATAAACCTAAGATTCTTCATGTACTTTCAAACCTCCTCCATCGAATCCACATCCACCTCTTCTTTATGGTATGCATAAGTAAAGCAGTCTTTAATTAAGGAACAATATTTTGCTGCTTTTATTTTTCTTTTTTTACTGAATAACATTTTGTTTTTTACTGAGTAATATTTTCCTTTTGTTTACTGAACAATATTTTACTTTTTTTTTTGATGAATTATATTTTGCTTCTTTTATGCAATGCTCTATTTATTTCCGGGATATTTGATCCAGAGCAATCAGCTCATTCTGTAGATCATGACTAAGGAAATGGCGGTATTAACCCAGTATGTATCCACCTTTGTCAAAGTCCAGGTAAACTCATGCTAAGTAAAGTAGACGGCCACACGAAGATATCGTTTATTAATATAATTTGTCGACCGCACAATATAGAAGTGAGTGTATATAATACTTTGATCCCCGAGGGGGTAGTACTAAACACGGCGTCCCAAGGAGCTTCCGCCATGTTTAGTACTATAAAAATTATAGCGCCTCGGGGTAGGTAGATACATACCGGGTTAATACCGGAAATGGACACAAGTGTTCTATCCATGACATTATTCATAAGTTTTCAAAGGAATTCCATACGTGGAAACTAGTTCAACCAGATATTCCTGTAAAATGTCCACTAGAACTGATGCCCAGCTTTTCACTTGGACATTTTACGAAGATGGAAAAATAACATGGTCGTTTCAGATTATTCCACGAGATATATGCTGTTGCCTCGTTTCCAAAGATTGCAGTTACAGTTATCTTCTCATTTTCATAGCACGCTGTCGTCACCAGAATTTTGAAAAAAGTATTGAAATTCAAATATTCAGCATTCAGCATACCAAGCCCTTATTTATGGTGTTGATATTATAATTATTATTATTCAGAAGATGAACCCTACTCATATTGAACAAGCCCACAGGAGCCACCTACTAGAAATTCAAGCTTCCCAAGAATATGGTGTTCATTAGCAAGAATTAACAGAAGTAATGGGAAATACAGAAAGATCATTTATTAAAAAAGAAAATATGAAGTAACATATTAATAAACAAATAGATAAAAATGTAAGTAGATTATTAAAATACAAGGTGAATTGTTCTAAGGTAGCAATGCATTCCATCTTCGCTTGAACTTTTGAGGTCCCAACCGCACAACATCCTCAGGGAGACTGTTCCACAGTCACACAATAAACCTCTGAAACTGAGAAGTTCGATGGCGAGGCCCATTTACTGCATATTGTTCTGCTGTTCAGCAAATCATTAAATAAGCAATTACTCAGCAGCAGGAGCGTGTTCTACAAATTTTATACCATACTTGAATTTACAAGAACTTAAAGGAGATGTGCACATTTTCTATGAACTGATTCGTGTCGTATTCCGCTAAAATTTCAGAATACGGAAAGTTCTGAGTACATTAATGTGCGTTCGTGTTCGTGGTAAAATAGGTGTTGTGGTATGTCGCGAATTTTTCCCCGCGACTGGGAGGGTTCTAAGTCCCGGATGGTATGGGACTGGGATAATCAGGTCAGAAGAGCACTACCAGCAAACACAGAAGCGAAGGTCCATCAAGACCAGGCAGGGTTTTACAATTTTATTTAAAAATAGACTACTTAAAATTCAACATATATGAAACTTAATGCACACCCTTAAGGACCACGCGGTCGGGTACTAGACACAATGCTGAAGGCTATACAAACCCCTTAAAACTCAAAAAGACATGCTTCTAAAAGCTACAACTTTGCACAAAAATTATTTCTGGGCAATCAGGCTACACTTTAACCAAATACTAACTGCATCAAGCCTCGGATGGCAAAAATGTGAAAGGATCAAACTGGCATACCAGATGAACCGGCTCTTGTTACAAAATGGACAACTTGGCTGGGGAAGTGACGATGTGGAGAGTGCTCAGCTTACCTCAATGATATGCCCTCGAGAAAGGTGCATATTGCCTCTCTGCATGTCTCATCGTCACGTCGGTTCCCTTTCAAAATTTCTACATAGGTTATTTTACTAAAGAATGTACTTGAATTATTTAAAAAAGAGCCTCTCCAACATTCCTGATACAGACAACACAGGCAACTTGAGGGACACAAATAATAATCAAACATATTTACAGGAGAATGTGAACCACGAACTCAGCTGCCTGCTTACCACTCCCCCTCGCTTATCCTGAACGCTGTGAAGGATTGTCAAGAAAAAACAGATCCAATTTTTTCATAACATACTTGTAAGAGCCCCGACGCTGTCTCTTCCAAACACGTGTGTGTTCGTGTGTTCGTGTGTTCGTCGATCGTCATCATCGGAGTCGACAGGACAAAACAGGAGCGTCTCGTTTTCTTTCTCTACAGGAACGCGATTTCAACCATACAATATTTCAGTCTTTCTCCTAAGCATTGTTGTCTTAACGTATGTACAATCACCACTACTTGCATTGCCATGCAAGCATTCTAATCATGTACTCATAATGTTCCAACGAATCTTCTGTATCAAACTGTGTGTATGTTTCTGTTTGTGAAGACGCCAAAGGTCTCTCCATTTCACATTTATTATGCTATTGCATTGTATCCATTAATCTGTCTTGAATCTCATGCAATTGGCCATATGTAGAATTTCCTGACCCTTCCACTGATGTATGTTTCATCACCATATGTTAATCATGTCTCTTGATATCGCCATCTGTTTGTCTGCCGACAAACACAGATGTCTGAACCTTATATGTCCGTTTTACCTGTCTGTGTGTAGACGCTACATTACCGCCGCACGCACGCCAATAACATCTTCCAAGATTCTGTACATTTATCTCAGTAAGGAACAACCAATAAACCAGTTAACACCCAGCCAGTATGTCGCTCATTCCCCAGTCCTTACACTGGTGACCCCGGAGTGACTCGAAGGACCCGGCCGACCCAAGATGACGACCCACGCCTGATAGACCCTTCGCCGCCTCGCTGTTTCCCGCCGTTCCTGAGTTCTCAGTATTAGTCCGACCCTCCGAGATGACCCACTCCACCACCGAGCCCTGGATACCTCCTCCAGGAAACCTGAAGCCGCCCCGACTCGTACTGGACGAGCTGACCAACGAAGGACCAGCCACGTCATCCTTCAGCCTGCTGCCGCCCCTCTCGAGCTGGCTACCAGGATCAGCCGCCGTCATCCTTCAGCCCTCGAGCCGGCCACCGAAGGATCATCCGACGTCACCCTTCAACCAGCTCCCGTCCTCCTCGAGCTCCTGCTGGCCGGTGCCGCCCCTTCAGCCTCCTACCCGCCCCTAGCCCAAGCCCTTCGAGCCAACTACAATTGTCGCCAAGACAATTTCCGCATCGATGCCTCGCTTGGGGGAACATTGTAAGAGCCCGTCGCCCCAACGCCGTCTCTTCCAAACAATCAGACGTTACACACGTCTTGGGGAGAGTACTTGTAAGAGCCCCGACGCTGTCTCTTCCAAACACGTGTGTGTTCGTGTGTTCGTCGATCGTCATCATCGGAGTCGACAGGACAAAACAGGAGCGCCTCGTTTTCTTTCTCTACAGGAACGCGATTTCAACCATACAATATTTCAGTCTTTCTCCTAAGCATTGTTGTCTTAACGTATGTACAATCACCACTACTTGCATTGCCATGCAAGCATTCTAATCATGTACTCATAATGTTCCAACGAATCTTCTGTATCAAACTGTGTGTATGTTTCTGTTTGTGAAGACGCCAAAGGTCTCTCCATTTCACATTTATTATGCTATTGCATTGTATCCATTAATCTGTCTTGAATCTCATGCAATTGGCCATATGTAGAATTTCCTGACCCTTCCACTGATGTATGTTTCATCACCATATGTTAATCATGTCTCTTGATATCGCCATCTGTTTGTCTGCCGACAAACACAGATGTCTGAACCTTTTATGTCCGTTTTACCTGTCTGTGTGTAGACGCTACATTACCGCTCGCACGCGTCAATAACATCTTCCAAGATTCTGTACATTTATCTCAGTAAGGAACAACCAATAAACCAGTTAACACCCAGCCAGTATGTCGCTCATTCCCCAGTCCTTACATACTCCACACCAGAATTTCTGGCCGAACGGGACAGCAATTGGAAGGTTAGGCAGGTGAGGCTCAAAGATCGGAGGTTCATCACGCCCTGCACTTAATTGCAGCACTACAATTGAAAGGCAGCTCACGACAGGCTTACAACAATCAAACCACGAGCGTAACCACTCTCACAAAACACAATGACACCTAATTCGTGTCGTACAAAGGGATTTACATTTCATGCATTTTGGCAGCACGAAGCAACAACACCAATAACACTCATTTCCTATCACTTCAAATCCTCTAAACTCCCTACAACCTCCACAATTCTAATTTGGGTTTTACATTACACATTCCTAACCCATTCCTGCATTCTAAGTCTTTGGGCTATTTCTGCCCTTCTTTTCGGTCTCGCTCGCTCACTTGTATCAGTGTCCAATTGTTCTGCACATACACTTAACTCTCTCTGTGCGAGTTCACTATTCTCGCAAGAACCTACACTTTTTCCTTTGACAACTCCCACACTCGGTGCGGTGTACTCTTCCTCATTCACTTCATTGATGTCTTCATTATCGTCATTCTCTTCACCCTCATTATCCTCGCACGCACTCATTTCTGGGGAATGATGTGTTCAACTGGTTGCAAAGTTTTTTCCCCTTCATAGAGTTTATTAACAGAGTGTACGACTCCATCGTCATCTGGATAGACAGCAACAATTCTACCCAATGGCCAGTAACTCTGTTTTCTATGGTCGAGTTTCACCAATACAATGTCTCCAACACTCAGTGAAGATTTAGGCCGCACATGGAAGTCATGCCTCTCCTGTAATGAACTCAAGTACTCCGTCTGCCACCGATGCTGAAACATTCGCGGGGTGTCGGTGAGACAGAAGTACTGATGACGCATCTGCTTCGTCGTCAACGTGCGATACATATTTTCAGGTTGCACAACGGGTGACGTCAGTCGGATCACAGATCCTCAAACCAGATGAGAGGGTGTTGTTTACTACTGCTTCTGCCTCCTTCACTAACATACAGACCTGCTCCTCGTGGAAGATTTTGCGCCTGAAAGATACTTTGAGGGTGTGTTTCACAAACCCGATAAGGCACTCGAAGAATCCTCCCTTCCATGGAGATCGTGGAGCCTGGAAATGCCACTGTATCCTACACTCACGCAGGAACTGTCGAGTTTCGCCTTCGTCGAAGATGCCCTGTAGGAATGTGCTGACAGCACGGAAGATCTGGTGATTGTCACTGTAGATACTACAGGGTGTCCCATGCATCGCAACAAGTCTCCTGAACATCAAGATGAAAGTAGCAGCATCGAGGGTCGAACAGTAATCTAAGTAGACGGCTCAGCTGCTCATGCAAGTTACCAAAAGGATGTAACCTATCCCTCCTTCTACCTGGATAGGATCAGTGTGGTCGAGACCAATACAAGCAAACAGCCATGACATCTGAGTTCATACAATGGGGAGCGGCGGGGGAGGTGGGCGGTGTAGAGGGGGCTTGAAGGATTTAATATAAGCTACACATCCCACAACCACCTTTTCACCAAACATCTCAATCCCGGACACCAACATTCCTGGCGAAAAATAGCTATTAGCAAATTCACACCACAATGCATGTTCAGGGTATGCAAGTGTCTCAGGTATGATTGTACTAATTTCCCTTTTGTGGGTAACAAGATTAAATGATCTGTATTTCCTTCAGCTTTCTTTAATCTATTTCTAGAGTATATTATACCCTCAACCAAAACTAACCCTAACCGTTTAACAAAATTAATGATATCATTGAGTACTTTAGATCCATTTTCCAAATAACTATAAACTGAAGGCAAATAATGCCTTTGTTCCAAATAGACAAGCTTCAAAAATGGATTAGCATTACTTTTTAAAAATTTCAACACATTTTACATAATACCCATCAAAATGCTAAATTCAATCATTCTCTCCATTATAAGCCAGATGTCCGCAGGTTGTATCGTGGCTACTTCTTCCTGTAGTTCATGGAGGGCGGCAACAACTTGCTTATTAGCCTGGCTTAGCGAGGCTACATCTAGTAGCTTAGGGGGATCGGCAGAACCTTCAATATGAAGAAACTGGGGTTCTCGGTGCCACAATTGGCTGTCTGTTAGCTCTCTCATACTGGTCCCTCAGGACAGAAGATCTGCTGGATTACTTTTGGTCGGCACATGCTTCAGAATCATACCACACTCCTGTAAAAGAGTTAGCCTCTCCTACCCTATTAGCTATAAACACATTCCTATTCTCCTCTTTGCTATTTACCTAAGCTATAGCGACCTTACTGGCAGTCCAAATCACAACTGTACTGACTTTTAATAAATTCTTCAAATTTCTACCTAACCTAATTCCTAATAACAAGGCCAGTAACTCTAATTTAGGTATGGTCAACAGTTGTTGTTTCCTAGGGGTTACTCTCATTTTGCTAGTCAACAGATTAGTTTCTCCCTTACTTCCACTGAAATAGGCTACTGCCCCATATGCCTTACTTGAGGCATCAGTAAAGACATGAATTTATGATTCACCTATCAAGATTCCTCTCTCAAATTCTAACTTATGCACATTGACAAACTCTCCTAAGATTTTCATAGCCTCTGTCTGTTTTTCTGTGTCGAGAACATCATCCCATCCTATACCTTCTTCCCTTAGTTTCTGTAAAAACAACTTTTCTCTAACATATGTTGGACTGACCAACCCTAAAAGATCAAAGTTTGATACTAACAAGGAAAGGACCCTACGTTTCGTGAGAACCCAGTCACTAGGCAATTCTCTCACCCCTTTGAAGGGTTTCAAGCACATCTGATCACTACTCCTATCCCATAACATTCCTAACACAGAAATCTCAGTGGGCTCTTCAGCTCTTACCCATTGATCAAAAGCTAGGCTATTACTCACTCACCCTCTCAATGGCATTTTAGTTTCATCCAAAAGCTGTTTAACAGTTAAATAATTATCCCACATTTCTCCCTCAGTAGCATAGGTGGCAATATAATTGTCAACATAAAATGATATTAACTCTGTCCTCCTGGCTACCCTAAAATGAATCTGAAGGACTTGTTGAAGGAGAAAATGACTGGTTGTAATTCCAAATACCACGACCCTGAAAGCAAAGGTAGCCACTTGTGGCGGCGCCTTGTACCACAGGAATCAAGCATACTTGGTGTCCTGTGGATCGAGGAGGACTCGATGGAAGGCTTTAGATATGTAAGCAGTCAGTGCATAGGAATTTACTCTAAACTTTAACAAAAGGTCGTATAACAACTCGACTAAACTGGGACCTGGATACAAGCAATAATTCAAGGAGATTCTTCCCTTTGACTTGGAGGAGCATTAAACACAATCATAAGAGGGGTAGTAGGTCTCTCGTTCTTAACATCAACATGAGTCATGTAGTAGCCTTCTATTCTCGAGTTGGGGACTTCCTCTATGAACCCAGCTTCGAGGACTTGCTCGTAAGAGGCTCGGTAACTAGGATCTCGATCAAATCCCATTTCTAAAGCATTTGATTGTGCAATGGCATTACGGTACTTGATACTCGGACGTTGTTCATCACGAAAGGGGAGGCTTACTTGATAACCCTGATCAGTTTGTACTACACTGTCCTTTACTTTCTGGATGACTACGTTCTCTGAGATGGAAAATTGCTCTTTGGGACTGATACCAATCATATCAAGTCGCCACCATTCATCGAAATCATGGATCGGCTCTACTGTTCGGCAGACATGCAAGGCTTTCACGGAAGTTGTGTCAACTCCCTCAAGTGCCCACTGAGGGACCTTCCCATAAGGGGACACCCCTTGATGAGTCACGAAAAGACTGACCCCATCACACTTGTCCATGCTAAGGATGAGGTGATTAAAATAGTTGGCACCAATCGGCACGTTCACATTTTTCAAAACATCATTACGAACCTCCTAGTCTGCCATCTTGTACCCTTTGTTTTGCAAATGATTTTTACGTTAATTAAGCCCAAGTTGTAGATGGGCATGTTCACACTGTCATGCACTATCAGTTTTGTCCTTATTACCCTATTTCCCATTTGAACTTTACTAGAAAACAAATCATATTTGCCATTAATAAAATTAGAACCAAATGGTGCAATACTAAGGAAGACTTTAATTTCTGGGCTAGCCAACTAGAAACAAAACTGCGTTGGCTCCTGGTGTCTAAAAACACTCTGGTCGGAGCCTGTCTGCCCTGAGAACACAAGATGGCCGACACAGTCAATAACAGTGTCGATGGTAGGCCTGAGTCAGATGCATTTACTGACTTCACATTCACACAGGGTTTTTCATCTCTTTTTCTTATTTAATCTACTTGCGTTAGGACCCTCGGGATTTATATTTCTACACTGGCCCTTTACTGGCTTAGATGTGACATGACTTGATGTCTGACTCTGAACATTTACTTTGTTGAACTGCCCGGTAGGCACATTTGACTGAGGTTTGAAAGCATTATTACTACAAATCAAGTTATGATGTCTACCATTACACAACTTATGATTCTGTCTGTTACATTGAATGCTACCATGGCCCTTGCCTAAACATTTAAAGCACCCACAGAAATACATTAAGTGTTGCCTTTGGTCTTCAACAGTGGTATGATTGTTACAATCGCTGGCCGAATGCTCACCTTGGCAAAATAGACACGTTCTAGTACGAGGGGTTTGAAATGCAACTGTCTTAGGCCTTACGGACTCGTCCTCTCCCTATTACAATGCATCATCCTCCAAACTCCTAATGAGGAAATCAAGTGCCTCAAACAACTCATCTAAATTGCAATCAGACTTTCTTAAGTAATCCACAACTTTACGATATACATCACCTTCAGAGAGCTTCTGATTATTCAAACTCATAACCATTGCCTGCCCCACATCTACTGTACTCAAGTGTTTAATTTGCTCTAACAACACTGTCAACTCGATGTGGAAATTTTTCAAATCCACACAGTTGAATTTGGGAACAAAGATATTGACGAGTCGCCGATGCAAAACAACTAACGTTTGCTGCTGATTACCATAGTAACGTTCCAACAACCCTAATGCAATGTCGTAGTTAGCAGCCGTTACACTTAAAGCCTTGACTACTCTAAGCGGTTCTTTCTTGAGGGCACCAAGCAAATATGTAAACTTAGTTACATTATCTAAATCAGTATGTCTGTTAACGTGAACATCAAACAATTCTCTAAAAGTAGCGTATTCGCTAATCTCACTATCAAACACAGGTAAAGGAAATTCTTTCAACTTCGGCAATCTACTCTGTTGCTACGATATGCTAGCAAGGAATTCAATTCTGGTAAGGAGAAGGGCAACTTCATTATTCACTCCATCAAGCGCTTGACGAATTGACAATTCAAAGCTTGATTCCAACTTTACTGTACGAGTCAAATAAAAGTCTCTCAACATTTGCTCATCGCCTTTAATACGATCAATCAGATTTTGGTACACCGCCATGGAGCGTGTCTCCAACAGTTCCCAATGGGCCTCAGCTACCACATTGGTCAGCAAAGCAACCAGTGAACTGGCCTGCAAGTTACTTGCGACAGCCATGTTGCTTCAAGTCACAAAATTCCGTGTTTCAAAAAACAATGATCGCTGTACTCTGAACTTCTATTATGCCCTTTTCACTCTCGCCACTTCCTCAGCCAGCTCGAAAAACCATCACTTGCTGGACGTTCCTGATGCTCACTGATACTGACCATCCAGTTCGAAGGACCAAATGTCGCGAATTTTTCCACATGACTGGGAGGGTTCTAAGCCCCAGATGGTATGGGACTGGAATGATCAGGCCAGAAGGGCACTACCAGCAAACACAGAAGCGAAGGTCCATCAAGATCAGGCAGGGTTTTACAATTTTATTTAAAAATAGACTACTTAAAATTCAACATATATGAGCTTAACGCACACCCTTAGGGACCATGCAGTCGGGTACTAGACATAATGTTGGAGGCTATACAAAACCCTTAAAACCCAAAAAGACATGTTTCTAAAAGCTACAACTTTGCACAAAAGTTATTTCTGAACAATCAGGCTACACTTTAACCAAATAATAACTGCATCAAGCCTCGGATGGCAAAAAAGTGAAAGGATCAAGCTAGCATACCAGATGAACCGGCTCTTGTTACAAAATGGACAACTTGGCTGGGGAAGTGACAACGTGGAGTGCTCAGCTTACCGCAATATACCCTCGAGAAAGACGCATATTGCCCCTCTGCATAGGTTATTTTACTAAAGAATGTACTTGAATTATTTGAAAGAGAGCCTCTCCGACATTCCTGATACAGACAACACAGGCAACTTGTGGGACACAAATAATAATCAAACACATTTACAGAAGAATGTGAACCATGAGCTCAGCCGCCTGCTTACCACTCCTCCTCGCTTATCCTGAATGTTGTGAAGGATTGTCAAGACAAAACGGATCCAGTTTTTTCATGACATGGTATAATGTGAAATATTTTGTGGTTCATGTTTATCTTTTGATATTTCTGACATTTGGTCGAGGTTTCAAGAATTTAGGATAATTGTAAAGTCTAAAGAAACTAGTTTTTAGCACATTAAGAACTTGCTTATCACAGAACTTTGTAAATCTAGAAAATGAGTATGATGGTTTTTACAATTTTTCCGTAACTAAAATTTCTCAGATTTTTTGTATATCTAAATGCTCAGTGTTACATTACATATGTACTGTAAGTACTGATTCTTCACTTTTGAAAGAAAAAATAATTGATATTTCCTTACAACCAAGCGAGCAGAAAAGCTATTGTTTTTTAATGGTTAACAATCGCAGTACTCTTAAAAGGAAAAATGCACAATTTGCACTAACTTAGGAGATGGATAGTATCACGTGTCACACAATGGATACATTTAAAAAATCTGAACAATTACGACTCCAGATACCAAATCTCACTCCTCCTAAAACATTCAAACAGTTCCTATTACAGTATTGTTTAATGAAGAATTATTTAAAATCATAAGCTTCAAACAGATGTTAACTTACTTTTCTTTCACATATTTGCTTTTCTTTCGCAAATTATCACTGCATAGATGAATTTGAATACTGTAGAGTATTCTTTGTGATGGACTTGAACAGGTGTCAAGAGGTTACATGATGTGTCAATGTGAATTTTATTTGAGCTGGCTAATCTGCTTGTTAATAGGCATTCTCATCATAATACTTCACTAGCATTATTTTGCATCTGTGCTTTCAGATTTGATCAATACGTTTTAAAAGCAAATAATTTTGAACAGCCACTGATTGTTCTTTGCTTTCGAATGCTTTCAGAAGAACAGTCATGTAGTTGACAGAAAACAATATGTACTAGACGTAAGATAGCCACATTTAATGAGACAATTTTCTGCTTTTTCTTTTTGAATTGCTATATTTTCCTCTATGCCTACATATCAACCTACACGAATGTCCATACATTATAGTACAGGATGATGTGTAATTCTGTAGGATTTTTGTGCTGAAATTGATTTTTTTTTTCAGATTTGATACCAATAGGGATCAAAATAACAAAAAACTTTAGGGTCTAGATTTTCTGGGCCACATAACCCTCTGTTCTGGGCCATTTTCAAAATGGCCGCCACCCTAACTAAGGGTCATACATCAGGAACTAACTTGCAAAATTTTATGTTCTTTGTACCTACACGGGGGTTTAAAGTGGACTGACTCCAAAAATGATGGTTTTAGGCCAATCTGAGACAAAACAGTTGGTCATTTTGTCAAGATCAAGGTCATAATTACAATACCAGCTCAGTGAGCAACCTCTTCACATAAAGTAAAGAACTTATTCAAAGCTACTGAATTATACAAGTGCTTTAATACTTGACTTTATATCAAATTTTTAACACTAAATCCTATACAAGTTCCATATTAATTTAATGTAAGAGAAAATTCGGAATATACATGTACTTCTATGCTAAAAAGCAAGATCACTGTAGGCTTGTTCAATGTGTATATGAAATGAAAACTATAAATTTACAGGTTTAAAACTCATTGTCATCCTCGTCTTCATCATTTTGCATTCGGCTGTCAAGGAAGCTGTCACAGCCAGAAGTAAAAAAATTTGCATTTGCAAAGTGGAGTGCAGGATAATTTGTTCGTGGTGCAGGAGCAATTTCCTTTGCACACCGTTTGGCATCCACATTTTACAAGCTCCAGAACTGCATGAGGAGCAGGGGGAGATAGACATTTCAATGGTATTAAACTTCGTCATGAAGCAACCATCCCTTCTCCTCCAAAGGAGGAAGACGTGGATTTGGAGAAATCTTGGTTCGGACAATATGGGCCATCAGAGTAATGCGAGTGGGAGGGGGCCTCAAGATTCTTTGAGGAGCTCTGAAGAGCTCCCATTGAAGAGCAGGCAGTGTCGTTGGACCTTCTGGTGAACACACTCGGCAGACAAATGTTTCCAGCACTGTAACTTCTTGTGAGAGTTGGCCATCCACCAGCTCTGAAGATGGCAAACTCCTTTGCCAAGGCTGCAGAAACGCTTGACGATGGAATCGTCATCTTCAAGGGAAAGATAGGAATCAGCCCAGGTTTTCTTTGAAATTCCAACAAAGTTTCCACCCCAATCAGCTCCAGAGAAGTTGTCCAGGCCTATAAGACTCTGGGCCTTCTGCTGACCAGTTACCTGCAAACATTACCTTACATCTAATTCTCTGTACTTGGCACCTACACCTGTGCAAAACTTGAGCTGATTCTATCATGTCGGAAACCTCCATCCTTCTTGAATTTATTCTTAACTTTGCGTGTTTTGCATTAAAAACTGACATGCCATATCGACAGTTTTTTGCACTTCATCATTTCGTCTATCAGGGAATCTTGTAAAATGAGGTCCAAATAAAAGTTGGTTGAGGAAGAATTGCAACATAGGAGGGTTTTGGAAATTGTTCAAATCACCACTGAATTTCCAGTTTCAATGGTGCATAGTTTCTTCCCTGAGAGAGAGAGTCAAGCAAATCAAGGCATCAACTGAAGTATTCTGTGTTGTGGCAAGTTCCACTGCATAGCTGACAGACTTGGATAGTCATTTTGTCACTTTCGTTTTTACGAACAGATTTTGCAATCTCGACATCTGGAATATGTTCTTGAATCAACTCTTTCAGGTGCTCTCCTAAGTGATACTTTTCTAAAATGGATAGACGCTAATCATTAATTTCATTCATGCTAAGCACTGCACCACTAACAGAGAGCAAGGTTTTGATGGATAAGAGTATCAATTCATCACAAAGTTGCTTGGCAATGTTGTCCTTCCCCACACTGTCTGCAAATGTTCGTTTAGCATATCATACTCATTTTTTGTGACAGTACTTTTCTTGGGTGGCAGCATTGCCTGCCTGTTCCAAGCCAGAGACACATACCCTGATGGTGTCATCCTTTGTTTTGTCCTTGATTTCAAGCAGAGTTAGACCCATTGAAGCAGTTAGAACATGATGAAGTGGGTGTGAATCAGATGGCACACAAAATTTACAGGGAGAGAATATACATTTAATCTCTTTTGGTACAGTTTGAAAGCACGTTGGATGAGCCCCTTCTGGGGATTTCCTGGGATGACCAATTCCTCCACATGATGAACTAACAGAAAGAAAGAAAAATATAATCATGAATAACTGTTTGTGTAATGTATTCACTTATAAAACAAAATTTTTAATCGCCTATATCAGCATTCAAAATTAAATCATTTATTTATTAACTTTATATTGACACCTTTACCGCTAATCAATCGGGGACACTCAAAATTCGACTCAGCACCCTCTAAAACACGTGCCTGGATACAAAGATCATCATGTTCAGCGAATATGTTCCTGACATATGACCCAGAGTTGGTTCAGTGGCGGCCATTTTGAAAAGGATCCAAAAATGGGTTTTGTGGGTCCTGAAAAATTCGGACCCTAAGATTTCCTGTTACTGTAGTCCATCATGATACCAAATCTTGAAAAAAATTAATTTCAGCACAAAAATCCTACAGGACGCCATTTTTGTACACATCATCCTTCACTATTATATCGATTTCCCCTCATCTAAATTCTTGAAGGGTGAATACATTAAACCATATGGATTATTAATACCTTTGTGCAAAATTTATTTCAGATTATTCGTTTCAACAATGTTAGTTACACATGAGCAATTGGACAAAAGGACAAACACAACGGTAAACAAGGAAAAAATTTTTGTATGTATGTCATTCCTTAAATCACATTTACTTGCGTACATGAAGGATGTATATAGTATTCTGAACACTTAAAAATGGGAATTCCAATGTTTCACGTGAAAGCTTTGAGGCATTAGTGTTCACCTTCGATTATTGAGTCTAAGTACATCCTTAGTTGTTTTCTGGTATTACTAGGTTAGGCAGCAGGTCTATCTGATAATGAAGGCTAGCCAGCGCCAAGGATAGGACCTCAGCTGTTATAAGGGTTGATGCTGGAGGTGACTGCCATTGGCAAAACTGTCTTCTAGAGGCTTAATGGCTATTTTCTTATTACTAACTGTGATGTTCAGTTCTCCAAAGATTTTTTTGGCTGGGCCCTCAAAGCAACTATACAAATAAGTCAAGTTTAACACGCAGGCAGGGATATCCTTCTCATAGACGTAGCCTTGAAAATACTCCCAGCATCAGGTCATTTATGTAATTGATGATATAATCAGAACTTTGAAAGGGGTGTAAAGTCCCCACTCATTGGGTTTTCTGTGGTGAACTTCCCGTTTTCTGCGGTGACTCTCCTACAAGCCTAGATCAAGCCAAATAGCCACATTTTTATCTATGTAAATACGTATCTGTTACTGATTTATTTGTGCCTGTTTACTTTTTATGTGTGCCAGAGTATTATTGTGTAAATTCTTGTAATCTGATCTTTTATGTTATTTGTGTTTGCCTGTCTGAATTCACATTGAGACCAATTGACCTCGGGTCACCTGTATCCTATTGTATTCCTTTGTATGACATCCGCATGCCACTTTATAAGCGGCCTGCTTTCCTAGTAAACCAGCAGTACATGTCCACCTGCTCATTATTTCGCACCTCTTATAGTGGTGACCCCGGAGTGGTTCCAGGAGCCATTAGCAGACTCATACGGCAATCTACCTAGGCTCCATGAACTACCCCACGCCCCTAACGGACTAAAAACGGCGCTTTAACAAAGCGTTCGAGCGTGCTGACTCTCATCGGCAGATCACCAGCATCATTAGTGGACCCACACGGAGCGCTCCCAAGTGCGTATTGACGCGAGTAACTTACTCTAAGTAAGAGGGCAATAGTGAGTATGTACACGGACATTCCTTCCCACATACAGTTAACCGCGAACTTCGCGGACTCAGTTATCTCCCTTGCGCACAACCCGCTCGCGCGCTCCTCCACGCCAATACCCGCTCCCCGCACGTTGCCCATCCTGACAGAACAAACTAAGTCCGCCCTCGCCATAAAGCTGCTGTCCTTCACACTCAGCAACCCGTTATCATGACTCTACAGGGTCGAGGGACAGTTCAGGCTGGCGGGACTTACCGACGAGGTGCTGCAGGAATACACCGTGATCAACGCCCCCCCCGGAGGAGGCCTACAAGAAGCTCGTCCCGTGGGTGTCTGCCGCACGTCCTGTCACCTACCAGAATCTGAAAACCTCTCTCGTCGAGACCTGCTCCCTGCCGGTCTCCGAGAGGGCTGCCTGCGCCCTTGACCTCGTGAACAACCCTCGACACGACCAGAACCTCCTGGAAACTTGGTGCGTGATCCAGGACCTCCTCAACCTTCCCGAGATGGACAGCAGCGGCAGGCAGTCAGAGATAAGCCTATCAAGGGAGATCTTCCTCCGTCAGCTCCTCCCGAAGGTCTGAACCCAGATCCTCGCGCCTTATACGATGCCACTCGGGGACCTGATCAGGTCAGCGCAGCAGCTGACGGGACTCCACAAGGGCAGCAAAGCTGGCATCCACACCCCATCAGGAGATAAGCGCCGTCACCAGGAGACAGCCGATCTACCACCACAAGAAACATCCACCAGGGCCTTGCTACTACCACCAGCGGCATGGCAAGGACACCTGGAACTGCCGTCTCCCCTGCTCTTTTGCCCATCCAAAAAACGGGGGAGGCGGCAGCCAACAGAACAGGCCGCCATGGCAGCAGAGGAACCCAGAAGCCCAAAACCAGTAGGTTTCAACGTCCGCGACACCATCTCCGGCAGGATGATGCTGGTCGACACTGGGGCCGTTCGATCAGTGTTCCCGCCATCCAAAGAGGACCGCAAATGCCCGCCGGACCCGGCTGCCTTCCTGACAGCCGCCAACGGGTCCCCCATCCTCTCCTACAGCACCAGGCTCCTGTCGATCTCCATCCTCGGTCAGAGGTACACTTGGAACTTCATAGTCGCGGACGTGAGGACCCCACTCCTGGGCGCGGACTTCCTCGCCCACTTTGGTCTGGCAGTCGACATCGGTCGCAAGCGTCTGTTGGATACTGACTCCTGCCAGTCCCTCCCCCTGGCGACGGGCCCCAGCGCGCCCGCCATCTGCTCTGTCACCCCGCACCAGTACGGTCAACTGCTGAAGGAGTTCCCCAACGTCTTCAAGCCTGAACTGTGTCAGGTGCCCGGGGCCCCTGCAAAGCACAAATCTACCACCACATTAAGACAAAGGGCCCCCCAACACACGCAAAGTTCCAGAGGCTTCCCCCTCAGCACCTTCAGGAGGCCAAAGACGCTTTCCCCAAGATGGAGCAGATGGTCATATGCAGGAAGGCCTCCAGCCCGTGGGCCTCTCCCCTCCACATGGTGCAGAAACCAGACGGTTCCTGGAGACCCTGCAGCGACTACAGGCGGCTCAACCTCGCAATTGAACCAGATCATTACCCCCTCCCAAACATGCAAGATCTCACGGCCTCCTTTCACGGGGCCAAAATATTCTCTAAACTAGACCTTTTGAAGTCCTACTTCCAGGTACCAGTTGCTCCAGAGGACATCCCCAAAACCGCCATCATCACACCCTTCGGGTCCTATGTCTTCGCCTTCTCCACCTTCGGCCTGAGGAACGCCGGGGCAACCTTCCAGAGGCTGATGGACAGCATCCTGGGGGACCTGAACTTCTACGTCTGTTATGTAGATGACATTATGATTTTCTTCCAGATCCCCCAAAGAGCAGCTGCAGCACATCCGAAAGGTCCTGCAGCACCTGCAGGAGAATGGCCTCGTCTTCAGGTTTGATAAATGCACCTTCAGCATCGAAAAACCTGACTTCCTGGGCCACGAGATATCGAAGGTCGCAGCTGTTACCAGGTCCCCCACCCCTACCTCCGTCAAGGTTGTACAAGAATTCCTCGGGATGAACAACTACTACAGGAGGTTCATCCCCCGGGGTCGCGCACACCATGGTCCCCCTGACGAGATCCTGAAGGGCCACCCGTAGTCCTTAGTCTGGGGACCCAACCAGCAGCAGGCCTTCTCCCTGACAAAGGCTGCCCTCATCAAGGCAACCGCCTTGGCCCACCAGGACCCCAACGCCCCCCCTTCAGCTGACGACGGATGCCAGCAACATCATTTGTGGGGCTGTCCTGGAGCAGGTCGTCACCGGGGCCCCCAGCACATCGCCTTCTTCAGCAAGAAGTTCAGCCCCGCAGAGTCCCACTATAGCACCTTCGACAGGGAACTCTGCACAGTATATCGGGTGGTAAGTCACTTCAAGTTCCTCCTGGAGGGTACGCCCTTCACAATTTGGACGGACCACCAGCCGCTGGTCCACCCCTTCACAAAGCAAGGGGACGCATGGTCTTCCAGGCAGCAGCAGCATCTTGCGGCCATCACAGAGTTCACCTGCACAATCAGATACCTTCCCGGCAGGAAGAACCCTGTAGCGGACGCCCTCTCCAGGATAGAGCTCAACGCGGTGCAGCTTGGGATCAACTACAAGGACCTCACCCGGGAGCAGACCACTGACCCAGAGACTCCAGCCTACTGCACTGCCATCACGTTGCTCAAGTGGAAGGATGTGCCCCTCGCCCCTTGGGGGCCAACACTGCTGTGCGACGTAAGCACCGGCCAACCTCGGCCCCTGGTACCCACCTCCTGCTTCCGTCTGGTGTTCGAAGTCACCCATGGACTGTCCCACCCCTCCGGCAGGTCGGCAGCCAAGCTGTTGGCAGAGAAGTTCGTCTGGCACAGCATGCGGAAGGACGCGACAGCCTGGCGAGATAATGCATCCGGTGCCAGACCAGCAAAGTAGGGCGGCACACCGAAATGGGGGTGGGTGAGTTTCCCCAGCCGGGGAGGCGGTTCAGACACATCCATGTAGACATGGTGGGCCCCCTTCCCCCATTGGGCGAGGCCAGATATCTCCTGACGATCATCGACAGCTCCACCAGGTGGCGTGAAGCGACGCCCATGCAAGAAGCCACCGCCAGTGCGTGCGCCGAGGCCCTCCTCTCCAGCTGGGTCAGCCGGTTTGGTGTCCCAGACCACATAACTACCAACAGGGGTCCTGCCTTCCTGTCCGAGTTGTGGTCCGCCCTGGCACGCCTGCTGGGGACCTCTCACCACACCACCATCGCCTACAACTCCATGCCAACGGATTGGTGGAGTGGTTCCACAGGTCCCTGAAGGCGTCCTTCATGGCCCGCTGCACCACCAAGGATTGGAAGTACCAGCTGCCTTGGGTCCTCCTCGGGCTGAGGACCACCCCCAGAGCCAATGGCGACCCGTCCACAGCAGAGAAAGTCTACGGGGAGCCCCTCGTAGTCCCGGGCGAACTCATCACGGGAGATTGCCACAAGCTGACAGTCCAGAGGCTCCATGACACAGTCGGGAAGTTCGCCCCCTGCCAGCAGACGTACACCAATAGGACAACACCATTCACGCCTCCCGGCCTGTCGTCCACCACCCACATCTTCGTCAGGAATGACACCGTCCACCCAGCCCTAACCAGGCCCTACAAGGGCCCCTTCTGCATGCGGGAGCGGAACACCAAAGCATTCTGGCTGGCCCTGCACGGGAAGGACGATTGGGTGTCTGTTGACAGTCTCAAGCCCACCCTGTTGGAGGAAGTCGACGATACCACGTAGCGCCCTCCGCAGGGACCGCCACCCCTGCAGCCAGCCCAAACCAAAAGAAGGTTGCGTGGCTGCCCCTGGAAGCACCAGGGCAGCGCCGCAGCCAGCCACTCCCACTCACACCACACCCGCCAGCCAACTTCGCAGAGCCTCGGCACTCTCCAGCAGCCCAGCAGATACCTAGTTTAATCAGACGTTACCCACATCTTGGGGGGGGGGGAGTATTGTAAAGTCCCCGCTCAATGAGTTTTCTGTGGTGAACTTTTCGTTTTCTACGGTGACTCTCCTGCAAGCCTAGGTCAAGCCAAATAGCCACATTTTTATCTATGTAAATACGTATCTGTTACTGATTTATTTATGCCTGTTTACTTTTTGTGTCAGAGTATTATTGTGTCAATTCTTGTAACCTGATCTTTTATGTTATTTGTGTTTGCCTGTCCGAATTCACATCGAGACCAATTGACCTCGGGTCACCTGTATCCTATTGTATTCCTTTGTATGACGTCCACACACTGCTTTATAAGCGGCCTGCTTTCCTAGTAAACCAGAAGTACATGTCCACCTGCTCATTATTTCGCACCTCTTACAGGGGGACAGTGTTGGGTTGGCAAACTTGTTGCTGGCACTACTTACAATATCTGAGGAGGACATCATAACTTTATTCCTCCTAGAAGTCCTTGTAGACTTGGGTGTGATTCTTTAAATCATTGATAGCATTCTCCAGAAGTCTGAGGTGGCGCTTGACTGTAGTTTGAGATATTTGCTCTTCTACTTTGATTTGTGGCAACAACTCTTCCAGATTACTTTGTGTGGACTCATAACACAACTTGATATGAAAATTCACATCAGCTGACCTCTCATAGTTCTGATGGAAAGTAGTCTGTGAGGATGACAGATAGTAGTCTGGTAAGCTAAAGCATGTATGGATATGCATTTGGATCTTCTTTACATGAAGTCTTAGGTTGTGTTTCTTGACTTCTTTCTGGGCATAAAACTTTACAGTGAGTGGGTCACCCTTCAGAGGCAATATTCAGGGTTCAGATTAACATGGTAATCAAGGGGCAAAGTAATAACACAATTCTCAATATGAGTAGGACACTTAATAAAGCATTAATTAATGAACCTAACTCTAATCACAGAGAGAGAGAGAGAGAGAGAGAGAGAGAGAGAGAGCAAACGAGGCTAGGGAGGGTTTAAGGAAGTGGGAACCTGATGATACAAGGTCACAGAAAACCAAAGTTTCAGTTAGAGAATCTGAGGAAAATTCTAAAACGTACTTACTGAGAAACCACAATATCACAAATACATTGCAGATAATAGGGAATGGGAAGTTTGAAAAAAAAGAACCAGATAAAAGCACAAAAAATGGAGGGCAGATAAAAGACAAAGCATTTGCAAGTAAACAATATAGCAATCAATGGCTGTTAGCTGAAATTCCAACTCCTACAAATGCCAGGTACCGTCTTCCTCTGCATAGCCTTCACTAGGAAGAACCTAAACAATGTAGCAAGGCCCAGTAATAAATGTTCAAAAATAAAATAATGGACATCTGCTGCATTTCTCTACCCTACTGCAGTTTGCTTTCTTATGCTTTTTCCTTTTGTTATTTTCTAAATATATTGTGTGATTGTTGCTTTATTATGCAAACCCCTCAATCACTTAAGCCTACTATGTGCTATGAAGAGGAAACTGCAATAGGGAAGGACAGGCCATGTAACCAGTTCCTCTCCCCTGTTGAGGTTGATCCTCATATTTTGTGCTTCATGCCACAGGCATGGATGTAACCAAAACAGTCCATGTTCAGAGTACCAAGTCTGTCCTTCTGAACAGTGGGTGAGGTTTGCTGGGAGGAGGAAGAAAGAGAAGAAAGTTTCTCCGATGTCATCGGAGTTCAGTATTCTGCTGGGGACACCAAAGATTCTCTAACATTTCCTCTTTACCGATTCCTACCACTACATCGGAAGATGACCAACCCAACTCCTCTCCAGGGGTCTCTCTTCTCTTGGAGGAGGAGTTGTTCTCAGATGGACGCTCATTCTTAGGGAAGAATGAGCATAGGGAAGCTGCCTCCCTAACCCAACCTTAGTTGCAGGTGCTGTGGAAGGCGAGGGGCTTAAGGAGCTCTGGTCCTCAGGCCTGAATGTTACTGTACTAATCACTTGAAGACTGTGCAAACCCTTCTGGTTACTGCTTTGACCATAACCATGACAATTTCTACAGTTACAGTATCCACCAGTTCAAGGAATATCCCCACATCTCTGGTGACTACACACATAGCTTTGGTGATGTGCCCCCAGGTGCTTCCGTCGACTTTGTTACTGGGTAATGTCTTCCTCCACATACTGCTGTCTAAGGCTGCCCTCAACAATGAGAAGTTGAAGAAGGGGACAAGGAAGTCGTTTTCATCATCTTCATCATCCTCATGGTTGACTGCTGTCACCTCCTCCCCATCTCCTTCCAAAGGCAGCAAGCAGAGGAAGAAGAAGGCTGCCTCGTCCACCCAAGGAAAGTATCATAGAGCTTCCAGCTGCCAGCCTTCTCCCACAGAAAGGGCTACTGGGTCTCTTGCTGGCAGTACCACGTGTACCACCGCTCCCATTACCAAGCTCACAGGTGCAACCACTGCCAGTGGTTCTCTAGACACCCGGTGCACTGATACCAGCCCTGGTAGCTTGCCTACCTGGCCAGCAAGGGTTCCCGGTCTACAGACCCAGGTCCAGCTGCCACCACAGCCCAGCGAGAGGTGAGCAGAGCAAGCAGGTGCTCCCTCAACCCCCTCCCATTCTTCAAAGAGAGTGGGCCCAAGTGTCCAGGGATAGTGGCCTGGCCTGACAGGCCCGGTCACTTGGGCAAAGCAAAAGAAGGTCCCTGGTTCAGTCTTCTCCTCTTGTAGAACCCTTGGCTTCTAAGAAGGCTGGAGCACTCTCGTGGGACAGCCCCTGCCCACATTCACATGAGCAGGACCACTCTCCTTGAGCCATGCAGACATCGTCCTTCAGTTGGCAACCGCCCACAGCCCCACTCACCTGCTGGGACCTCGGTCTTTGACTGGCTGGGTGAGGGTGCTCTCGATTCCTCACCTGTTCCCTCAACCTCCTTGGGATTTTCCAAGAGCCAGGAGCTGGACAGTCCCAGGGCTCTGGACTAGGCCCATTCTCCCTCCCATCCCAGCCCGTCCATGGAAGCACACATTCCTGTTTTGGTCCTTGGACCAACATGGCATACACTTGAGTGGTCGAGAGATTGCCAGGCGGCTCTGGTGAGTGTTTCTCTCCTGCAGGAATGGGATCTGGAATGACCCAAGGGTCCTATGCCCCATACTTAGACACTCCCGAGTTGCAGAGGCATTTCCTAGAGATCATTAAGATGATATGGCATTATAATGATCTCAAGGAAGAGACCTTGGCTTTTCCTGCAGACTGTTCTTCAGCCTTTTTGAGGACCCCAGAAGGAACCCAGGGTCTCAATCAACTTGTGAATTCTCCTGTTTCTGGGCAAGATAATTCTCTTCAGTCTAGCCAGTCATACAAAACACTTCCTCTGCCTCAAGCTCACCAGAGGGAATACTGTTTCCTTAGAGAGCCCACTGCCTACTAAACAGGTTAACCCGGACCTGATCTGTCTGTGTCCTGGTCTGTCACTGGAGCGGCTCTGTGTGGAGGGAGTCCCCCTCTCACAGGTGGAGGCAGTGGCACTGGAATTGACTACCATGACAGTGTTCCAGACAGTTTACTGGATAGACCTTTGGTCATTGTCGGTGGCCAAGAGTGCTTCCTCGTCTTTGGGTTCCCATACACCCGTAGAGAATTCAGCCTTTAGGAGATTGATGTTGTCTGGAGGTAGGGCCATTACCTACCTCACCCACCAGACAGCAAACTTGTGTGTGAATTTATCTTTGAAGAGGCTAGACAGTATTGTCTCAAATCTCTAGGTTCATTGGGTCTGAGTTGGCATTGGTGCTCAGGAATTGACTAGTCCTGGGGTCTGCCTCTCTCTTTGCTAGAGGAGAGGTGGAGGCCACACTGGACAGGCTGCAGGTCAACAACAGCAAAAAGCTTGTTCACCAGGCAGTGGCCAAGACCTCCAGGTCTTCGCGTGGCACTGCAGCTCAACCCTCAGGTTAGGCTGGCCCTTCCTCTTCAGGGAAGAGAAATTTCCAGACTTCCTTTGCCCCTTGTAGAGGTACACAAGCTTCTCATGTCCAGGTAGTGAAAGGTGCACAGTCACATCCCTTTCAGCAAGGGAAAGAAAGGTGGAGGGTGGTGATCAACTTCAAAAAGTCAGATCTCATGCCCAAGCAGAGGGTAAAGTATCTGGGCATGCTGACAGATGCAGTAGCAGCGAGAGCCTTCCCTTTGGACTCGAGCATCAGCAGGCTCAGAGAGGCAGTGAAGAGGTTCGTGTCTTGACAGGAGCAACCTACTCGGCAAAGGCAAGCTGTTCTTGGTCACCTGTTGTCTTTGGAGTAGCTGGTCCCTCATAGGCAGCCTCACCTCTGCTCCCTTCAATGAAGAATGAAGTGAGGGACCCTTCTTTCTTTCCTGTTCTTCTGTCAGAGGAAGTCAGGAGAGATTGTGGCTAAACCTCTTAATAGGAGTGCTGCTAGGCACTCCCCCTCCCGAGATGCTTCTGTTTTCTGATGCATCGAGGGATGGGGAGAACACATGGAAGATTTGTTAGTTTCAGGTGTGTGGGACCAGAATAACAGACACCTCCCTGTCAATGTCCTGGAACTAAAGGCAGCTCTTTTAGCTCTAGATAGATAGATAGATAGATAGAAGCTTATTGACCACAACATAATACAATTAAAATTACAAGCTCTTGGATATGGTCTAACAAAAGTACATCAAAATGGACATACAAATCTTTAGACTCAAAAGACACATCTAAACTAGAACACTTGAAACCATGCTATATAATATTTTCAGCGTATTTATTTTTACGATTAAACTGTGAATGCAGCTAAATAAACGGAAACCTTAACTACAACAACTTTCCTTGCAAAGCATAAAACTAAATATACCGATGGTTGGGTATTTGAAAATAAGTATTCTTCAAGTTCACTGGAAGCATGAAGTCACCCTCTCTGATGGAATCGTAAACTGAATGAACCTTTCCCATCTTGAACCAGGTCTGGTGAACGAACCGGTTCAGAGAAGAGCGGTTGATGACTGGCCTCCAGGAAAAGATAATGTAAAACCCTGGAGACCGATCTTTCACGTCTTCCACAGTGCCTTTACACTGTTTCAGAACCAAGTGATGGGGCACTCAGTGGTGTTAATGAGTGCCAACACCACAGTGGTGGCATTTGTCAACAAGCAGGGAGGATTATTGCCTTGTAGCTATTCATTTCTCGTCATTATGTGGTTCGGATTCCACAATAAGCTGTAGGTCCCGTTGCTAGGTAACCAGTTGGTTCTTAGCCACGTAAAATAAATCTAATCCTTTGGGCCAGCTCTAGGAGAGTTGTTAACCAACTCAATGGTCTGGTTAAACTAAGATATACTTTGCACAACTTGGTGGTGCAGGTACACGTGTGGGCAGCAGTGCACTCAGCAGAGCTGTTAGCTAGGTACATTCTGAGGTCTTGGAATGTGGTGGCAGACAAGCTTAGTTGCTGGAGGCAGGTGATAGGGACAGAATGGTCCCAACACCAGGACATTGTGGAAAGGTTCTTTGATCTATAGGGTGTTCCAATCATAGACCTGTTCATGACCTGGTGCAACAAGAAGTTACCCGGTGTTCTGCTCGATTGTGGCAGACCCAAGGGCTTTGATGGAGGAAGCATTCCAGCAGCCATGGAACAACTTGGAAGCATACCTGAATCTCAGGTTGACTCTGGTGGATCCCAAGTGGCCACACGCTGAGTGGTATCTGGATCTGCTGGCTCTGTTAACCAAGGTCCCGAGAGAGATTCCCCATGGCACACCCTTCCGTGCCAGCCACGTGTTGAGAGGTATACCAGGCAGCAGAAGTGCTGGCACTTCACACCTGGAGACTATCCAGCATCTCCTGTGAGAGAAAGGGTTTTCTCGACACACAGCAAAGAGATGTCTGGATACCTGCAAAAATCATTGGTTACCCCTTGGATTAGAGCAAAATCATGTTGCCTCTTGCTGCTACGCGAGAAATAAGAAGTTAAATTCTTTAAAAAGGATTCCAAATATGAAGGCAACACCGAAACAGCATGACTTGCACAAAGCGCAATGGAGTGGCACACACATCCCATAATGAATGCAGAAGGAACATCGTCTTTCTAACACTTTTGGGAACCAGTTCTAGCGCCCATCATCACCAATCCGATTATATTATCAAGAGGAATGTCTCTTCCAATAATGATTTCACACTATTATATAGTCCTAAAGCAGTTCCATTTTCTACTACTATAGTTTCAAGAAGTGCATCAATAATATCATGAGCTGTAGCATCAAAATATCTTACAACTACTGCTAAAATCTGGGTTACGGAGATGTCAGTGCTTTCATTTGTGATAGTAGAAAACTTATTAGATTTACAAATATCTGAGATGTGCATTTTCTCATGGTGAGCAATTCCATCCTGAATCACGTATGAAAGCTTTGGTCGTTTCATTTATATATTTTTGACAAGGTTGCTATCAGGAAGAGCTTTCTTGTATATGTCAAATAAATGACCAACAGTTGCAAATGGTATATTATGTTCGACAAAATATCCCGCAAAAATCAATTCGCTTTTGGAAATTTGCTCACCCTCTGTGGTTTTCTTCTTTGACATAAATTGAGTGATGCTTACATTTGATTTACTCCTGGCAAGGGCACTTATACTGTTTATGCTTCGTTAGCATAGTGTTGTTTGCATTTTTCAAAGTGACATCACAGCACTTGCAATAACTTGCATCACTATCATTTTCATCTTGTTTGAGTCACTCACTAAATTCTGGATTATTCAACCAATCTTGCTTAAACGCCTAAGTATACCATTTTCTTTTCGTAGAGGGATTACTAGTAGAAGCTCCCATCATGTACAATGGGGTAAGGATATCACAAAACTTCAAAGAGTTCGATCATTTGTATAAACAAAAGTCATACAATTGTAACTTGAATCACTGAACAAGAACGACTGACACAGCGAGTCAGCGACGCTGCCTGAAGTTGTCAATTCAAGTTATTTTAATGTGATTGGTCAACTGATGTCAAGCAAGAAACGTTTTCAGCTCAGGCGACGAGATTGATACGCGTTTGTTATAATGATACGTGCATGATCGGTGTATCGAGCTTGGAAGCGATTTGAAATTTTACTGTCGATATTCTGATGTTTATTTTTGCACCCGTTTCTTAAAATAAAAACCCAGAAACCCAGATGATGACTGAAAAACCCAGATCTGGGGGCAAAAGACCAGCATTGGCTGCCCTGGTCCCTACTGAGCTACTATACTTGCCATAAGTCATTTATGGCCCATTGAAGTGATATGAACATTTTTCCCTCTAAATTCATCCAAACCGTATGGCGCGCAATATTGACAATCATAAGAGTTAGCCTGGCGTTCGCTCAAAACCTGTTATAGTTCCTCATATGATCGTGCCCATCCAGTAAAGGAACAGAGCTGAAAGTTCACTGCTGCCACTAGCCATTGAGCAGAAGTTAATGGACAAGTAGATTTCATACACATACGTACACAATCTCTCTCTCTCTCTCTCTCTCTCTCTCTATATATATATATATATATATATATATATATATATATATATATGTGTGTGTGTGTGTGTGTGTGTGTGTGTGTGTGTGTGTGTGTGTGTGTATGTATGTACTGTATTTATCCGAGTGTTAAAGATATGCATGTAAACAGATACATGCAGAGAGAGAGAGAGAGAGAGAGAGAGAGAGAGAGAGAGAGAGAGAGAGAGAGAAGATGAGGTCAATCATCTTGCAGTAAGAAGCTTACATTTAATAACTGGGCTAAAAAAATCTGTGGAACAAAGAGAACTTTCCTTATGAACTTCGTGTATTGAAGACAGACGGTAAACCTCTCTTTATCTCTTGACAAAGGCTAGAGTTTTTTTTGCCTCTGAGCCATTGTTAATATCCCATCGATTTTTGTGATGCATGATGTCTTATAACTTGATCGCGTCACAGCAGGTTCGATAAAAATATGTCTAATATTTTCATTTTGCTGCTGTATTTCCCCTTTTTCCCAAGATCACATTTTCTGAAAGAGGGAGAGGTTTCAAACTGGAACAGCATTTAGTATCTTTCTGTTGAGTTCAGAATAAACTTATCAAAATTTTCTTAAAAAGTGCCCAATTGTACGGAAATTATCGGATATCTCTACTTCACTCACAGCTCAGAAAGTGGACCAAGGGGAGTGGGCGCTGGACTTTGAAAATATATAAGCATTAGTACAAATTATCTATAAAAAAAAGCTAGATAAATTTTTATCATTTTGACAGCTAACTGACATTTTGATTGACATGTTAAAATAAAGGTAAAACTTCCTTCCTGATGTTTGTTGTTATGATACATTGTGATCTTTTGTGTATGATATGAGTTGTTAATGTGAGTACAAAGTGCAAATGCTGCAAGGTTATCCATGAGCGACTACAAAAGATGTCTCTGAGCTGCTATTAGTTTGTATAATAAAACCACCAAACACTTGGAGAAGTTTTTTTTTTCATAAATTAAAGAGGCCTTAGACATGAATAGAAGAAGAAGAGCGGGGAACATTCTTAAGCAGTTGAATGACCAAAGTGCTGAAGAACACCAATGGAAATTTTTACCCCTTTTTAGTTCAAGTTACTGAACCAGGATAGAAATATTATTTCTTGTGAGTAAATATCAGTCAATATGCCACATCTTTCATATATGGAGTATTCTTCCCGACCGCGTACTAACTAAACAAGGGTTGTACCTGAGTGGGGATGAGGGTGAGGGGTTGGCCATTCTCACCCGACTGACATTACCCAATTATCCCTTTAGCCTGTATTCAGAATGAAAAATCAATAGGAAGAAACGAGGCAAGGTGGACCAGGTGGATTATCTCCAATATGAAAGACTACAGTATTCATTCCTAGGAAAAATACAAATTATTTTTTAAAAATTTATCACTACTCCTTTCATACATGGAGACTCGCCACTTAAGAGGGAGGTAGTAACATTTCATCTGGCTCTCCATCAATGAATTATCGAAGGGAGAGAATAAGAGAAACTTTCGAACCTTGGGGTTTGGCCCTAAGGAATTTGTGACTAGGCTACGAATTCTGGGACGAATGAGAACGAGAGATGAAGCCAAAAGAAAGGGTTCCTAGACTATTCTTTCTAGCACTAATCAATACTAATGAAAGAAGGAAACACTCCACCATGGAACAATGGAATGAAAGCAATCTCCGTCCCACCAAAAGCTGAACATGATACAGCAAGTAAAAAGGCTTCCCCATTCAGACACTGAGGCTGGTGGAGAACAATTTAAGGGCAAAAACTCTGTCCAACAACAGAATAGTCTTGAAAAATATGTTGTATTGCTTAAAGCACTAAGGACATACTCGTAAGTAACTCAGGACTGAAGTTCCTGGTAGACAGAGACTGTTCAACACTTGAAGAATAGACGACTCCACCGAGGAGGAGAGGTCTAACCCAATTAAATCAAGAAAGTTAAAGTAAACCCCAACCTTTATATTACTCAGTGAAAGGGACCTGGCTCAGCTAAGGAAAAAAGGAAGTCTGCATCCTGCTGGGTATAAGCTCTGAGCAGAGAAATTTCCCCTTTTATGATACTAATCATAGAAGACATTTCACACACCACCGCCCCCCCTCCCTGGAAGCACATTCAGTGGAAAAAAGTAAATGGTACGTAAATAAATTCCTTGCTATCCTGCGAGAAAAGTCAATCTCTCAGGATCTGCTGGAGAATTTAAGCATAAAGTTGCAGGAGCAGTACTGCTCAATGGAAAAAGCAAACAAGAGGCCCATGAAGAAAGAGAGCTGGTTCACTCTCATGATGCTTCGACCAGAGGAACAGCAGATCAGGAAACCCCTCTGCCAAAGGGCAAAGAGGGACTGCCAGTGCCAAGTGAAGAAGAAAAGGAGTAAGAAACATTTTGTATATCACGCCTTGAAGAAGTTAGGGAAAGAGAACAATGAATACAATTAAGTTTTCTACAAGTAATGGAACTTACTTCCATCACCATTCCGAAAGCTGAAAAAGAAAACAGAAAACCAAAGTTCTCTTTAACTGGTCTCTAACCATCAAGTATAGGAGCTCTAACATTCAAAACATCTTTGCTATTCAGGGGAGCAGAGACAAAAATGCCCTTCCATCTTGACACAGACAGTTGAGTTGAACTGCAATAATATTCTCCTGTGCAGAATGCATAGTGCAGCCAACCCAATGGCAACAAACCATCCACTCAAGCACCTGCACTGCTTAAGAAAGTTAAATTTAAGATACTGCTCACCTTTACTTGAAATATAAATCACAACAGTGGTGTATTGCTCATCCACAACCAAGACTCAACCATTCTGAATATGTGCAACATCCAACACAATACAAACTAAATGAGAACGACGAAGTGTAGACAAGGCGCACCTGAAAAGCATACACCTGAGATGAAAATTCATCCCTTCAAATGCTTACAAAACCAATACGAAGGCAGAGTAAGGAAACCCTCACAAAGGTTTCTGCCATCAAAGAAAAGTTAACTATCCTTAACGCTTGTTGAAAAGGAAAAGCGGCAAGAAGTCTGGATCGGCTCTTTATTGCCGTATCAGACACATACACAACATGAAAGGTTTGGATAATTGATGCAAGATGCCTCTTGGTGACGGAAGACCTATGGCCACCTGCCAAGGTCAACAAGGGTATTCCTGCTTGGACAGATACTTTACCTGTTGCTTGGGAATGAGGTTGGATTTCATTTAACTGATCACAAACCCCTATCTATTACAAAAATGTTAGAAGCTGATCAATATTTAAAGGAGTTACACCCTTGCAGGGGCTACTACTCCACAACTTATGGGTATTGTGATAAGGTATACCCTTACAAGAGCCCAAGTTGAGATAAAGGTGGAAAATATGTGATATTCCTTGTAAAAAGCTGTTGCCAGTCCAAAACAGCATCATGAACTGGTAGAAGATTCTGCCTCAGGCAAAGTCGAGATACTACCCAGAGTTATAGAGTGTGGGTATTCAAAGGGACTTGTCCTTTTGTTCTCTCAAAAATAAGAAGTCCCTCCTCCTGTTAATTCATGATGGAGCCATACCCATCAAAAGACAAGTGTTACTTGCCAGGCGTGGCCATGCAACGGAGTGCTATAAAATGGCTGACAATAATACAAAAAAAGAACTGAGAAGGCTGAAAAGACTGAGAATACTAACCTTAATTATTTTCCTTCGTCAAGTTACTGTAAGGCATAATGATACTCAGTCAACAATCAATTACATTTACTCAACAAATAATAACAATAGCTCACAAATTAATTATAACCATGGGCACATGTGAGTAATAACTGATGTTAATAAGTAAGTATTTAACGGTGCTGTAAAAGATGAAATTCCTTTGTCCATCGCATGTCGATGGGTCCAGGTGACAAATGAGAGTACAAGCTGAGATTTGTTCTATGTCACACACAATAAAGGCATCCCTTTGAAAGAGAGAGGTGTCAAATTAACTATAGGAAAAGCATGCATTAAGGCCCTAACTATATCATCAAGTTATCCTAACTCACTGTAATTTCACGCCCGAACGCTTAGAGATTGCTCTAACCACTCAAGCGGGCACATGGGTGGCACAGCCAGTCAAAAGACACATTGGAATCACTTTTCATAATCTGGAAATTAACTAACCATGCAAATAATGAGTGGCAGTGGCTTCGACTAGGGCTGACTAGGGAAAAGAGGGGTAACAGAGATGAATGGAGAGAGAGAAGTACACATGGTGAATCACGGGACTTACTTGGAGGGGTTTCGTTAACAAAAGTCAAGAAATACTTCAGTAGGGGGAAAAACAGGCCACCAAAATACTTGAGTTAATCTCAGGCTTACCTTAGGAGTCCAAAGAAGCAACCCAGTAGGGTTATTTGTGGGCAGCCATTTGCACTACATTTGCATGGAGGGGTGGCCATCTTATGGGCGAGGGTTAAGCCTTACCCGTAAAATAGCCCCCCAATTTCAGTAGACACGTGGCTGGAGCAGGAGTGGCAGTCTTGTGCAAATGTATGGGCGGGAACTGAGCATCCGCTCTCGACAGTAGCCAAAACAGGAGTCAGAGCAAATCCAGGCACTTGCTGCTGAAATGAGAGGCTGGATCGCCTTAGGGTCCAATATGGCCACCGTCTCAGGTAGGTTCCTTCCAATCCTTGCTGCAGCCCTCCCTTTCTTGGCTACCCAGAATGAAAAGCATTTTGGCAGCAGAAGGGAAGGATACAAGGGATACAATGAGAGGATTATGCTTTGTGGGCAGCCATTTGCACTACATTTGCATGAGGGGGTGGCCATCTTATGGGCGAGGGTTAAGCCTTACCCATAAAATAGCCCCCCAATTTCAGTAGACATTTTGTCCTTAACAGGGTAGAGGGTCTACAAGATCAGGATTAACCTGAGTGAATGTAAATTACTCTAAATTAAGGGGAGACTTTGGCTGGCTGGCCATATAAGCATACTCTCTTGTACGCCTTGAAGAGGCGGTGTAAATGATAACACAGCGTTTATTTTTTTAAATGACATCCCCTTTACATTATACTGTAATGACGATACCTAATTCGCCAACTCGACAGTTGATGGCTGACCCTTATTCTGGGGATTCTGACAGTTATAGGCGAGCAAGAGTATTCGCGAGTTTTAATTCGCTAACTTTAAACCTTGCTAATTTTATGCTCCCACTGCCCATAACTCGAGTACAGGCTATAAACAGATACTCGCTCAATGTTATGACGGGATAAGCAGACAAAAGGCGAGGGGTCTGGAACAAAACAGAGTTCTTAGAAGGAAAGGAAAAAAAAATAACAAAAGGAAAATGAACAGGATGTTACGAATGAAAACGTGACCACATAAGAGAGGCGGGACACGCCTCTTGGATTTTACGAAGATGGCATTTAAAATCACAAGGGCAGGAGTTTATGACTCGCGATTCATTCAAAGAGAAAGATAAATAAATAACTAAAAGAGTAAATGATGTTGGCAGAAGAGCCAAGGGTAATAGAGTGAGGTATTTCTTGTGTTATGTGGGAATTTATCGTCCTTCGCCCGGACTATCTCTCAGCCCCAGGGCTGAAAAAGGGGGAACCCGAAGGGCGCATGTCCTTCAGAAAGAGCTGACGTGCATGCCCTGTGCCAAGGTAGGGGCGCAAGGGCGTGCCACTTCCCATTCTGTTATTCTCAATGGTTTATGCATTTTGAGGAGAATGGTATCCCGTATTTAATTGCCTGTTGTGGTGATAATTTAAGAAAAGATTAATAGAGAAGGATAAGGGATAGAAGTTCCAGAGGAACGGAAGAAGATAGTGGAGGGCCTTGATATCCTCCTCTGGATTAGAGGTGCCAAGACCTTCAAAAAATGAAATGGTGGGACAAGTGCCAGGGGAGCTCTAGAGCTCTTTGGAAACTACCCGGAAATTCCCACGCCTGTGGTAATTCCGCCGCGAACCTCTCCTACTTGGACAGTCGTCCTCGGCCGGGGAAGCGGAGGGCCCGAGACCAGAGGGCAGCATGGAGTGCCACCTGGGCCAGCTGCTGTGACAGGTGATGCAGGAGTTTTCGGCGCTCGTTCTACCATGATCCGTCGCAGCTCTTGTAGTTCATTGGCCAAGTGAGAGATGGCAGAATCCTGACTCGCGATTGCGTTGGCGATGGACTGAGGCAGAGAGGAGGCGGTCGGGGGCGGCGTGAGAGGCTCATAGGTATCAATGACCAGCTCAGGCATGGGTTGCAAGGCCGCACTTTTAGGTGAACTTCCACTGTGTTCGAGAGGAACCACCTCTCTTACCGATGCTGGTAGCGGTGCCAGGCCGGGAGAAGGGAGGGTGTCCTGAGTTGGATCCCTTGAATGGAGATCGGGGTTGTGCTCTGGCGCTGGCACTAAGTCAGAGTCAGGCACTATCAGAGGTTTCTTGTGCTCGTCGGTCAGGACAGACGGAGCTTAGTACCGCTTGGTGCATGCAAGTGGCACTGGCAGGAATTTGGCATCTCTGGGAGGGAGATCTGATTGGGGCCCTGGCACTGGCACTGAGGCAGGACCGGGCACTGGAATTGAATCGGGAACCAATCGAGGGGGCCACTGTACATCGTACTCAGGTGGCACTGGTAGGGACTGCATGTCCCCATGGTACCCAGGGGGCGCCAGTCTTGACTGAGGGAGAAGCGGGGGAGGATTACTTGCACCCGAGGAATGAGTTGGGGAATGTGGACCCCTTAATTGTCGTGATTTCTGTGGGGACTGAAAGTCCTGTCCCAGGATGACATCATAGCCTCCGGGGAGATGGCTTGCTACTGCAAGATTGCAAATTTTTGATTGATGAGGTCTTGTGACTCTCAATTGGACAGTAGGGAGTATCATTTTAAATTGGTTGACTCCCTCGATCGTGACGAGTTTTCCTCTATAGGCGATAGCTCCATAGGGAACTCTGTTCCTTCATATGAGGGAGATTTGCGCGCCCGAGTCATCGAATGCCTTGACTCGGCGCACAGGGTAGCTGCCTCTGGGAGGGGCCACATATATGGGGCCTTCGGCGGGAGGGCCCAATGACTTGGAATTTGTGACGGCCAAGGCAACAGCGGGAGTATTTGACTTATTATTGTTAGGGCATTTCGCTCATGAGGGAGAATGGCCATAAACCTTGCACGCCGTGCAGAAGGTTTGGCTAAAGTCTTTTGCGCTGCCCCAGTGGAGGGTGCAGACGAGTTATTGGGTGGTTTTCTGGGAGAAAGAGGCACTGTTTTCTTGTTTCAGCACTGCTCAGAGGAATGCCCCGTCTTCTAGCAATAATGGCAAGTTAGGGGCTTGCCTGAGTTTCCATTCTTGTGGGAATTTGATCCTCCGAGGAGGGGCGGGTGATTTATCTTTCGCCCCATGGATCCTTCCTGAGGGTGGTGAGTCTCCCACGTCTGCTATCCGGCAACACTTGGTGAGTGTTGCTGGGGTGTTTTCCACTTCATGGGTGGTGAAGGCAGGAGGGGAGTAGCGCAGGAAATGCTCTAATTTAAATCGCTCGAGTACCTCGGTGGCGCTAGTGGCTCCTTTGGTCTCGAGCCATTTGGTAACACCCGCTCCAAATGGTACGCCCAATCGGACCAAGTCTGGCCTGCTTCTCTTGGCTGCTCTCTCCAACGTCTCCTCCACCACTCGGGGGTAATCTCGTATGCCTTAGTAACTGCTTGGCATACGGCTTCCCAGTTGCCCCTATCCTCTGCCGAAAAGGCGTGGTAGGGAATGAGTGCCTTCCCTCCCAGGAATTTAGTGAGAACAAGGGAGAGTTACACGGGGGAGAGGTTGCAGCACTCCAGGACTCTTTCGGCCCTTTTAAGCCATACTTCAGGTTCGGACTCTGTCCATTTTGGCATGAACGAGTGAGCTTGGCTGAGGGCACTCATTCCCGCCGCAGGAAGGCGAGTGGCGTTTTGTCGTTCTAACATCTGGAGCTCATGGGCTCACTGTCGCTCTCGCTCTTCCCATTCCAACTCCTCTCTTCTCTCTTGGGCAATCCGTTCTCTCTCCTCTCTTCTCTTTTGGGCAATTCTCTCTCTCTCTCTCTCTCTCCCGTTCTTTCTCCCTCTCTGCGTCTTGGGCAATTCTTTCTTTCTCTCGCTCTTGACGTTCTAACTCTTCTCTTTTCTCTTGGGCAATTCTTTCTTTCTCTCTCTCAGCCCGTTCTTTCTCCCTCTCCGCCTTGGCATCGTCCACTCACTCTTGAACCCAGTCTCTCAGAGCTTGCCCTGGTAGTCCCATGTCCTTTCCAGTGGACATGTAGAATTTGAAGTCCTCATTTTGTTGGGCTCTGGTATTGGCTATCTTGAAATAATAGTTATATGGACAGGAGAATGGATCTGTCTGAATAAGACAGTTGATCAGTAAGTCTGAGGAGACTTTGTTAAAATTCAATATGTCTGAGCAAGACGTGGTTGCTTGTGGCGAACGAATCTTAATATGTGCCTCGGAAGATGTAACTGGATTTTATGTCACGCTCGGACTGGGCCAGCTGTAGCGTGAAATTAAGGCGTTGTTCTAACGAACTAAAATGATCAGTCCCGTAAGGGCTTAGATGTGTGTGTGAAATGCACTAATATAATGTCTCAAAAGGACTTGATTTTGGGTTTCCTGCAGGAATTAGAAATTCTCGCCTCTTGCGACATAGAATTTTTAAGTCTCTTAGGACTTGGAATTTGGTTTTCCCATAGGAATTAGAAATTCTCACCTCTCGCGACATAGAATTTTTTTAGGAGTCTCTTAGGACTTGGAATTTGGTTGAGAAATTCTCGCCTCGTGCAACGTAGAATTTTATTTGTTCGCCCGTAGGATTTGGAAATATGATTTGTCCCTTAGGACTTAGAAATTACTAACAGGATAAAACCCTAAAAAAAATTTTGCTGGGAGAAAAAGAGGGTACACACGCAGGCAAGGGGCGGGGGGGTGAAGGTCGTCTGACAATCACCGGAGTTATTTTTAGATTCTGTGTGAATGGACCCATCTGTGACTCCGGGGAAATTCCCAGGATGAGAGGCTAACAGTAAAAATGACCTCATAATTTTCCCTAGACACAGAGTTCAGATTTCACTTTCCTAGCACCTAATTCGAGATTTAACTAAACTGAGAGAGAGCAATGCGAGCTAATTTCGTCTTGTCCCATGTGGGAATTTATTCGTACCTAAATAATTCGCTAATCCGAAAAGCAAAGTAAAATTTAACACGGAGGAATTTCGCACTATTCCTCAATGCAAAAATATGGCAAAGATTTTAACACAGGAATTTCGCACTATTCCTCGAAGCAAAAAAAATACGGCAAAGATTTTAACACAGAGGAATTTCACATTATTCCTCAAAGCAAAGAATATGGCAAAGATTTTAACACACAGGAATTTCGAACTATTCCTCGAAGCAAAGAATGTGGTTACCCCTGTTTATTTCCTAACTACCTATCCTGAAAGGCATGCATTAATGAATCTAATATGGCGGTTATCTTCTCTCAGTGAATACATGCATCCCTATTCCTAATTCCTAGGAAAAGTCACGATTGTAAAAAAAATTTTGCTAAGATACACATTACTTACGTGAAACTCTATTGGTCTGTGCTCTTGGTAACAGGTTCAGAATTTGTCTCGCACCCAGCTTAGCTTTGCTAATAGCTGATCTGGCGAGTTGCAAATGCAATGAAGCAACAATAGAGGGGAAATTGCAACTAAGGCCAGGTCGCCATTTTTACGTATTTCCCTGGGTTTATGGTATTTTTACAGGCCGGCAACAGAAACTTTATTTAATTGGCCTTGGAGTTCTGACTTGCGTAAAAGGAAATCGTAAAAAAAATCAGAAAAATGGGTGAATTTAGGAGCTGAAGGCTCTACTTCATAAGGAAATGTTATGTAAACACTTGGGATAAATTAAAGAATTATATTTACAAAAGAAAGCATTTGGAGGGAAATGGATAAGTAAATTGATAAAGGGCTTGCAATGCCTGAAGATTCTACTGGAGGCTTGTCTATGGGCAAGGCACAGTCCAAGATGAGTCCACTGCGAATAGGTCCCTCTGCAAGAGAGATCTACACATTACACACCAGTAAAGGAACAATATAACACAGAATATGACTCAAGTTTGCACTGAGGGTGCCAAAGATTTGAGGAATGAATGACCACTTTACACTCGAACGCAAGACATTGGAAATGGCACTGGATAAACTGGCACAAGGACAGAAGTGAAATGCTGGTACTCCAAACTTTCTAAAGGGCAAACGGTCGTGACTGAAAAGTCTTTACTCGCACTTTACCTTATGGGAAGAGGGTCTCTGGCAAGAACGAGGGACGATGACACATATGGCGGTGCCCTTGAGGATGACTGGAGTCCGGAGTCGGACAGGGAGAATGAATGGTCTCTCAGCAAACTGCATCACCCGCCCATGTGTATGGCTAACGGCACGACTCCTCCTGCTCACACGACTCACTAACTAACTGCTACTGGCTGTCTTTCCCTTATAAGGGCTCCAGCCGCATTGTGCCCGTGATGTATCATTCGCCAGGTGGTCAGCGATTCCGTTGCCTCTTCCCCGGTCCTGCGAAGGTAAGACAATTCAGCAGCTTAATCTGCCTTTAGAAAGGCTGTTTTAAGGAGCTTAGCCCAACTAAACTGCTTAAGGGAGTAGCATTAAGCCTCCTCTCCTGGCCCTTTTTTTTATCTGTCATCTCAATATCTGTTCCAGGTAAAAAGAAGGACAGATTGAAATGTTGATAACCTTGCTCTGATTTCTAGGTCAAATACGATCGGCCATGCGGTTCTCAATAAACAAAGGGTAAATTAGGTGGGGAGGCACGCTGTGCAGCGACTTCTTGTAAATTATATATATATATATATATATATATATATATATATATATATATATATATATATATATATATATATATATATATATATATAGGACACGAGTGCCATGAGAGTTCAGTGGTTCTGTTAACTACCTGGACCTTCTATGCCCTTACTCCTCCTTCTTCCCTTCTTCTTGATTTCTTCTGTCCTTTAAGCTGAGATCTCCTGGCTGCGGCCTGGGCACTCAGCTCCAGGGAAGGCTGAGGAGACCCTTGGGCCAGGTTTGGGCCCACAATACAACTACCCTCAGGACTTAGACCTGGATTGACTGTGGGTGTTATGTCACAGGCAAAACAGTAACTGAGATGGCCACTGCCTTGCCTGCTGCATCAGTCTGGGCAACAGTGGTTCCAACTAGTCCTGCTAACTTTTGCAGCATGGCCTCCAGATTGGTGACCAGCTTAAACAGGGCTTCTCGGAGATGGCTGTCCACCAGAGTCTTGTCTGCTGGGGGCGGTGGCGAAGAAGAAAAGGTGGTGGTAGGTGCGAGACGTTTGCAGATTACAAGGACCAACTCAGGCACGGGTTGCGAGGCCGTGCTGAGGGACGAGCTGCCGCTGAGATCAGGGTAATCTGCAAAAGACCGTACTGAACTTCGGGCTGGCTCTTGGCCGGACATTGGCGGCGGGGCCAGACCAGTAGACAAGAGTGAGCTGGATTGGGGTCTGAAGGGAGATCATCAGTGTACGCTGGCACTGGCACTAAGGCAGACTCAGGCGCAGGATTTGCAGAAGAGACATCAGCAGCCTCAGGGCCCAAAGTGCCAGACATCCAAGTTGGTACATTTTGCAAAGAACCAGAATCTGGCTCTGGTATGAGCTGAATAACCGGACTGGGCAGAGAACTACACTCACCAGGTACAGGCACTGGCCATGGCTCAATGGCAGGCCTAGAGTGGTCATCAGCACCTGATGGAGACTTAGAAGGGCCAGGACCCATGGAAGGCCCAGGAAGGCGCTCAGGAGAGACATCCTGACCTAGGAGGAGGTCATAGTCTCCAGGAATCTTAGTGGCTACTCCCACCGTACAAATCCTACTTTTGCGGGGTCTGGTGACCCTCAATCAGACCATCGGGAATGTCAGCCTCCAACTATTAAGGCTTATAATAGTTACAGGCTTGTTATCTTCAATGATGGCCCCATTGGGTACTTTGTCTCGCCTTATAACAGAGATCTGAGCGCCAATGTCTCTAAATGCAGAGACCTGTTGATCGTGATAATGACCTCGAGGAGGTGCAACAAAAATAGGTCCTTCAGCTGGGGGTCCTAACGAGGATGAATGAGTGGTCACCAGAGCAAGGACAACAGCAGATTTCCTTCCAGGACAATGCTTGAAATTTGGGGAATGCCCGTACTGCTTACATGTGTGACAGTAAACCTTGCTATAATCTCTACAAGGAGTGGTTATGGTCTGGGCAGGCTGGGAGTTTTGGTTAGAGGGGCTATGATATGGCTCCCCCTTTAGCTTTACACTGGGCTTCCACATGCTCTATTTTCTTGCAATAAGTACATGCAGTGGGGACAGGAGGGACTATGTGCCTATGGGAGGTGTTGGAGGATGGGTGGTATGTCTCATAATCATCAGCCAGGTGGCAGCAGTCGGTGAATAATCTTGGCTGTTTCTCATTAATGTATAGAGCCAAGGGGCTGGGTGCATAATGAAGGAAGTCCTCGAGTTGGAGCTGATTTACTAAGTCCTCGAACTCCTTGCACTCCAAGGTGTTGATCCACTGCCACAAGGCGTGAAACTTTTTGCAGCACCAGTCAGACCAAGTTTGGCCAACTTCCTTGGGAAGACCTCGCCATCTTTGTCTCCATCTCTCAGGCGTAATCTCAAATACCGTTGCTATGGCCTTTCTGATCACCTCAAGGTTTCCTCGGTTGCCATTCTCTGAGTTGAGGGTATTCCGTCCCTTGCCAGTCATGTGTTTTGCTAAAATCATGGCCTTCTCTGTGTCAGTCGGTTTGTACTCCGAGAAGAGGGTTTCCACGTGGTCCAGCCACACCTCTGGCTCTACATCATTCCAGAGAGCTATAAGGCCGGTAATGTTTGATGGGAGTGAGAGGAGGCCATGGATGGATTAGCGGCTTGTTGTTGGGCCAGTGCCATGGCACTATCCTGCTTTAATTTCTTGAGCTCGAGTTCCTTATCCTTCAAGGCTACCTCATACTGCCACTCCTTTTCCTTCTCTTAGGCCAAGGCTAACTCCTTCTCCCTTAGGGCTAGCTCATGCAACCTTTAGGTTTCTTCTTGCTCCTTTCTCTCTTGCTTCAAGGCTAGTTCATGCTGTCACTGCTTTTCTTTTCCTTGATGCTCCTTTTCTTTCTCTTGACACTCCTTCTCTCCCGTTCCTTTTCCTCTTGTGCTCCTTTTCTTTCTCTTGACACTCCCTTTCTTCCTTTTCTTGTCTCTCCTTCCTAGTGACAGCGACCTACTCTTGTACCTGTTGGGTCAGCTCTGTCCCCTTCAGGGCCATACCTTTCCCTATGTAGGTGAAGGTTTTACACTTCTTGGCTGACATGTTACTAATACTTAGAGCAGGGTCTGACTTCCCCCAGAAATGTCCAAAATCTTAGGATGGCCATACAAGCAATTGCACAGAAATGGAAAATGCAATCTGAACTAGGCAGAGTGTTTGCAAAATAAGCAAGTGGGCCAGTCTAGGCTACACTTGTAAAATGGAGAGCACCTCTGAAGCGATTCTAAATGGCAGTGTACTATGATAAGCTACACTGCACTGGAAATGTCCCTGTGGTAAGGGTAACACTGGCACTGTTGTGCAACAGGATTGGCATGCAGGTGCAGATGGCACAAAATGTGCATCTCATCTACACATAACGTGGATCAGCACAGGTAAACGTACTAGTCACTAGCTAGGGTACACATAAAGTTCAAATGGCATAGGCTAGATACATAAAAAGGTAAATATAAATGCAATAGTAGCTAGCTATGGGCACAGAGGTGCAACCAACATAGGCTGCAATAACTGCACTAGTGGCTAGCTAGGACCAACCTAGGCTGGCTCAATGAACACAAATGCACTAGTGGCTAGTGGTGAGCACATAGGTGCGACCAACACTGCTAGAAGGATAGACACAAATGCGCTAGTGGCTAGCTGTGGGGCACATAGATGTGACCAGGAAGGCTAGAAGGATAAACACAAATGCACTATTGGCTAGCTAGGACCAACCTAGGCTAGGAAAATGAACATAAATACACTAGTGGCTAGCTAGGCTCACACATGAGAGATGACCAACCTTGACTGGATAAATAAACATAAACGCAATTGTGACTACCTATGGTGTACATGAAGCACAACTACATTAGGCTAGGATAAATGCTGCTCTCTGCTGGCAATGATTAAGGGTTTGCTAGCAACACACTGTGTAGGCTAAGCAATTAGTCTGAGAATATGAAATTCTATATATGACTGCTCATTGTGATATGAAATCAATATAATGCCTATTTCCCATTGAAGGGCTAAATAATCTTAGTTGGTTTTAAAAAATTAAATGGCTAACAACCTAGATAAGATTTAAGAATATGAAACCTCTCTCTCTCTCTCTCTCTCGAAGTCTAACAATTCTAATATAATAAATGTTCCCCAGCCAATTGCATATACCTGTCCCACTAAAACTGAACGCAAAATAAATTTATATTACCTAACTCCTACCACTGAGGAATTTTGCCTTTGAGGCCAAAGTAATTGTTTGTTTTGGTTAACACTCGGTCAAGACTGGATAAGTCAGGCTTGCCCTTTGTTTACATGAACACGTGCTTGGCTAAAATGGACTAACTTTCCTAAATCGCGCAGTGAGACGGATTTTACTTTACATATCAAAGTAGGGCATGCATTAATCACAAAAGAACACCTTAAACACTTGGATTCTCAGCTCGTGTTTTTTGCTTTTAATTTATGTACATGTTTTCACTTGGGTAATTTCTGCATTAATACAATTACTTGATCTTTAGCAAGGTCGCCAGTGTTACTTGCCAGCCGTGGCCATACAACAGAGTGCTATAAAATGGCTGACAGTAATACAACAAAAAGAACTGAGAAGAATGATACTAATAAGTAAGTATTTAATGGTGCTGTAAATGATGAAATTTCTTAGTCCCGTCACAGTTGGATGGGTCCAGTCGACGAATGGGAGTTCGAGCTGAAATTTGTCCTATGTTACACACGATAAAGAGAAAGATGTCAAATTAACTATAGGAATAGCATGCAATAAGGCCCTAACCATGTCATTGAGCTATCCTAACTTACTGTAATATCACGCCCGAATGCTTAGAGAATGCACTAACCCAGTGGTTCTCAAACTTTTTTGTAGTGACCCTGTTTGGAACACTTTAATCCTTCGCGACCCAGAGTAAAGTAAAGAGAAGGATTCATGGCACTGTTTTTCATTCACAAAACAAAATTAATAGAATCCATGGCACTGCTTTTCATTCACAAAACAAAATTAACAGAATCCATGGCACTGCTTTTCAGTCACAAAACTAAATTAATAGAATCCATGGCACTGCTTTTCATTCATAAAACTAAATTGACATAATCCATTGCACTGCTTTTCATTCACAAAACAAAATTAATAGATTCCATGGCACTGCTTTTCATTCAGAAAACTAAATTAATAGAATCCATGGCACTGCTTTCCATTCACAAAGCTAAATTAATAGAATCCATGGCACTGCTTTTCATTCACAACACTAAACCGATAAGATCCATGGAACTGCTTTTCATTCACAAAACTAAATTAACAGAATCCATGGCACTGCTTTTCATTCACAAAACTAAATTAATAGAATCCATGGCACTGCTTTTCATTCACAAAACTAAATTAATAGAGTCCATGGCATTGCTTTACAAAACTTAACTGATGGGATCCATGGCACTGCTTTTCAGTCACAAAACAAAATTAATAGAATCTATGGCACTGTTTTTCATTCACAAAACTAAATTAATAGAACCCATGGCACTGCTTTTCATTCACCAAGCTAAATTAATAGAATCCATGGCAATGCTTTCTATTCACAAAACTAAACTGATAGGATTCATGGCACTGCTTTTCAATCACAAAACTAAAATGATAGGATCCATGGCACTGCTTTTCATTCACAAAACGAAATTAATAGAATCCAGGAGGAGGGAGGATGTGGGGGTGGGAGGATGAACACACATTACATAAGTAATTAGTAGTTTAAAGAAGAATTCAATTAAGTAACTGAAATACACTGAAAGCGTGATAATTTTCCTGTGTCCCTGCAGCCCATCAAAATTAATCTCGTGACCTAACTTTGGGTCATGAACCATAGTTTGAGAACCACTGCTCTAACCACTCGACCAGGCACTTTTCCTAATCCGGAAATTAACTAAGCATGCAAACGATGGGTGGCAGTGGGTTGGAAGAGGGCTGACCAGGGAAAAAGGGGTTAACAGAGATGAATGGAGAAGGAGAAGCACATGTGGTGAATCACAGGATTTACTTGGAGGGGTTTCATTAACCTGTAAGAGGTTACATACTTGTAAACAAGGTTACAAAAAACTGAAAATTATTTTCATGGCTTAATCAATGCCAAATGGTCCCAAAAGAAAGAAAATAGCATTTAAAAGGCACACAACCCACATTTAAAGGTCCAAAACTGGAAATTTGCATTAGGGGCGTATCCCCCAGCTGGCTGCTGGGACATAATCCTCGTGGTGGTGTTGCCCATTTTTGCTTTTTTTCCTCTTTTTTTTTGACTTTCCATACCTCCCCTTATAGTTGCCTAATACACCATTTTTTTCCACTAATACGAACAATTTATAACATAAATTTCTCTTACAAAATTGAAATTAGAAATAAATTTATTTTACTTTTTATTCAGTAATACAACTTACAAACTACATTTTCTTTTTTTCTCTATCACTTTTACAAATTTCCAAGAGTATGATATTCTTCAAAATATGGTTCCGGACATAGTGGCTTATCACATTCACGTCAGTGGAAGCAAGTGTCTTCTCTCTGCTGTGGTTGATGATTTGTATGTCGGCAGACATAGCAAGCAAGCCCTTTGTACTCTGTTTTTTGGCACCTGGTTGCACTGGTATCGTACGAATGAGATGACGTGCAAAAAGCTGGGTTGGATCTCCAGCAGCATAACGACTACCAGGTGAGGGGCATTCAACAGCAAAATTTTCTAACAGCTGCTGTATCACTTCAATTATGAAATCTGGCAGTGTACATTTTTTATGGTTCTTGAGGGTAAACAGTATTTGTGCATCCAACATTGTGATATCTGACATGTGAAAAAAAAATTTCTTGTACCATTTTAGTGTCTTACAAGCACAATCAATAGGTTACTGTCTTCTGGGAACAAAGATTCTGAAATAGGGCTGGAAATGTATACCCATTATCGACAAATAATACATGATTTTTGTCAAGATAAGGCTCACTAAGGGTTAGCACTACACCAGTTCTGACACAGCCACCCAAACCTTCCCCCTCTCCCCCTGTGCAGTTCATAGAAATGGACGACGACATTGTCTTCCTCTTGTTGGTGGTGGTGTCAAGGTGGGATGTGGGGATCACTAAGAGCATTGTATTGCCATTGGTGAGATTATTATTATTATTATTATTATTATTATTATTATTATTATTATTATTATTATTATTATTATTATTATTAAGATAAAAAATAAATGGGAGTAGCCCAAATCGAATAAAAGAGCCCAAGTCAAATCAAAAGTAGCCCAAAAAGTAGCAATTAGCAGATTGTGAAATCTGGTCACCAAAGGTTTAAAAAGCAGCCTCATTGCGATTTGTAGCCCAATCTGGCAAACCCTGGGCCGGCCTCAGGCGCTGTTGTGTTTCTGGAGGCTTGCCAAGTACCCATCCAACATGAACAATATCCATACAATGAGCTATGAAGGCGCGCAGATTTAAAAACTTAAGAATGTCATATGACGTGGATAACCTGTGTGGGACGACTTCTGCAACATGTCATATGACGTGGTTGACCTCTTACGGGTTAACAAAAATCAAGAAATACTTCAGTATGAGGAACAACAGGCCACCAAAATGCTCGAGTTCATTTTAAGCTTACCATAGGAGTCCAAAGAAGCAATCCAGTAGGGTTATCCTGAACTGAGACATGTGGCCAGAGCCGGGATGGTGGTCCTATGAAAATGTACAAGCTGGAACTGAGCATCCGCTCTCGACAGTAGCCAAAACAGGAGCCAGAGTGAATCTGGGCGTTTGTGGCTGAACTGCGAGACCAGATCACCTTAGGGCCCAATATGGCTGCCATCTCAGGAAGGCTCCTTCCAATCCTTGCAGTGGCTCTCCCTCTCTCGGCCACCTAGAACAAAAAGTATTTCGGCAACAGAATGGAAGGATACAAAGGATAAAATGAGAGGAATATGCTATGTGGGCAGCCATTTGTACTACGCTTGCATGGGGGGCAGCCATCTTATGAGCGAGGGTTAAGCCCTACCTGTAAAACAAGTAAAAATGGGTTTGTGACACAAACTTAATAGGGAGAGGTAGAACATCAGTCTCTAACCCCTGGTCATGTTCCCTAACAGGGAATTTATCCAACAGACCAGGGACCAGTATTTAAGGACTTCTAATGGTGCTTTTCTCCAAAATCGCTTCCACCCCTAGCAGAACATCAAGACATATGCAAATCACGAGAATTAAGAGGAATTTATTCAGTGTAGCTTTGCTTTCTCTCACAAGCTCAAGGTCATCCTCTATAAGCATTACAGACCAAGCATAGCTTTTGCATAAACCCCTAGTGACTAATGGACTCAAAATGTCTGTAGAGATAAAGTTTCAGAGTAAAAACCTGCACAGAAAAGAAAAATACAGGATGCTTATGGATGAAGAACCAAACACAAATGCCAACAGCCTCAGTCAGCTGCCTTTCTTGACAACAGAACCATCAATATGGGCCCTGAGAGCAAATGTACAATTCTGCCTCTGCAACATCAAGAAGGCAGACTGTATCCTCAAAGAAATCCCCAACACTCTGTTCCCCCAGATCACATGTTGACCTTAAAAACTTACTACAGTTTCTCATAACCAATTTCTCTCTGTCCCTATATGTCAATGTTAAGTAGGCCTTCAACCTAATGAACACTCCACATCAAGGGCAGCCTAGGATGATCTCAAAATCCTTGCTCACAAATACAGAACTTGACACTGGCAATAAATCAAGAAAGTTGATCTAGCAAGAAAAATATGGCTCTGCCACCTCTCAACCAACATCTGAGCAGTTCTGCAATGCAAGAAGGTGGACAAGTTGCTGGAAACCTTGCAACACACTGCCCACAGCATCTGTGAAGCCATGGATGACCAAGAGCAACACATCAAGAATCAAGCCAGCACAACAACCACAACAGAAAGGGCATCCCCCAACCAGCCATCATCTATGTGCACCATTGCAGTTCAGGAAAGCTTTTAAAAAGTGTGCCCCTGGCTGCAACTGGAGAAAAAACAAGGAGCGTGGCCAACCTAGAAAGTAATAGCGGCTGCCACGACCCTAACAGATGACCACTCCACCAGGTCCTACTTTACTGTATATCAAGCAGGAAGGTCCTGGTAGAAAGGTTTGCTTTAAGTTGGAACTACCCACATCTTTGGAAGACAGCTGTAAAATCTTGAACACCAGCCTATGCTTAGTGGAGCTAATGACAGCCCCATAACATTATTCAACCACTAAAACCTTACTCTCCTGCTCCTGGAGAGGAAATGCTAGTGGGAATTCATTGCCACTTGTGTCCAGTTGCCCCAGCCTGGTGCCGACATTCTTGAGGACTATGGTTTGCTGGTAGAATTTGCTCATTGCCATCTCTTGGACCTAACTTCCTTCCAGATGGAACCATTCCACTAGCTATAAGCAGCTGCCCATCTCTTCAGTGGGTGTTACAGGGACTACACACCTCCTGCAGGAGTTCCCAGATGTGTCAAGTCCAAGGTTCGAGAAAAATATGGTATATAACACCACATACAGACAACAGAGCACCTGGTCTATTCAAAATTCTGATACCTGAAGCCCTTGCAGAGACTACAGGTAACTCAGCCTACAAAAAGAGTCCAACTACTACCCACTTCCCAACATGGGAGACATCATCACCCCACCCCACGACTGAAGAGTTCGACCTGACGAAGTGCGACTTCTGGGTTCCAGTCCACCGAGACTATGTCCTGTAAACAGCAATCATCACAACCTTTGATACCTACTGTACACCTTCACCTTCTGGAACTAGAGGGCCATGTTCCATAGGAAGATGGACAATATCCTGTGACATCTATGATGTTCCTCAGCCTGCATCTTAAAGTTATTATTGAACCTTTATTAGTGCTTATCAAACTCAAGGGGTTAACACCAATTATGTTATAGCATGTTCATCAACCTCACCCCTACCTTGGATCAAAACAACAATCTCTCCTACAATAGTGAAGATCACATCCTCCACCAGCTATTCACCTGAGTGAAATGCTAAAAAGAGCATCTACCCCTTTTGATTAACACAGTTGTATCAGGCTATTATTGTATGAAATAGTATCTTACTCAGTGGAATAACTCAATGATCTCTAGCAGTCTCCCGTCAGGTCAAGTCATATTCAGTTACCCTTCCCCCCCCTGTCCCGACCCCACTTCACCCAGATAGCTCCTTTTGTGTTTTTGTAATTTCATGTAATTTCACTGGAAAGCGTAGTGGTAAATGTTGATACTACATAACATTCATTATACTATCAGTCATATTTGTGATTAAATGTACTTAAGCCTCAAAGGTGTAGTAACATAATTTAACCTTTACCATTAACCATTCAGCTATCCAACGAAAAACATTAATGTGTAAGGTAGCGGGATTAGAAGCCAGAAGTACTGGACACTGTCTCCAAATTTAAATTAAAATAAATTTTATGTATACATGCCTATACACAGAGATTTATACATTATTTGAAAGCAAAGAAATAAATTAAAAACATGAATCAAGCATTTTAACTGCGTACCTTTAGTTATACTTTACAGATGAGGCTTATAGAATTCTTCACACTGAAAATTTAAGGTTTCTAGTGTATCGTAAGATTGCTTCTGCATTGGCCACATCCAACTTTCTCTTTTTTTCTTTTTTTGTTAAGCATTCAAGTTGAATTGTCTCTTTATCACTGGCTTTTTGAAATGCTGAACAGTGACAAAATGAACGTTTACGTTATTGGTTATTGACTGCTCCCATGCTGGAAGCAAATTTGGAGAGAACCCCATATCTCAAGATAGGTGTGACAAGTGTTACAATAGTTATACACTTCAAGTTAGAATTTCTTTTCCTGGTCAAATAAGATATTATCGTTATTATGGCAATCCTTCTGACCGAGTGGGAAAAATTTTCCTTCATACTTTCTTGTACAAGCAATGAAGCACATCAATGATGCGGTTGTCTCTCTTTTCAAATTTCATGAGATTATTGAAAAATTCTTCAAAAATATTTGAGGCCTGTTCTTCAAAACTTAAGAGCTAACCTGACGATTCTCTCAACTGAACTCATCAGAGAGAGTCAACAAGTTTTAGAGAGAACTGAAGCATATTCATCACTGACAAATGTACAAAGATTATTTAATTTCTCAGTTCAAACAGTATAAATCCTAAAGTAGGAAAACGATTGATCAACAATTACATCTTTGTCACTGGACAGAACACAAGCCGTGGTTTGAGCGGCATTGTGTAGACTATGGACCGGGCATCCAACACCTTCCATAGATCTATTTATGCCTTCCTTTCATTTTTATTAGACTGTTAACACCCTCCCGTAAATCCAACAGTATTAATATTTATCTCCAAGAAAAGCTGTACATTTCTTTTGTTATTTATTTTTTCTACACCATAAGCTATAAAACATTTTCATGTCCACTGTTAACTGGGGAAGATTTCTTTGCAGAAGATTAGGCTATTGTATGATCTGAGATGTCATTTGGGAGGGATCTTACTCGCAGCAACTCTATCAGCAAATCTTTTTCTCGTACAAATATTGCAAAATGGTATGGTATACATTTTTTTAATTGTAGTTACTTGCATCCAGAGATATGCCGTAAAAAGAAGAGAAATTTATATCAGTATCGTTTTCTGCAACAGGGTATGGAGCAAAGGTTACATTTTTACCAATGCAGTAGACTTGGTCCTGGCACCAGAAAATTTAATTGCAATTTGAGAACTGGGAAATACTGTTGGAAGCAAGTTCGTGCGAGCTGAATGTTCAATGATAAACAATGTGAACGGCCATTACAAGCTGTTATTCTTTTTCTGCAGTTTTCTTGATCAAGAAGTTTGTCATTTTTCCACCTCGTTAGTGTAGAGATACTACTGAACACATTCATCTCTTGCATTTTGCTTTGTCTGTATGCTGCTTTATATCAAGAGTTTCTGTTGCATTCTGTATTGAATATGCAGTCAGATATTATACAATTAGTTTTAAAGCAAATGTTCTCTTGCTTAATAAGTGACAATTCTTTTGAATATTTATTAGAAAATTTCCACTGGCGTTTCGGCATCTTGGAGTTCGGTTAGTAAAAATGTGGCATTTAGGCTATTCTACTACCATTTAGCATAATAATCTGTAAATAATATAAAAATTGTAACACAACGCTTTACTATAAAAACGCTGATGCATTACTGCACTGGTGACTCAAAAAGCGACGCAATGTCACCAAATCCAAAAACAAACCAAACGTTACAATTGGACAAGATATAAACATGTCAATTTCTTGTAAAGCTCTTCCAAATTCTTGATGTGTTCCATGTGGGTTATTTTCATCAATGGAAAATAAATATAATTATTTCCATATAGGAAAGTTAAGTTTGTAAAAATATAGTTTTGATGCGAAATTTGAAAATCAACCAATTAAAGTGTCCTAGCAGATCAGTATGGGGAAGGGACAAATTTCATCAAGTACTGTACATGTCCAGGATGTACAGGACATCTGGCACCCCTATCAATGAGTCAGGGTTTATTCTTCTTCCTGTTTTGTATGTGCAGAAAAGGAGTATTAACCAACGTTGGGTTGGATTTTCTCAAGTTGTACTTGAGAGGCTCAAGTGTAATTACGCTCACTTTCAACCCTCTGCAATGGGAGGTCTTACTTTATGACATATCCTGTGGATAAAACTGATGAAGGAGACACTCTAAATTTGATAATCAATCATTTAAAAGAGAAAATAAATTTTCTCGCAGTATGAGCAATACAAAAATAAGCTAGTAAAAGGTGTTATCCATTCTTTGGGGGTGTCCTTACTGGACTCGCTGGATATATATTCTATCAATATCGCCTCTGAGGCCTGCAGTACGTAGAGGTAAGACCCAGCATTAGAGACATGTCTTGACTGGAAAATTTTCCACAGATTTTTATAAAATCTTGAGTTCCACGGATGATGAGGTTTGTTGTATGATTATGCCTTCCTTCTCGTTCTATGTGCAATGTAACAGAAATCCTTGTCTCTGCAGTTTAACACTAAATAATCAGACTAGAGATGAGGATCTTTGACAATCAGATGGAAGGAAAGCGAAGGTAACAGATGAAGTAAAGACATATAAAGGTAACAGTTAGGGGTTACAGGAATGTCTTTAGCACCTTTACCACTCCCAAAAGAGTTCTGAATGAGACTACAGTCATTACTGCATAACAATGATAGTCAATCCCCGATACCTTGAGTATGCTAAATCTTTGTTAGCTCACTTACTGCATCAACACACTGAAGTAATTTTCCGAGAAATTTTGGTCACACTTTTCGGATTTGTCCACAAGTGAGAGGTACAAAATGGTGCGAGGTAAGGGTAAATAAGTCACACGAGAAAGTGGAAAGAGACCAAAAGGAACTGATGAAAAGCACAAAACTTAAAACAATGCAATTTCGTTACTTGTGTTAATTTCATGAAGATTCAGTCAAATTCTAGTATTTCTAATTATGTTTAAAAGCATGTCAACTATGATTCTCTTCGAAGTTTAACATACTCTGTATGTTTGATATATTTACAACTGACGGAGATTGTGTGTGTGTGTGTGTGTGTGTGTGTGTGTGTGTGTGCGCGCGCGCGCGTGTATGCGTACCAGCTGGTGACGCTCATGTAAGTGGCAACCCATGGTTCATGATGCAAGACAGGAAAGTTGTGTTTCAAATCATTAGTAATCTGTCTCGTATAGCCGTATCTCTAGACTTTGCGATACAAAGAAGTGAAGCTCAGCGTAAGCCTGCTGATCCACTGGCTCCCAACCGGTGTGCTGCGGCATCAAAGGGCGCCGTGTGATCGACTGAGAGTGCTGCAATATTTGGGGAAAAATAGACAATTAAAAAACTAAAGAAAATTCTTTGTATCATTGACTCTCTTTCTCATCCCTGGTATCAGCTGTGTCGATTCTTCGGTATCCTACACCCATCACTACACATTATACTTACATCTAGCTGGTTCTGGCCCAGTTTAAACAGAGACTATTAGGCTAGGGTGGTTAAAGCTTCGAGGTATTGCCATTCTCTCACATACTTTACCACCAGCCCCACTATTCAGTCACATTTCAATTTTCTTTGCTGACGAAGTCAGGAAAAAGTTTGTAATTGATCGTGTTCGTGAGTCTTTCCGTGTGTGTGTGATTTATAGTTCTTTGCAACTCCCTTGTCAAAGAATCTGCAAAACACAATCAGTTGGCATTTTATTGATATTAGTACTATCATAGACCTGCTGGTCCTCCTATTTACTCTAGCAGTTCAAAATATCCTTACGATGCTTAGCCTGGTGGACCAGTTTCAACCTATTCAATGAATTTTGCAACTGATTTGATCCACTGAAAATCTTGTTCATTGACATGACCTAACATTTCAGATTTATGAAATGTAAGGGATGATGATATGTATGCACAGTAATAATAATTGTTTTACAAAACACAAAAACAGCGTTTTTAGTAAAATTGTGCGTTTAGGCGCATTGTAATGAAAAGGCCTATGTTTATATTGGAACAACTTGTGTTTATTAATGAAACAATTGGTTAAGTTTTCGTTCCTAGAAAACTTCAATTTAAGGAGCAGGATAGCCACAAGATGTGGTAATATTGCAGACATTATTATTTCTCAATATCACACTGAGGCACAGCCGAGCTTTCGAGAATTCACAACTTTACCCATCACCAGGGTCACTTACTATAGAATTACATGATATTACGTATTTTGAGAGGTGCTGGAGTTTACTGTATTCATTAGGACCTTGCAATAAAATTCTCGAAATACCCTAACAAGAGGGAAAAAAAAAGAATAGCAAATAATCAATGGTAGGTCGCCAATTCTGCTTCTTAACACTTACTTTTTTTACACATGCACACTGGTAAATCAAAGGTGACAGATCTCAGCAAAATGTGAATGTACAATAAATCACTAAATTGGGAATTAGTACATTAAGTAATTCCAAGGTGTACATAAATGGACCATGTATAAGAGGTCTTAAAATACTAGTAGCAATAAAATTATACCAGCCCGGTAGGGCGGACTTTTCTTGGCAAATCAGGAAACACCGGAGAAATGTCTACTTGGCAAATGACTCTGATACCACTTCGTACTTTGCTTCCTTATGATGCTTGGACAGAAGGTTCTCCAGGTGAGGTAGACCTTAACGCTCTTGTGACGACGCCTGGCTTATAGGCTAAAGCTTTCCAAGTGTAGGAAATGAGTACCTAGCCTAGCACGTGGCTCAGTGCTTCAGACTGGTAGAGCCTTCGGCTGACACAAGCAGACTAACTGGCGACTTCTGTCGTCTTGACCTTTTTATGGCAGAAAACTGTGCCGCAGGCATGACTTTAGGCGACGAACCGAGAGCGTACAGATTAACAAGGGAAAATCTTCGCCAGTATTTGAAAATACAAAAGGGTTCGGTTACCTTTCTAAGACGGCTAGGGTGGGGCGAGTAAGGAATTCCTGTGGTGTCAAACGTTTCATTGTTATGATTAAAAATTATGCCTTGTTAGAGCCTCCTCAAACGAAAAAAAAAAAATGTTATTCATTTAAGGGTAACAACGAAAACATATTTGACTTCGCATTTTTTCCTTACAAACCTCCTTTATTTTCATAAAAACAAAGATATGGCATAATTTTTGGCCGCCGCTGACAAACCTCAATTTCGCTGACACATGGTCAGCGAGGGCATTTAAAAGGCCAGCTCGATCAAGAACAAGAACGGTGGTCACCTCAAGCAGCCAGTAAGTGTCAGTGGACAGTATGGATGGCCCGAGGGATAGCCAAAGTGGATCAGATCTCTCCACCGCCCTTGGAGCGTCTTCACTCTCAGAAACAAGAAAGGGCTATGTAACTAATGGTCAATTATTTTTCTCTCCTAAATTATGAATAGTTTATTTAACCTGCACAGGCACTGAAAAAATCTAACCACGCAACCAATAATAAATGCTAAACTAGAATATGGGTAATACAAATAGCTTGAAAAGCTATCCCTGCCAAACCACCCCTCAGAAATTTCAAGTGTTAATGCATTATGATACTATTATAAGAACTATGATTATTATTTCATTAAGCACACAAAGAAAGAAAATTCATTAAAAGCAACCAAAATTTACTCAATGCTGCTTCTTTAGAGAACGAAGGACAGTAAACGACAGATATCAGGTAAAGCCATAAACAAGGGATTAACCTCGAGGGTGAGATTAAAAGGGATAAATACATATGGCAGCGCTGTATTCTTTTCCTGTCCCCACCCTAGCGATCTTAGAAAAGTAAACGAACTATGGGTTTGGGGCTTAGCTAGAAGGGAACAATGATTTATTTTTCCAATGTGTTTTCCCTGGGAAAGCAGAACACACACTAAAAATCTCCTGTCCTCCCTACACTGTGGCTATACCTTATCCCCCTAGACAAATGGCAAATTTACTAAACTATTAAGAGAATAAGCGATACAGCAGCATACATTCATAAAAATGAAATAAAATGAAACAGCAGAAAACTATACGGACTGACTAGTTAAACGCAACCATAAGTGGCACTAAAATACCTAATGATGTAAGGCAAAAGTATACATGAATAAAATAAATGACTATACAAAAGGGAACATAAAAACTAAAAATTAAATAAATCTAAAATGACAAAAACTAAATGACTAAGTAAAAAGAAAATATAAACTAAATAGAAATCATCTAATTGAGTAGACAGATACAAAACATACTCAAAATAATAACATTACTTATAAAAAGAATATACAGTACTGGAGAACCTATTGTTCACGGCTGTAGTTAATGGATATCTTTTTAGTGGAGCAGATAACCCATACAATCGTTCATTTGATGATAAGCTACAAGCATGAAACTTGGCAGAAATACTCATGGAGGTGGGGTAGACTTTAGGAAAAAAGTGCTGGCTACCTGAAATTCCCTTAGGTGGCCATTTTCCAAGATGGCCGCCACATGACGATTATCGTGAAAAAATGTTAATATATTTTTGTATAAATAGCCAAAGTTAAACCATTACTGGGATAAATTAGGGGGTTCCTTGCCATAAAATTACAGACTTTACTTGGGAGAACAGTCCTTGCCATTCAGGAATCCAATTTGTCCGCCAGGTAAGCCTAATATGCTAAATAATCTTTCTTGGTAATTCTACATTTTTGTCCATGTAACTTTATTTCTATGCGTATTTATAGCCATTTGTTCATAGATATAATTAAAATATATATATATATATATATATATATATATATATATATATATATATATTAGTGACAAATATACTAACTCATTATTAACTGTGCCCAGACTTGAGAATTAAGATTATGAGTATATTAGCATCTATTCTCCTTCTATTATTGTTGAACATCAGTGTTTTAGACTCCTGAAGATGCATAACAAGGGCGGCTACAGAGTGCAGTACAGTCTAATCTTGTCTTCTTACATGTGCACCTTCCACCACAGTCAGTCTTGCATCAACATTGGTCCACACAATTCTCCAATTGTCATCCTCTTTCGTCCATCCCCACCTAGAAGGACACTGAAGTTCTGGATCACATTCAACATATTGTCCCCAAATTTGACCTGCCTGATAGGCTGCTCTTTTTGAATGCTCCCCTAGTGCACTTTTAGCTGGCGTGATTAAGTCATATGACCTCTGCTTCCGGGGTCTGGCAATGATACATCATCAATGGTGCTCGGTTCTGGATTCCTTTTGCAGAAGGCTGATGGGATGTTCATGAATGACTCAGGAAGATCAGGAACCTTTTTTGTTCGACTGTCTACAACACTGGGCAATGTGCGTACTTGCCCTGCTTCCTCTGGCCTTGGATGCTGGAACAATGAAATACTTGTACCATGGAAGGACATACTGGCTGTTGCGGCTGTTGGATTCTGGTCTATGTTGTCTAAAGCAGAAGCTGTGAACAGTCCCTTTCTCAAAATAGGTGGACACACAACATCATCTTCCACACATTGCTTTACTACACTCTCACCTAACTGTCCTGATATTTCCAACACTCTGTCATCTATGTTAATTCCATTCTCATGAAGCTTCTCTTTGTTTTGGCAAACACTTTCATCCCGACATATATGGGAAAAGGTGTTTCATTGTGTTTTGCATGCCTCCTGGTTTTTGATCCTTCAGTATACTTAGAGTGGCAGTTGTATTGTAAAAGTTGTGCAATAGCAACATCTACAGTACAACACCATGGTCCAGATGGAACCTGATGTCAACACCATGATCAATGCTGCAAACAAACTGTAGTACCTGTGGAACAGCTTCTTTTCCAAGTCCTTGTAAATCTTGACTGAGTTTTGTCTTATGAGCAAGCATTTCTCTTCGAATAATATCTGCAGCTTTAGCCAGATGAATAGATTCACTGTACTTGCTAGCATCAGACAAGAATTGTGCCAATGTCTTTTCTGCATACTAAAAGAACATCACGCCCTTTCCTATGGGCCTCAAGTGCAGGGATCCTAGAGAGTAACTGCTCTTTTAACCTGGTGGTATTGACGTTGTTGTAGCCAGTGCTTGTGTAAGAAAGCTAGACCAGCAAGTCTGAATATTACAGGTGATGTTTCTGTATTAGTAACCTTGCTATCAATGATGTAGATAACAAGCTCAGAAAAAGCCACAATATATATCTCTTTCCAGTAATCATGGCAATTCTTCTCTTGCTTTATTGGATTAAGATGAGCTCTCTCTGAGCTGTATAAGTCTGCCAAGCATCATGGTTGATACTTCAGTTCTTGAGCAACAACATCACTAGCACTTAACTTTGTAAGGAGCTTTCCATGGTTTGGGGTCTTGGCACATGATTGAGCCTTTCAGTCAGCTGCAGTGTCATTGTTTGTCTAAATTTGATATTTCATCCTCTTCTTCACACACAAATCATTGTAGCTTTGGAGGGTCTGAGGTTCTTGATCTCTTCCCCTGATATAGACTACTGGGAGTCACCGTTCTCTTCTGTGATCTTTTCAATTTGGTATTATTAAACAAAAGTCTGCAACTGTTATGATATTTTGCTTTATTTCGTATCAGTGTAGTTTCTATGCCTTCTCCATCATTTAACTGTGCTGGATCAAATGGTATTGGCATAGCAATAAGAGCATAAAACAATGGTACATTTTTTGCAAGATTAACATATCCATCAGTGTCCTTTTCCTCTGAAATAAGCTAAGAGGTGAAATTAGTGTTTTATCACTTTTGTCCTCTTGACAAAGACAACATTAACTCCAGTCAATTTGCAATTTTGGTATGGCATCCATGATAAGATACTTTGAACTTAAGAAGAGCTGGCCAAGGGTTTATCCTTTTACCACCTTTGCTCACTTTCATGTATGGGATACAGTTAGGTTCGAGCTGTTGTCCTACACCTAACCCAATCATTCATCCAGTAACATTTAAATCCTGTGCGATCTGTACACCATCTGGATAACGTTTAAGCCCCTGTCATCCTTGGCTCATCTCTCCTGTGCTGGCACATCCTGTCTGTTCAGGAGCGGCTATCTAGTTTCTTTGGGGCTGATTACATAGCATCTGGGATACTAAACTTGCAGATTTGCTGATATTGAACCCCATGCTGAGTTTCGCAGCAGTGTCCATCACCAGTGTGCCCTGGCTCTATCTCCATAGTTTAATTTTAGAGTTTTCCTTCTCATATATGAATAGTCTTCACTCTGATTTTGAGCTTCATCTGCCAAAAGCAACTGGTTTTTTGGTGTCAAAACCTTCCGTTTATCCCATTGCTGTCTGCAGAATCCTCAGGAACAATAGTGTTGACTTGACTGCAAGATCGACTCTGTAGTTTGCAACCCTTTGGGACATTATAGGCTATAGACAGAAAGAGTTTATCTTCTTTGCCTTCCCTTCATTAGTAGCCTTTTTTAGTAGCAAAAGTTAGAAATAAATGGACAGAGATTGGCGTTTTTATGGTTTATGGCTGTTTTTGGTGTGCTGGCGGCCATATTGGAATTTTTATGGCTAGCATTTTTTCTCAAAAAGTGACGTACAGAGTATAATCATACCAAATTTCATGCTTGTGTCATCAAATGAACGATTCTGGCCAAAAATCACATGAAGCTGTTCCACTATTCTGGGCGAGTTAGGATTAGAAACTGGGAATAGAACTGGACGAAGTGGAGTGCTTTTAAAAACTCTGGAATGTATCGAGGAACTGAGGTACATTATTTTGACTGCTGAACGAGGGTGAGTGCTGTTTTACATGAGCGTACTTAAATTAGGAATTCACCAACGAAGTCCATAACGCCAAATAGCGTAATATTGAATTACTCCAGTTATACATTATCAAGAAAAGAATTTTTAACCTAACTTTAAACCCAAATACTGCAAAATTTTTCCTCGCTTTATAAGGGTTTTCCCATAATATTCGGTTGTTACCTTCTCATATTAATCCTGAAAAAGCATGTCAGTCTATGCAGTCCTTGGCCCATAAAATAAAATCAAGTCTGAAAACGAAACGTGTTTCCACTTTTCAAGTATGAGGATTTTCAGATTCTGGTGAAATTCTAAACAGAATTGACCTCAGAATTTGCTGACCACATAGAATTAAAAATGTAGTTCTACTTGACCGCCATGATAACATTGAAAAAATTAGCAGAATTTTGTCCAACTCCAGTAAAATCTCTGAAGTAGGTGTTCCTGAATTTGATGCAGTTTTCAGAATTGAACATAAAATAAATCGTACTTTGAAGCATCTTAAAGATGACTCCATTGATCTGAAAGTACCTATTATTCTCTTTTCAGTTCAGGGTCTTTGTTTGCTACTAATGCAGACTTCCTAAAGTTCACCAGAGTGGCATCCCACCACTTATAATTCGTCTAATTTCGAAATATCCAAGTACAGTACTTTGTTTCCCTCCTTAGTCGCATCACTATATAGTATCCTTTTCATCCTGCAGAATTCTTCTTTCGTTCCGCACATTCTTGAGCAAAATGCAGATAGCTGTGTGGTTAAGTTTTGATGTTCAGTCCCTGTTTGCAAATGTCCGTGTTTCGAAACCATCGATATTATCCTGGGAAATTTATTCTCTACCCCAATACTGTAAAGTCTCTGCTGAGCGAGTTTTCTATGGTGACGTCCCATTTTCTTTGCCTCTACAATTCGTCACACCTGGCGTGACGGGTCACGCCGATCCAATCATTTGAATTATGTATATAATTATTTACCTGTCTACAATTTGTATATCATGTATTCTTCTTTCTCAGGCATCAGATTGCATTCAACTCTGTTTCTGTCCATTTGTATGATTCAGTGTATTTGTTCACTGTATTTATTGTTAATTATTATCGACCTCAGGTCACCGTTGTTCTCATTGTGTTCTGCGGCTTGACGTCAATCTGCCGCTACATAAAGCGCCTGGGTCACCAATAAATCAGCAGTAAATTTTTCCTGCTCGTTTCTTTTGCACCTCTTATAGTGGTGACCCCAGAGTGCTTCCCAGAGCCATTAGCAGACTCACGAGGCGACTCAGTCTTGGCTTCAGGAACTACCCACGCCCCTTGTACGCTCCTCTCAATGGCCACTGCTTCGAGCATCACGGCAAGATTTCGTAAAACAAGGAAGGTGTACTTGAGGCAGGTTACTAAAAGGCGCCATTCCCGTTAACAACATTTACTGACGTTAAGTCATACACAAAATACAAACTAATCTTGGTAAATAAGTACCTCTTAATACAAACAATGTTGAACAATTTTAATACCAAATAATACTGCACAAATTACAAATTAACACTGAATAATAAAAAATGTAGACTCAACATCCTCCCAACCATAGGAGTACACTGCTACTCTATGAAACTCCTACCACATACTGTACACAGGTTACAAATCTAGTTTCACAGGTGCTTTTACCAAACGCCCTCTGCGAGTATAAGATATTGGCTCAACTCTGGATTGTGAAATATCAGGATCAGAGTCATCAGCATTCACATCAGAATGATTATAAACAGGAAACAATACAAGGTACACCACCTTCGGCTTCTGTGTCCAAAACATTTGAAATCTCAAGATCATGCAATTTTTGTACTGGTCTGTTAATAATACCTTTAGAAGTTTTAACATCAACACTTCTTATCACACCATCTTTACCTGGATATACTTCTATAATAACACCAAGTGGCCAGGACAACCTACGAGCATTATCTTCCTTGACTAATACCACAGAACCTTTCTTTACATTACACTTAGATACAAAACCTTTAATGGCACATGGTAAATTTTTTATGTAATCAGAGCTCCATATTTCCCAAAACTTATCCAACTGTCTTTGTCGGGCAGTCTCTCTCATACATAAAATCTTTAGAAGACACACAAGAAGAATGCTCCTCAACAACTTCTGGCTGGACACCCGCAGCACGGCCAACAAGAAAATGTAAGGGGGCGGTGTCAATGGATTGGATGTATCAACCTCCTCACCCACAAATGTCAAAGGTCTCGAATTAATGCAAGCTTCAACCTCATGAAGAGTAGTTTCCAATTCACATCTAGATAGGCATTTGACACCCAATGTCTTTTTCAGAGCAGACTTAACTGATTGAACTAGACACTCCCACCAACCTCCCCACCACAGAGCACGGGGTACAATAAATTTCCACTGAGGAGCTAGTGGGCCATAGTGTTGCTGTAATAACTAAGAAACTCCAACAAATGTCTGCATTATCAGAATAAAAAATTGAAGGAAGACCACGTCTTGCTGTAAATCTACGGATGGCAAGGAGACAATCTTGCATAGTGAGAGAATCAGTGAGTTCTAAGTGTACAGAACGAATAACAGCACAAGTGAAAAGCAAAATATAGAATTTTTTGGAGGGCAAATCTACACAAAACAATGGCCCAGCAAAATCTAATCCTGTTACAGAAAAGGGAGATGCTGATTTAACTCTCAGTTCAGGGAGAGGAGCTACAGGTTGACTACAAGCCTTGGAGTCATACCTGCAGCAAGTTACACATTCTCTACACACAGTCTTGGCTATCCTTCGAAGTCGCACAATCCAATAACCATTTCTCAATGTGGACACAAGGCTAGAAACGCCAGAATGTTTCAGAAGAACATGCTGGAAACGAACTAAAGTCTTCACTACATGAGTAGAAGGAAGAATAATAGGATGTTTGCTTTCATAACACAGATCTGAATATTCTAAACGACCTTTAATTCTCAAAAGACCATCCTTATCCAAAAAAGGACCTAATTTTACTAAAGGGCTCCCCCTGTGAAGTGGTCTACCCTGAATCAGGGATTCAAATTCTCGTGGATATGCTTCCCTTTGAACACAAAGGTACAACTTACCCTTAGCTTTAGTGTTAGAGGCAGAAGGAAACCAGTGGGACACTCCAGTGCTTTATTACACGTCCAATCAGTACAGAGGCGTGACTGCAAGTAAGGTGCAGACGCGCGGGAAACATTGGCGCCAATTCCGCTCTCCTCCTGACAACATACATCACACACAATCAACCATCCTACATCCCCCCCCTAAGATTATGGCATGGCAGAATGGCAAAATATTAAATGAAAATAATAAGTAAACATGTATTAAATGCATATATATAGACAAAGAAAGCTGTAAAAGGAAGATCCCATAGGACAAAAGCAATGGTTAACACTGAGTGTCACAACATACAAGGACATGCATGGCAACAATATATAGTACATGCATAAAATATGTTTGCACAACAGAATTTCTATCCAGTTCAGCTTACTGAAAACAAAAGATAAAATGAGCATAAGGGACAACAAAATGTAACTGTACAAGGTGACACAAGCACAAGCATGGGTTAACGCTCGATATCACCCATGACATACTCGCCCATCCATGAGGGTTGCACTGTGCGCCTTTTTGGACGAGGTGGAGCAGGTTCCAGGCTTGGGGAATGGCTGAGGACGTTGGGGTTGCCGTTTAACACTTTCAGGTGCTTCCTGTTTCTAAGTGACACCCGACCGCTTCCATCCAGCCTAATGAGATACTGTCGGTGGCCCTTAGACTCCACTACCAACCCAGATCGGTCCCAGGTTTTGGTTACAGGATCCTGCACTCTTACCCTGCAGCCTACAACCAGGGTAGAAGCTCCTGGTACCAGTATATGGTGGGGTCTCCTCTTGGGACTCTGCCATTCGTAGCTCCCTCCGCTGAATTATCTCATCCCAGTGTCTCTCCACCTTGTAATGCTGTCTGGGTGTTGGCACTCCATCTCTGAGCTGCCTGCTGATAGCGAGCTGTGCTGGGGACTTGTCAAACCCCTTAGGGGTGTATTGAGGTACTGAAGAATTGCCAGGGATGCCTTGTTGCAATCGAGGCTGCCTCCTTTGCCTATGTTAGACCTGATGATCCTCTTGGCAGTCTTGACTGCTGCTTCGGGCCCTTCCATTAGACTGGGGTAATGGGCTGACGACAGGCGCACCGTAACCCCCATTTTCTGAAGAATGATGTGGTCTCTTCACTAATGAGGTTTGTGCCCCCATCTGTCGAGATTAGCTCTGGTGCTCCCCATCTTGTGAAGTATGTCCTCAAGACTGATATAATTCTTGATGACGTTGTGCCATGTGGGAAGTGTGCCACTTCCAGCCACCCGGTGAGCCTGTTTGCATAGGCCATGTACATATGGCCCTCCAACTGTAGCATGTCCACCACTGTCGACTGGAATGGGTATTCTGGGGTGGTGTGAGTACTAATGGTTCAGCAGGTTGTGATGGAGCATGTACATCACAAGAGGCACATCCATCCCTGTGGCTCTGCAGGTCGCCTTCCATCCCTGGCCAGTAAACCGATTGTCTAGCCCTGCGGAGCATGGAGTCTACCCTGATGTCCTGCATGAAGGCCTGTAATGACTTGATGGCGAAGTTCCTCTGGGATGAGCAGGCGTGGGCATCCTTGTTCGTAAGTGTAGACTATCAGGTCTTCTACCATAGATAACCTGTCCCTAACTGAGTAAAACTGACGTAGGCAGGCCACCTCCTGTGCCTTCTGCGGGCGCCAGTCATTTACTGCAACTTTAGCTGCCAGCAGCTGGTACACAGGGTCTTTAGAGGCTGCTTCTTTGACCCTCTCCTCATCCAGTATGAGGCATTCTTGCTCAAGGGCGGTGGCCGAAGCAGCGACAAGGGCAGCAGTCATATCCTCTTCAAGTTCAGAATCCTTGTCATCTGGTTCGCAACGGAGAGCAGGGAAGCGTGATAAGAAGTCAGCAGCACAATTCCTCTTTCCTGGCAAGTATCTTACTTGGAACCTGTATTGTAGGGTCTTCTCCTTGAGACGGAAGAGTCTTGGGTTGAGTATATCCTTCAGCTCTCTATCACCCAGGAGCTTGACCAGCGGGCGGTGATCAGTCACGATCAGTAAGTTGGGGCAGCCCAACAGGAGTAGCCTGGCCTTCTTGAGACACCATGTGACAGCTAAGGCTTCTCCCTCAACAGCAGCATACCCAGCTTCAGCCTGCGACAAATGGCGGCTCCCACATAAGGCAATACGCCACCCACCCTTGCAGCAAAATGGGGCATCAGCCGAGGCACAAGCACAGTACTGCTGCAGGATGACAAACCCAATCCCATCCCTGCTCCAATCTGTTAGGGCCGCTGTAGGTCGGGATTTGTCATAGTATACCAGCCCATCCTTGGCCAGCTTGCATATGGCCTCCTGTGCTTGGCGGAATCTCTCTTGTAGGTTGCTATCCCAGTACACATCCTTGCTTGTAGACTTCTTCAGGAGGTCTCTAAAGGGTTCCATTAGCGGGGCAGTGGCGAGGAAGGGTGCCAACTGGTTGACAAAGCCATACCATGACCTGATGTCAGTGACAGAGGGGTTGTCTGGCATAGGGAATCTCCGTATGGCAGCTAGACTCTCCTCTGTGGGCCTGTAGGAATCCCATCCCAGCTGGAATCTGACGAAGTTCACTTCTCTTCGGCAGAAACTGAATTTCTCTGGCTTGAGGGTTATGCCCTTTTTAGCACACGTGTCCAAGAAATTATAGGTGTGCCAGAAGGCCTCCTCGACGCTGTTGTCATACAGAAGAGTATCGTCCACACATTTGTGTTTTTGGGGGATGTCCTTGATGGCGTCATCAAACCTCTTGGTGTAGGCATCTGAAGCTGAACAGTGTCCCATGGGTGTTCTTCTGTACCGGTAACGCCCCCAGGGTGTGATAAAGGTTGTGAGTCTGTGGCTCTCTTCATCTAACTCCACCTGGTGGAAGCCCCAATGCGCATCTGCCACTGTCTTGAAGGAATGTAAAGGCACCCCAGAGATCATGTCGAAAGGAGCAGGGGTGTGATGTCTCTCTCCTGCAGGAGGCATTAAGGCGTTGAAAGTCCACAGTCTTGGCGGGGCTGACCTGACTTCTTGGCAACAATGACCATCCTTGCACACCATTCTGTTGCTTCACCAGTGGGTACCTCCTCAATGATGCCCTTCTTGATGTCCTGGTCCAACTGCTTCTTCACTTCTGACTCCCAATGCTTTGGCACTGATGCTGGGGTGTGGCATGCATAGGGGGTTGCCCCCGGCAGTAGGTGAATATGGTGCGGCTTGCCCTCCATGACTGGGAGGGGCTCCCTCTCTGTATTGAAAGTTGATGATGAAAAATGGCGCAAGAGCCACTGCTCCAACTTTGGGACGTTCTCCTCCACTGGTGGAAAAGGCATGGATGAGGGCTTGGGCAGGGATGGCCCAATGGGTATGGGGACCTCATGCTCCAGTGCGAGGCTCGCTGACACTGGTAGGTGGTGGGGAAAGGACTGGGGCACGAGGCCAAGGTCCTTACAAGCAGCCAATGAAAGGAAGCAAGACCTTGCAGACTTGATAAAATACACTTCTTGGACGGTTGTCCTGGCACCGTACTGAATGCGAAGAGGGGCAGTCCCCATACACTCCAATCGAACATTGGCAACATCACGTAGGCCCCTGTGGTTTTGTGAAAGGGCAGGTCTTTCAATGAGGGTCGACAGCAAAGTGGGGCCTGCAACACACACTTGGGCCCCGTGTCTACCACAGCCCGTACAGGCTTGTGACCCTTAGGCCTAGGCCCATGCACTGATGAGGACACTATCACTTGTATAGTAGGCTGCACACTGGGTTGTACCCAGCGGTGACCGCTCCCAGTGTTACTGACGAAGCAGGGGCATCACTCACCATCTTCTTCTTGCTCCTACAGAACAGTTTCAAGTGGCCAATTTTTTGACAGCCATGACAAACACTATTTCTCGCCGGGCACAAGACCTTCCTTGGCTCATGTTGCACTCCACAGTTCCCACACATACGAGCATTGATGGAAACTGAGGACCTCTCACCACTCTTCACCGCTGCACACTCAGGGGGGCTGGGGTCTGTCTCCACATCGGCCGCACGTGGCTCTTGATGCCATGTGTCATGCTGGGGCATGGAAGCATCTTTGCGGGCTGCCTCATATGTCGCACACACTGCCCTTAAGGCATCTACACTACAAATGGAATCACACGACCTATAGAGGTCTCTTTTCAATATCTCATCCCTTAGACCTACCATAAGCTTCCTAATAAGCATATATTCGGACAAATCGCTATGACAGCTAGGACACTGGAAGCCACAATCCATGGCTTTTTGAGAGCACTTTGCAAAATATTCACTAATTGACTCCTCATGTCCTTGCATATACACAAAAACTCAGCCCAATGCACGGCCTGGTTGAAGCACGCAGAACCATGGCCCCTATAGCATCCAAAGCCCATTCTGAGACAAATTAGCCCACTGTGCATCACTATACCTGGCATCCAGTGTACGTTGCAACTCTGGGTGCAGTGAAGCCTAATGTGTTGAACTGCATCCGTTGGTTGAAGCTTATATAGCCTAAGCCACTGTGTCATGGACCGTTTCCAAGTCCTGAAGGAGGCCGACGACATTTCCAAAGCACACTTCTCTGGTAGTGGTGGGGCTGGGGCCCTGGGACTGCTCTGTAGACACAAGCCACTCGCCATTGTAGCCAAGCGGTCATTAAGGGCTTGTAACGCATCTCGCCTTCGGCAACCACATGCTGAAGAGCTGGTGATCTTGGCGCCACTCCAACGGGAGTACTGTGGGCACCCTGGAGGATCGTCGTGCCCTCCTTGTCGTGAAAGACGGTCTCCTGGTGTAGACATCCTTATCCTTTTACAATATCCTACTCACTGCGCCATGTTAGAGGCAGAAGGAAACCAGTGGGACACTCCAGTGCTTTATTACACGTCCAATCAGTACAGAGGCGTGACTGCAAGTAAGGTGCAGACGCGCGGGAAACATTGGCGCCAATTCCGCTCTCCTCCTGACAACATACATCACACACAATCAACCATCCTACATTTAGTTAATTCACAATATGATAAAGGACCAGAGCATTTAACAGATTGTGGTTTGCAATTATTAATAAATCTTAAGGTCCAAGCTACTATATTAAGGGCTTTCTGAAACTTACTCCATCTAGAAAATTCAAATACTTGGGAAAATGAATCCACAGTTATATAAGCTGCTACATTTTCCTCAGAACTTTCATTCCTTAATGAAATCCTTAACTGTTCAGGTTGAAGCAAAGACAAAGACTCAGACTCTTGAAGCCACGGGGGGCCTACCAACCAAAGATCTGAAGCTACAAGGTGTTCAGCAAACACTCCTCTAGAAATGAGGTCAGCAGGGTTATCCTTTCCTGGGCAATGATACCAACAATCAGGTGATGTTAAGCTCTGAATTTCCATGACTCGATTTGCTACAAATGGTTTCCATCTACTAGGGTCTCCTTTTATCCAGGACAGTGCAAATATAGAGTCTGTCCAGCAATATGAAGTTACATCTTCCCTAAAACGAAGGGCACATTTGACAAAAACTAGAAGCCGGGCACTAAGCATTGCCCCCAGCAACTCCAAACGAGGCAGTGAGACCTTCTTTATAGGAGCTACCTTACCTCTGATCATAACAAGGGAAGCTTTAAAGGAACCATCCTGCAAAGGAACTCTCAAATATACACAAGCACCATATCCCTTTTCAGATGCATCCCCAAAGGAATGAAGCTCTAAACCTGTTAGGTCTTTCCATGAAAGATCCTCAAAGTAACATCGCTGAACCTTCCATGAGCCAAGTTTCTCAAAACCCTTAACCACCTTTGAAATTTACAATGCAACTCTTCAGGTAACACATCATCCCATTTAAGTCCAATTCTCCATACATCCTGAAAAAGAATTTTGGCAAACATAACAAATGGGCTAATAAGTCCAAGAGGATCAAAACATCTGGCTATTAGGCTGAGAACACTTCTCTCAGTGGACACCACACCCATCTGAGACCTAACATTTACTTCACTAAATGAAAAATAATCATGAGCGGAAACCCACTGCATACCCAGGATTTTTATAGATTTACTTCCACAGCAGTCATTAGGGTTTTCATTAAATTTATCTGCTAAACTCTTAAAATTTGAATTCCATTTAGATAAAGACATACCAGCTTCAGACATAATCTTACAGGCTTTATCAAATTTTACACAAGCTTCAGTAATACTGTCAGCTCCTGACAGTCAATCATCCACATACAGATTACAATTCAGTTCATCAACTACTTCAGAATTAGGATATGACTTTAAATGATGTTTAACTGTAGCATTCAACAAGAATGGGCTACTCTTATTACCAAAGGGAACACAAACAAACCTCATTACATGGACAATGCCCTTATTTTGCCACAAAAACCTGTGAACAACTTGGTCTTCCCTCTGCACCTTGATTTGAAGGAAAGCTTTAGTTATGTCTGCTGTTAAAGCTACCTTCCATCTTCTAAATCGTATCAAAACTTCAACAAGATCAGGATTGAGAGAAGGTCCACATTCCAAACAGTCATTCAAAGAAATACCATTATAACTTACAGCTGAAGCATCGAAAACAGGTCTTACCTTGGTAGAATTACTACTCTCACGGATAACAGGATGATGCAGTAAGTAATAGACAGGATATATACTGGAAATCTCAGAATGTGGCACTTCCTCAATAATGTCATATTTTTCATATTCTTCAAAAACCTCATCATACCTTTCCCTTAAACCAGGAGTTTTAACAAATTTCAAATTTAAATTTTCCAACCTCTTACGTGCTAGTTTTTCATTATTTTTCAAACTCTGTTTAGCAACATCAGATTTCCATGCTAAAGACACTTCATACCTACCATCAATAAACTTTACATTATCAGAAAATTTCTGTAAAACAGTACTGGATGAAAACTCATTGGATACAGCTTCTTTTGAAGAGATTCCCACAGATTCAAGACCCCAAAATTTATGTAAATCAGACTCAGATACATTATTTATACATAAAAGCTGGGAAGTTACACTTACTCTGTCCAGAGGAATATTACAAGACCCTGACAAAACCCACCCAAACACAGATTCCTGAGCTACTAAATTTTTAGATTGTAGAGTTTTATTAGGTACCATAAATCTCCAATAGGCATTTAGGCCTACCAAAATATCAACATTTACATGGCGGTTGTTCATGTAATCATCTGCTAATTGCAATTTAGAAAATGCCATTACCTCCTCAACAGGAACACTAGGGCGGAACAATGGTGCGCAAATGTCAGGTAGGCTACTTCAGCTGCCATTAAAGAATGACTCTCACCCTTATAACTAACTAAACTCATCTCATACACATTACATTGGTTACCCTTGGAAGCTTTACCTCCTCCAAATGAAGAAAATAATATGTACTCAGAAGTTATCCACTAAGGCCTTACCCTTTTTACAAATTTACTGGAAACATAAGACCTATCAGATCCTGTGTCAAATAGTAGTGTAGCTTCACATATACCTTTTTTCTCCAACACCTTAACCTTTGCAGTCTGCAACACACTGCGTGATTGAGTTAACACTGTTATTTAGGTTAGGTTCACAATGAGCTACCCCAACATGAGTTACATTTTCATTAATATTATCCTGAGACATAGCACCACTTACATTTTGATCATTCTTATTATACACTTTAGTCTTATTGCCAGTGCAGCATAAAACATTATGTTTTCCCTTACACTTTACACATTTTGATTGGCAACCTCTGGAAATGTGACCTTTTTCCAAACATCTGAAACACAGTTTAGCACTCCGAATGGCCTCTTCACGTTCAGCAATGGAAAGTTTTAAGATACCAAAACAATTTTCACTCTTGTGATTTTTACCACAAAACATACACTTATAAAAGGACACCTCCGAAGAGGTCTGAAGAGCAGAGGTAGAACCCTGAAATTTACTTCTTTCCTCAGATTCAACACTATGGTTATCAGTCTTTACTGCATTGATATCCTTAAATGTATCTGACCTTTCTCGGCGCTCTATTTCTCCCTGCAAAAAATTCAATAACCAATCTAGGTCCCTTTCATGTCCAGATCCTTCTCTGGACCACTCCAAACGAATGTCAGGAGGTAATCAAGACAGGATAACAGGCGTCATAAATACCCCATACTGGTTACCATCCACTCCTAATGCCTCTAAACTATGTACATGTGTTAAAAGTTCATCCTGTAATTACCACAAAGAGGAAACATTTCTAGAACTAGGATTCTTAGCAGGCATAGTGATACCAAGAAGGGCCTGAATATGTGCAAAAATAGTACGTTCAGGCCTACCAAACCGTTCCTTTAACATTTTACAGGCTATGGGGTAATTAGCACTAGTCTGGGATAACCCCTGTATTACTGATTTTGCCTCCCCTTCTAACAGTGACTGTAAATAACAGAATTTACTAATAATGAGGATATCAGAATCATCTACTAATGCCACAAATCTGTCCCAAAATGACTGCCATTCAGTCAAAACTTCACTAAACTTAGGTAATTCTAATTTAGGCAGTCGCACATTACATTGGCCTAAAGAATCCGCAGACCCACTCTCACTTGGTGGCTTCTCAAGTTTCTCCAGGGCTAATAACCTTTGGGCAGCCCGTATTCTAGGAACCCTTACCTGACGCCGAAACTTATCAGCATACTCAATGTCTTCTTCTAAGTCCTGTGGGTCACCAATTTCTAGCTCCAGGGCAGACTGCACTTCACCCAAATGAGCTATATGTCGATCAAAGCCATCCACAGCATCTTGCAGTTCTACCTTGCTCACTTCTCGATCGCCAAGCAAATCCATCAGTGCATTCGATGAACGGGTCATCCATCCACTGGCGGCCGACCGGCTCTTCCTCAGCTTTCCTTCCTTCATCTTGCCTTATTTATCAGGGTTGGGATTCTGCATACAACCAAAGAAATCCCGGGTTCTGGGCACCAAAATGTACGCTTCTCTCAATGGCCACTGCTTCAAGCATCACGTCAAGATTTCGTAAAACAAGGAAAGTGTACTTGAGGCAGGTTACTAAAAGGCGCCATTCCCGTTAACAACATTTACTGACGTTAAGTCATACACAAAATACAAACTAATCTTGGTAAATAAGTACCTCTTAATACAAACAATGTTGAACAATTTTAATACCAAATAATACTGCACAAATTACAAATTAACACTGACTAATAAAAAATGTAGACTCAACACCCCTAACGGTCTCGCTACAGCACTGTAACCAGCGTTCGGGCATGCTGACTCTCGTCGGCAAATCACCGGCGTCATTAACGGACTCACATGGCACGCTTCCAAGTGTGTTTTGACGCGAGTATCCCACTCCAGTTAAGAGGGCAAGAGCGAGCATGGACATGGACATCCCCTCCCTCGTTCAATTAACTGCTAACCTCGCGGATTCAGATGTCTACCTCCTGCCCATATCACCCGCGCCCGCCCACGCGCCGTGGCCCTCGTGCTCCTCCACACCCCTGCCCGTGGCCCGCATTCCCCCCTGCCCAGGGCCCTGTCCGGCAGGACAAGCAAAGGCCGCCCTGACCATAAAGCTGCCGCCTTTCATGCAGGGGAACCCATCGGCGTGGCTGTAAAGGGTCGAGAGTCAATTCAGGCTGGCGGAACTCAACGACGAGGTACTACAAGCAGACACAGTACTCAATGCCCTGCCGGAGATCTACACGAAACTCGTCCCTTGGGTGTCCGCCGCACACCCCCTCACCTACAGCCTCCTGAAAAAGTCCCTCCTCGAGACATGCTCCCTGCCGGTCACCGAGCGGGCTGCCCACGCCCTCAACCTCGCCGTCAGCCCATGTCAGGATCAGAGCGTCATGGAGTCATGGGGCATGATACAGGACCTCCTCACCCTCCCAGACACCGACGGCAGTGGAAAACAACTCGAAATAAGCCTGTCGCGGGAGCTCCTCCTCCGTCAGCTCCTCCCGGAGGTCCGCACTCAAATCCCTGAGCCCTACGCCATGCCCCTCAAGGTCCTGATCCACACGGCGTAGCACCTAACAGACTCCGTGAAGGCAACGAAGCGGGCACCAGGGCCCGCACTCCCCGTCAGCGCCATCCAGCAGGAGGAGGGCACAGAGGAGGGGGTAAACGCCGTCACCAGGAGGCGCCCAATGCCACACAGCAGGTGGAATCCCCCGGGTCCTTGCCACTACCACAGGCGGTTCGGCAGGGACGCCCGGAATTGCCAGCCGCCGTGCTCATTCGCCCGTCCAAAAAACGGGGGAAGCAGTGGCCAGCAGGACAGGCTGCCATGGCAACAGAAGAACCCAGGGGCCCAGAGCCAGTAGGCTTCTACGTCTGCGACACCGTCTCCGGCAGGATGATGTTGATCGACACGGGGGCCGTTAGATCAATCTTCCTGCTGTCCAGAGAGGACCGCAAGCATGCACCGGACCCGGCTGCCTTCCTGACGGCCGCCAACGGGTCCCCCATCCTCTCCTATGGCACCAGGCTCCTGTCGATCTCCATCCTTGGCCGGAGGTATTCCTGGGACTTCGTCGTCGCGGACGTAAGGACCCCGCTCCTGGGTGCGGATTTCCTTGCCAACTTCGGGCTGGCAGTCAACGTCGGTCGGAAGCACCTCGTCGACACCGACTCCTGCCAGTCCTTCCCATTAGCAACAGGACCCAAGGCGCCCACCATCTGCTCCATCGCCCCCCACCAATACTCACAGCAGCTGAAGGAGTTCCCTGACGTGTTCAGACCCGAGCTCCGCCAGGTACCCAGCTAAACATGGCATCTACCATCACATAAAAACAAAGGGCCCCCTGCACACGCGAGGTTCCAGAGGCTTCCCCCTCGGCGCCTTCAGGAGGCCAAGAACGCCTTCACCGAAATGGAATGGATGGGAATATGCAAGAAGGCCTCCAGCCCGTGGGCCTCCCCTCTCCAAATGGTGCAGAAACCGGACGGCTCCTGGAGACCCTGCGGCGACTAAAAGCCGCTCAACCTTGCAACAGAACCTGACCATTACCCCCTGCCGAACATGCAGGATCTCACGGCCTCTTTCCACGGGGCCAAAGTATTTTCAAAGTTGGATCTCTTGACATCTTATTTCCAGGTACCAGTCGTGCCAGAGGACGTCCCAAAGACCGCCATCATCACGCCTTTTGGGTCCTATGTCTTCTTTCCAGCGGCTCATGGACAGCATCCTGGGGGAGCTGAAGTTCTGCGTCTGCTACGTGGATGATATCCTTATATTTTCCAGGTCCCACAAGGAGCACCAGAGGCACATCCGGGCAGTCCTGCAGCGCCTGCAGGAGAACGGCCTCATCGTAAGGTTCGACAAGCGCACCATCGGTAACCAGAAAGCTGACTTCCTGGGCCACGAGATATCCCCGGATGGTGTCCGCCCACTCACATCTAAAGCCGTGGCCGTCACCAGGTTTCCCGTCCCCACCTCTGCCAAGGCCGTCCAGGAGCTCCTCGGGATGGTCAACTACTACAGGAGGTTCATCCCCGGGATCGCACACACCATGGCCCCTCTGACGGAAACCCTGAGAGGCCAACCAAAATCCTTAGTGTGGGGACCCAGCCAGCAGCAGGCCTTCTCCCTAACGAAGGCTGCCCTCACCAAGGCAACCGCCTTGGCCCACCAGGACCCCACCGCTCCTCTCCAGCTGACGACGGACGCCAGTAGCGTTGCCTGTGGAGCCATCCTGGAGCAGGTCGTCGACGGTGGCCCCCAGCCCACCGCCTTCTTCAGCAAGAGGTTCAACCCCACAGAGGCCCGCTACAGCACCTTCGACAGGGAACTCTGCACGGTATACTGGGCAGTCCGGCACTCCAAGTTCCTCCTGGAGGGCAAGCCCTTCACAATCTACACGGACCACCAGCCGCTGGTCCACACCTTCACCAAGCAGGGCGACACATGGTCTTCCAGGCAGCAGCGTCACCTCGTGGCCACAGCGGAGTTCACCTGCTCCATCAAGTACCTCCTCGGCAGGAAGAACCCTGTGACAGAGTTGAGTTTAATGTGGTGCAGCTTGGGATCAACTACAAGGACCTCGCCAGGGAGCAGGCCGCCAACCCAGAGACCCCAGCCTACCGCACCACCATCACGTCCCTGAAGTGGAAGGATGTGCCCTTCGCCCCTGGGGACCCAAATCTCCTCTGCGACGTCAGTACCAGCCAGCCCCGCCCTCTGTGCCCGCCTCCCGCCGCCGCCAGGTATTCGACGTCATCCACGGGCTGTCCCACCCCTCCGGCAGGACGATGGCCAAGCTGCTGGCAGCGAAGTTTGTCTGGCACAGAGTGCAGAAGGACGCGAGGACCTGGGCGAGGCAGTGCCTGCAGTGCCAAACCAGCAAAGTGGGGAGTCACACAGAGTCTAGAACTGGTGAGTTTCTGCAGCCAGGGCAGCGGTTCGGCCATGTTCACATCGACATCGTCGGGCCCCTTCCCCCGTCAGGCGGGGCCAGATATCTCCTGACGGTGGTCGACCACTCAACAAGGTGGCCCGAAGCCACTCCCATGCAAGAAGCCACCGCCAGTGCATGCGCCGAGGCCCTACTCTCCAGTTGGAACAACTGCTTCGGCGTCCCTGACCACATTACAACCGAATTGTGGTCCGCCCTGGCACAACTGCTGGGGACAGCTCATCACAGCACCACAGCCTACAACCCTGCAGCCAACGGCTTGGTCGAGCGATTCCACAGGTCCCTGAAGGCGTCCCTCATGGCCCACTGCACCGCTGAGGATTGGAAATACCAGCTGCCGTGGGTCCTCCTCAGGCTGAGAACCGCCCCCAGGGCTGACGGCGCCCCATCCGCAGCTGAGAGAACCTACGGCGAGCCCCTCGTGGTCCCAGGCCAGCTAGTTACAGAGGACCGCCACAACCCATCTGTCCAGAGGCTTCGCAACATAGTCAGCAAGTTCGCCCCCTGCAAGTGGACATATACCGACAGGTCGGCCACCTTCACGCTGCCCGGCTTGTCCACCACCACCCATGTCTTCATCAAGGATGACGCCATCTGCCAGCCACTGACCAGGCCCTACAGGGGGCCCTTCCGCGTGCTGGAGGAACAGCAAGGCGTTCCTGCTTGCCCTTCACGGGAAGAACGACTGGGTGTCGGTAGACCGCATCAAGCCCGCCCTCCTGGAGGAGGACACAGACATCACCACACCGCACCCTCCACCTGGACAGTCGTCGCCGCAGCCGGGCCCCCATAAGAAGCGGACACGCGGCTGCCCCTGGAAACACCTGCCCACACCAGCAGCCAGCTGCCCCCACACACAGGGTGTTTCCCTGATGTCTTCACATAGCCGTGGCACCCTTCAGCACCCCAGCAGATACACCGACTAATCAGGCGTTACCCACGTCTTGTTGGGGAAGTATTTGTAAAGTCTCTGCTGAGGGAGTTTTCTATGGTGACGTCCCATTTTCTTTGCCTCTAAAATTCGTCACACCTGGCGTGACGGGTCACGCCGATCCAATCATTTGAATTATGTATATAATTATTTACCTGTCTCCAATTTGTATATCATGTATTCTTCTTTCACAGGCATCAGATTGTATTCAACTCCATTTCTGTCCATTTGTATGATTCAGAGTGCATTCGTTCACTGTATTTATTGTTAAGTATTATCGACCTCAGGTCACCCTTGTTCTCATTGTGTTCCGTGGCCTGATGTCAGTCTGGCGCTATATAAACCGCCTGGGTCACCAATAAATCAGCAGTAAATTTTTCCTGCTCGTTTCTTTTGCACCTCTTATAATACCATTTTCTGCAGTTTTATCTGAAGTAATAATAATAATAATAATAATAATAATAATAATAATAATAATAATAATAATAATAATAAAAACTTTTGGAACTTTCACTCATAGATACATATGGACCATCTTCACGGCATTATAGGGCCCCGGGCCAAGCAGTGCAATGGGGTTCCTGCCTACGTAACCACTCACAGAAATAAAAATGTTAATGGTCGATAAAATTAAACATGTACTTATTGTATTGGTACTTCAAAGAAAATCATTGTTTAAACATTAAAAAGCATGTTGCACAGCAAAAATTAATTAATAAATTGTTTAAACAATATAATAAGGGTCCCTCAAGGTCACTGGGCCCACAGGCAACTGACCAGAGTATGCGTCAGGACGGCCATGAGACGTGCAATGGATTCTAATTGTAAAGTTTATAAGCAAACAGATGGTATGGCCATGGGCTCCCATAGGAACTTTTTTCGCTTATATTTTTATGAATCATTTAATATATAGGCATACATAACACGTTTTTACTTTTTACTCAAGAATTTCATGTCCTGTTATTTTTAGATTTCATAAACTCCTTTCAACCTAATATTAGTTTTACTATGGAAAAAGAGCGTAATGGCTGCCTTTCCTTTTTAGATATCTTGGCCTCCCGTTCCGATACTAAGCTTATGACCGACATTATTAGAAAGGAAACGCTTACCTGGCTTGGACTGAACTTTTTTAGTCATATCCCATGGTGAAGGTTAATTCTTGCAAACTCTTATTCACTCAGCCTTTTTTCACTGTGCTCAAACTGGAATGACTTGCACGTAGAAGTCAGATTTTTAGAGACGTATTTCAGGAATAATTGCTATCCCTTGAACTTGTTCCATAAAATTCATAAAGAATTTTTTGGATAATATTTTTAAAACAGGAAACTCTAGTTTGCAACGTACCCAAAAAGGTAGTACGTGTTTCTCTACAAGTCACTAATAAGTCTGCCTTAATCAAACGTAAACTGTTGTCACTTTTAAGCCATCTGTATCCAACCGTTGATTTCAGATTTACTTTTGATAACCTCTCACAATAGGAGTACTGTTTCGCTTTTAAGACACCCTCCCAACATTGAAGGTTATTTGTATACTTCACAGGTTCACTTGCCCAGAATGGTGTCAGGCATTGGACGGGTTTACCTCTAAGCAAGAAATAAAATCGTGCCATCACCTACAGTATATACTACCACCATCACATAAAATTTTCATATCCTTGGTCAAACACAAAGCCCAATATTCCTTTCCGTTTTTAGTCACTCAGTATAAAACAGCAATCATCCTAATTCAAGCCAAACAACTTCAGTTCTACTGTGCATTGCAGAGTTTTTTAAAACCTCTCACCACTTCACCCTCTTCATTCCCAGCCTCTACTCTCTAAAACCTCTCACCACTTCACCCTCTTCATTCCCAGCCTCTGCTCTCTAAAACCTCTCACCACTTCACCCTCTTCATTCCCAGCCCCTACTCTCTAAAACCTCTCACCACTTCACCCTCTTCATTCCCAGCCTCTACTCTCTAAAACCTCTCATCACTTCACCCTCTTCATTCCCAGCCTCTACTCTCTAAAACCTCTCATCACTTCATCCTCTTCATTCCCAGCCTCTACTCCCTAAAACCTCTCACCACTTAACCCTCTTCATTCCCAGCCTCTGCTCTCTAAAACCTCTCACCACTTCACCCTCTTCATTCCCAGCCTCTACTCTCTAAAACCTCTCATCACTTCACACTCTTCATTCCCAGCCTCTACTCTCTAAAATCTCTCACCACTTCACCCTCTTCATTCCCAGCCTCTACTCTCTAAAACCTCTCACCACTTCACTCTTCATTCCCAGCCTCTACTCTCTAAAACCTCTCACCACTTCACCCTCTTCATTCCCAGCCTCTACTCTCTAAAACCTCTCACCACTTCACACTCTTCATTCCCAGCCTCTACTCTCTAAAACCTCTCACCATTTCACCCTCTTCATTCCCAGCCTCTACTCTCTAAAACCTCTCACCACTTCACACTCTTCATTCCCAGCCTCTACTCTCTAAAACCTCTCACCACTTCACACTCTTCATTCCCAGCCTCTACTCTCTAAAACCTCTCACCACTTCACACTCTTCATTCCCAGCCTCTACTCTCTAAAACCTCTCACCACTTCACCCTCTTCATTCCCAGCCTCTACTCTAAAACCTCTCACCACTTCGCACTCTTCATTCCCAGCCTCTACTCTCTAAAACCTCTCACCACTTCACCCTCTTCATTCCCAGCCTCTACTCTCTAAAACCTCTCACCACTTCACACTCTTCATTCCCAGCCTCTACTCTCTAAAACCTCTCACCACTTCACCCTCTTCATTCCCAGCCTCTACTCTCTAAAACCTCTCACCACTTCACCCTCTTCATTCCCAGCCTCTACTCTCGTCTCACCAAGATATCTTTCAACTACAGACATGAAGAGTAGGTTCTCCAGTATACAATTTTTACTTATATTGCTAAGAAATTCACAATATAGTGAAAAACAGTTTGTGTAATAAAAATCCACATTTATATAGTAAACTATATTACAATGTAAAATACTTTCGAGCACCTGAACGGTATTCCTCATATTAATAAGTATTTTTTGCGTATGTCGGTTCAATTATTTTATTTTGTGATTTTTGTTTAATTTATAATTTCTCCTTTATTAGCCGATACTTTTGGTTATTTTTAGATTTCCAGTTATTTATTTTTTGGTCTTATGTTCCCTATTGCATACGGGCATTTCTTTTACTCATGATATATTTTACCATGCATCATTACGTATTTCAAAGTGTTGTCAGTTATAGCTGTTTTATACGTTTATGTAACCAGCCAGTCTGTAGAGTTTTCAACTGCTTCATTTTATTTCACATAATTCCACAGTAAGTTTCATGCTTTTGTAAACACAGTTTTGGTTTTGTCATAAAGGCAGTAATAAAATGTTTTTGGATGCATAATTCGTGGACAAATAAGGACTGACTTCATCTGGGTGTAGACGAAAATGATTAATTTTCAATGTATCCTGGAACAAGGTTTTGTCATGCTGGCACTGAATTTAATAATAGTGACCAAAAGTGGTTTTCTACTAGGTAAGGTCCCCGGGGACTTGTGAATGCCCAGGAAAGGGTGCCCCGAGTCAGAAAATGCTTGGACCCACTGTTGTAGGAGAAGTCTTTCTACAGGTAATCCACCTAAGTACACACAGTTCTCTATGAAACTGGTTTGATATGAAATTGTTACAGAGGATGACAGTTAAACAAGTCATTTCTAACTTAAATCATTTATTAAGATGCACAACTTGAATATCTGTTAAGCTAATTTATACATAACAAATTTATCGCTGTACAGAAATTACTAGCTAAAGCAAATAAATGTAGTGTCTTCATGAATCAAAATCTTGTGGCAATACATGACTACCATTAACACGTGCAAGTTTACTCAGTATTGCTAAATTACATGACTTCTTATTTTTTTATCATGAAAACACACTACTGACATCTTTGTCCACAAATGCTACAATAAGAAAGTAAGGATGAATAGTCTGACTTTTTTTTTTTTTTTGCATATACTGTTTTGACCTTTTCGTATATTCGTCTTCCCAACTTGGTGCTCCAAAAACTCTCAAAAGTTGCTAACCAGATATGTTACAGCACTGTCTGTACGTCTACTGTGTAAAGCATGTTTTGTCCTTCAATATATGGAAGTAAAACCAACTTTAAAGTTTCATACCTCTGTGCAGTCACATTTCACAACTCTAAATATAAGTCTTGCAGAAAGAGGCGTTACAAGAAAATACTTCCAAGCTTAAAGTCTTGAAATCTAGCTTATATATATATATATATATATATATATATATATATATATATATATATATATATATATATATATAATATATATAATATATATAATATATATAATATATATACATATATATACATATATATATATATATATATATATATATATATATATATATATATATATATATATATATATATATATATATATATATATATATATATATATATATATATATATATATATATATATATATATATATATATATATATATATATATATATATATATACAATATACACGTTTCTTATCTTATATATATGTACAGACAAGTATAATATATATATATATATATATATATATATATATATATATATATATATATATATATATATATATATATAATCTGATATACAAAATGGCTCTTAAGACCCTTTGACAATACAAGATCATACAAAATAGTATGAAAATACACTCAGGTCAAAATATCTTTAAATGCCAAATTAAACACTTTCTTGGTTAATGAATAATGTCTATGAAAACTTAGTAGGTCCTTACCTTATAAGATATATTTCATGTGAAGGGATGAAAGAACCTGTCAAAATGGACAAAAATAATCGTGTTCCCTTAGTTTTTACCCTAAGTAGCCTACTCATGGTCTTTCTGCTCTAAAAATAGAAGCATAACATTACTATAATGAAATTGGTCCACATACTGCCTAAAATATTCTACAGTGTTGTCATGAGTAACTGTGAAGTAGGAAAATGAATAACCAAGGTTCAATAGCAAGTGATGCTGCTTTGTAACACTGCTTCAACTCGCCCATTGCTGCAAGATTTATTACTGTATTGTCATTTCAAAATTGTCTTCCGACACTTGTGTCCCATGATAAAACTGTTGGACTTCAAAACAAAGATGACATGCAAATTCCAAAAAATACAGGCAAATTATGCAGTACTTATATAACTTTAATAAGAATCAACGACTGTCAGTGTCTGATGAATTTATTACTCTGTTCCATTCAAAGCACTGGAAACTTCACTACTTTCAAGTAATGTCTAAACTGCATACATTTAAAATACCAAAATTCTATCTACCTGGGAACTAACTGTCTTAGCTCATTTTCTCATTCCATTCTATTGCAATCTGTCACGTGGCATAATCACAGAGACTTCCTAATGATCAGAGAAATATTGTGTTGTTGAAAATGACACAGTGATGTCAGCACTGTGAATTTTGAATACGATGACTACAATATGATTTGGGATAAAACTAAAGAACACAAGAATCAACAGCCACTGACAAATATCTGCCTAACCCACTGACAATCTCTTTTAATTATCCGATTGCTTCAGATTTTGGATGAAAAGCCAGTACACTGCTGAGATCCATAGGATAATACAAAGACAGAACAAAATATGAAAACAAAACCCTAAGCATTTCAACATAAATTTTTTTAAAATTGAATAAAATACGTGTTAACTTCATTAAGAAGAGAATATATCTGTACTGTGTACACATACAAAAATATTTTACCTCTGAAAGTACATAACATTGGCACTAATTGGAGATTCTACAATAATTTATAGCGGAATCATGAGAATAAGTATCCTGATCAACTATCCTAAATTAATGAACAGTGCATATCCCATCAAATGCTGTAGTGGTTGGTTACAAATATTTCCAACAGATTAGCAATACATCGTACATAAAACCAGTATTCTAACAACTTTGACAACGACCATTATGTACAGAGCAAATAAATAATGAAAGATATTGCACACACTCATTTGTACTGCCTGTATGAGAGCCAGAAAACCACAAATATTGTTAAGAAATAAATGAACTTCATTTTATAGAGCTTTATAACTTACACTATCCAATCTATAATGTACAGAAATTTTTACAGTAGAAAATACAGAAGAGAAGACGCTATCTTATCCGAAAAGCTTTATGAAACACACAAAACAATTTTTTATACAGTATGCAAGCTCATGCTTACACGCATTCCCATTTATCAAAGTATACAATATAGAAGAATCATGTATATGAATTATATACACATGCATTCGAATATAGTTCTGTGGAAGAATAGTAAAGATAAAGGCCAGTGTTGGGAAGAAAAACTAAAAAAACATCTTTAATTTTGGCGACTAATTAAGGAGACCTACAATACTCCATCAGATTTCCTATAAATGAATACATTTACATGTAAAATCTATAAATAACCTAATGTTCTCCTTAAAAGTTAAGATATTTAAATACATGGTTTTTACATACTAGTATTTACCTAGAAAACGGATGAGCAAACACTGAAAAACAAGTTTGTAAACTCCATAGCCTCAAATCATAACTACTGGTATTTCTCAACACAAAGAGAGGGATTTATCTCTCAAAATGTCGAGATTAATCCACTCCTTGCTCCATTTCATAGGATCTACAAGGAAGAACTGAAAAACAATCTACAAATATAGGATGGCCGTGTTCTCCGGAAGTGCAAAAGGTGCTAAACAACTGTTTAATTTATGGCCCACCTGTTGTTATGGATATCTCAAGTTCATAGATGCAATCTTTAGAATGGTATTTGAGTTTTAGTATGTATCATATCCTTGAACCGGAAGAAATTTTGTTTTATGGGGTTAAGATTTAAAATTCTGTTGTCCACTTGAGGGTATAATTCATTAGTTGCTTCATTATTTTTTACTTCAAAATCATACTTTTCTTGCCAACAAAAGCCCAGTAATCAGTAGCATTCGTAGGTCTTGAAAATTTCTGTACTTTATGTATCTGTAAAATTCTACATATAAGTGAATTTTAAACTCATCTCTATGAAAATAAATGCAGGTCCATAACAAACAGTCATGAAATGATGTTGAAGACTGCTAGGTCAATTTTGTAACTATTTTTTTTTTTTACAGAAAAAAGAAATGACAACTTGATAATCAAACTTGCTTAATTTCGCTTTCTATAAACAGAAGGAACAAAACTGTTATCAAGGTTCGTTACTATAGCAATGAATTCCTGGCATCAACTTCAGTTTCTGTGATGAATTCGATGATGTGGTCAAGTTAAAAGTATTCGAAAAATAACGGAACAAAGTCAATTAATCGAAATTCCAGTGCTATCTACACCAGTACACCAAAGCTTTGAACTCCTCGGCTTATTCATTCAATAATATGAGCCTCATAATAAAAAATGAAAACTAATAAATGTGGTTAGTCTCTCATAGCAACTTGAAGTTATTTTAAAAAGTTTAAACCATCTGTATATATAGAAAAATATGAATACATACATCTTTTAACAGTGTGCTCAAAGATAAAGATATATACCATATATATATATATATATATATATATATATATATATATATATATATATATATATATATATATATATATATATATATGTATATGTATATATATATATATATATATATATATATATATATATATATATATATATATATATATATATATATATATATATATATATATATATATATATATATATATATATATACGTGTCTGTGTGGGTCAAGCAGTTTTCCCAAACAGTAGGTGTTTCCCGAGAACACTCAACACGGTTCTTATTACCATATGCATAAGTAACTTTCATATTGCATGCCTATCAACAGCAATATGAGAACTCTACTCACTCAGTGCTAATCACTTTTATCTAGCCACCACTTTCGCTCTCCCTTTCCCAAACTGCAATCCTCCTATTCCATCCATACAGCCCTTTCTAGGTTTCCTTACCTCCTGACTAATGCTATATATAGTAGTATATATATATATATATATATATATATATATATATATATATATATATATATATATATATATATATATAATATAATATATATATTAACAAACTATTCTAAGAAATCATTAACACGTTGAGGTAACAAGATGAAACTTTTATGAGTGCTATAGCTTAATTCACCAATCCTGAATTTATGACTCTTTGGTAAGTACTGCCTAAGAAGGAACCTTTTATAGAGGAACTCAATCCTATCTCAAATCCTGTCCTAGGTCACTTGATATTTAATTTTATTCCAGAGCAGGACTACTGCCAAACGGAGTTGGGCTCAAACTACCGCATACCTCTTTTAGCTTTATACTCTAAAACATTACTTTGATCTGACTTGTTTGTTGGCCACGATGAGCGTTACACCACAAACATAAACTCAAAACAGTTGAACAGCGCAGAAGTTACGCATGACTGTGACTCGGGGATCTAGATTAATTGCATGACCTAGCAAATCACAAAATAGTTTATTACTACAGGATAACTTATGGAGCTGCATCATAAATTAAATTACTCAAATTTAATTCTTGTACTCAACTACAATTTCAAACACGCATAATTATATATTCACCGTCCTACAGTTTATGAATGTGTGATCCAAATAACCCATATACAATGAAAAAGTACCAATTTTTGCCACCTTGATTCTTTTATTCCCATTTTTATAATCTCAAAGTCTAATCTCAAACAAGCAGAATTTTTCTCACAGAGAAAACAAACCTTTTTCCTTTGCCGCTGTTTCCAATAAATGCCTATCTTAATAAATACCATCAAACATATTACCTTACCAAATAGTTAACTTCAAATCTTTTTCCTTGTTCCAAACCACAAAACCATCAGTAATTTTTCTTACTGTACCCCCACTGACTGTCGTATATTGTAGGATCCAGGTATCAGTTTCATAAAGAACTTTATCTATAAAAGACAAAGTAAGACACTTTCAA
>NC_089741.1:6454625-6459625 GCF_040412425.1 Macrobrachium rosenbergii | reverse complement strand
ATGACTGACTCTTCGGTTGTGTGATGTGGTACATTTATTTACTGATTTACCCCAGACTTAACTCAGTTGTAAATATGTATATTACATAATGTTAATAAACTAGTATTAAGATTATTTCGCTGGTTTTGTTGTTCCCCTTTCCCCGTTGTTGTCTCGGCTTCTACCAGTCTCTCCTGTTCATTTCTCTGTAGCTGATGATGGAACCTGATGAACTGAGGTTTTTGTTCATATATATATATATATATATATATATATATATATATATATATATATATATATATATATATATATATATATATATATATACAGTATATATGTGTGTGTGTGTGTGTGTGTATGGGTGTGAATTCTGAACAGTTTGACTTTATATCTAAAACACTTTCAGAGGAATCGCACATAGTGGTAGAGGTTTAGCATGTACATGCTAGAGGGATAGTACAGTGCAAACAAACATACAGACTGCTGGAAACCAATATTCAGGTGACGGGGGTGGAGCCACTCATTCATTCGTGTCTGAAGTCAAGTAGTCTTTCTACATATGCTTATCTACGTGGGTGTCTGCCTACTATTTGCCCCATCCATGCCAACTACCTTTCTTAAAATCTATAAGGTTTACATATTTCTTTTGAAATTAATTGATAAGGGTTTATACTTGCCTTGACTGATATTCATATTCTTACAAAAGCTTCTTTTTACAAAACTAGACTCAAAGATGTTTCTCTTCAGTACATGTTTAGAAATAAACTCTATTTCACCTCCAAGCAATCGATTGTATGAATGATTTCACTAACACTTATGAAAATGCCTCTGTTTACCTGTGTATATATTATTCATTTTTATGCTGTTCTATTTTCCAATGATTTTCTAGTATGACTAATATAAAATTTGTCACAATACTTACTTGGGAGTTGATGTACACATTCTTAAGTATTGTTGGGAGAGTGTTTTATAAGTGTGTTACATTGTTTTATTGTTCCTAAATGCTACAATAACTCCAAAGCTCTTGCGTGGATGGTGAATATCTTTGAAATTACTACGATATGACAAATTTTAAGAAAGGCAACTGGCAAAGATGGGGGAAACATGTAAGCAGCCACCCACATAGATAAACAGATTTGTAAATAGAATACTTTAACTCAAGATACTAACGAGCTTATGGTTCCATGCCCTGCCACCTGTTAGATGCAAGTAATTGCTTTCCAGTGGTCTGTACGTTTGCTTGCACTATCCTTCTTGCATACAGTGGTAAATTTCTACAACCATATATGAATCCTCTGAAAATGGTCTAGATATAGCTGATACCTGTCAGTATTTATGCTAAGTATTCATTCCCCAATAGTAAATTTTATAACACACACACACACATATATATTTATATATTATATATATATAAATATATATATATATTATATATATATATATATATATATATATATATATATATATATATATATGTGTGTGTGTGTGTGAGTGCAGAATCTACTGGTCACTTTTTACCAGATACATATGTAACTGCAATAGCCACAATGCCCTCTAACTTTTAAAATTCCTCGCGCTTTTTTGGATACACTTGTCACTACAAAGCCTTAAGATCCAAGTGCAAGAAATATGAAGAAATTATGATGTCCGGTTGCGGGAAATGAACCCGGGTTCCATAATCATAATGGGGTCACATTGCCGACCTGACCATAAGAAATATAAAAGTCTGTTGCCTCTCTTACATATGTATACCTGTCATCTTCATGTACGTATATTAGAACTGAAATAAACCCATCCTCACTATCACAGCCAAGTGGGAAATTGTTTTTATTGCTTTTTAGGCTGAAATATGTATATGGAATCTACTGGTCACTTTTTACCAGATACATATGTAATTGTAATAGCCACAATGTCCCCTTAACTTCTCGAATTCTTCACACTTTTTTGGATACACGTCACTACAAAGCCTTAAGATATAAGTGCAAGCAATATGAAGAAATTGTGATGTCGGGAAGCGGGAAACGAACCCAGGTTCCATAATCACAACAGGGGCATTGTTGATACTACAATTACATATGTATCTGGTAAGAAGTGACCAGTAGATTCTACATATATACTTCAGCCTAAAAAGCAATAAAAACAATTGCCCACTTGGCTATGATGGTGAAGATGGGTCTATTCCAGCTCTAATAAATGTATCTGAAAACGACATGTATATACAGTATACAGTATGTACAAGAGGCAATAAACTTTTATCCTTCTTGCGCAAATCGCCGATAACCAAAAACCAGTGATTTTCGGTGCTGATAACCAGGTATAGATGCTGATAACCAGAGATCGGCACCTCTGTTAGGTATGTATTGGCTCCAATACCCAATTATCGGCGGCGAAAATTGTCGATTTTCATCGCTAGACAAGCGCCGTAAAACCGGATCGCTGATAACCAAGCCCATCAATAACCAGGGACTGCCTCTCTTTCTTTCACTCTCTCTCTCTCTCTCTCTATATATATATATACATATATATACACATATACATTATATATATATATAATGTATGTATACATACACATTGTAGCAACATTCAGATCCAAACTAATGTGGGGGGGAGGGGGGCCTATGGACTAATGGCCAATTATAATCATAAAACATACACCTTATGACTGTTTACAAGAGTATACCCAACGAATCAATCATCATAATAGTAACAGCTGATTTCATGCAAAAGTAATTTTTAAATTCTATTTATGTGGAGAGAGAGAGAGACCCATTTTCTTTTATTTCAACTGTATATTCCCACTATAACATTTTATTATAAATAAATACCTCTTTATTATTTGACTACTATTACTTATTACTGTATTTCTATGGATGCAGCAATGACGGAAGTCACATATAGGAGATGTGTTGGCACAAATTTGTGGGAAAGAAAATGGGGTAATTGATACAGTGTTAGATTATGATAGTAATGGGAGCAGCCATAGAGGCAATTTCAGTTGTTTAATACTGTTTACTCAAACTGTTGAAACCCAATATTAGTTAAATAAGGTAATAATGGTAAATTTAAGTTTGGAAAAAACATAAAGTCATCCTGGTATGCACAGGGAGAAGCGTCCCAGGTTAGATGACTGTACAGTATTCAGAAAACTAACAAATCATGAATGAGTACATTATTACTGGCCATAGAAAAGTTGATTTTCTCTTCAATGTACCTTATAGGCATAAGAATTGTTTTCCTGGAATATCTGAGAATTATTTTCCTGGAATATTTAGACTAGGAAATAATTGTAAATAACATTGGGTAACTGGAATAAAACTTTGCTATCAAATTTTTGTAACAGTACTGAGTTGAAGGCTGCAGCTACGAAATTCACCAACCTGCATGGGGTTGCGGACTTTAGGGAATCTGGAGGTTGGCTGTTTGTTCAAGATTTGACATGTGATTTCTAACAAGAAGACTTGTGGCAAAGCTTCGAATGCTTCCACAGAGGGATAGAGGAATTTTGCCATATGTTGCAAGAAATGATGAGAACAGCACACCTTATTTTATTACAAATCTACACTTCTGACAAAACAATTCTATTCTATCACTCCTTAGCCACTAATACCCTGGCTGATGAGAAGAAAAGAATTTACCCAGTCAAATGTCCTCCAAACAACGCATGTCTGCTTTATTATGTGCAAATGCTACTGGTAGCCTTCGTTGCAAACCAGTTGTGGTTGGACATGCAAACCAACCACATGTACTGCATGGGTTGATGGATACGGCCTCAGTGGTTTGGTGAAGGCATGGTTTATCACCAAGAACATAACCAATTGGTTCCATAATAACTTTTGTAAGGAGACTGTTCACCAACAGACACAGGACCTTTGCAGTGCTAAATATCAGGTGAAGGCTTTGCTTCTCATGGACAAAGCACCTGTGCATCCTTATGTAACCCATTTGGTTGGTGACAAAGCTTGTATTAGGGTCATTTATTTTCCTGCTAATACGAATGCACTCATTCAGCCAATGGACCATGGTGTTATTGTTGCAAAATTGTTATGCTGGAGGAGGTTCCTGGAGAAGGTAATGGTAGTGTTGGAGTACAAGGAGGAGAAGGAGCAAGGTTTCAATACAAGGGGGGGAACAGACACTCTTGAATCTTTGAAGGTATCTGCTGAAGTCTGCAATCTGCAACTTTGCAGATGCTTGGAAGGACATTTCTGTATAGACCCTCAAAGCATGCTTGGAACTGTATGCTGAAGGGAGAAGAGGCCATGATGTACTTCCAGGGGTTTGAAGTCGATGACTTTCGTGCCCGACTCGTGACTGGAGGTGACAATGTTCCTGAAGATGAAATATGAATTGGCTGGATGACAACAGTGGCCACCCTGGCTTCCAACTTTTATCTGACAATGAGATAGCTGCTGCGGATGCTGTTGGCGATGAGGAAGCCTCTGAAGAAGACAATGATGATGACAAGGCTGTTTTACAACATGTGCCCTTGTACAACCACATATGCATGGGCTCCGATATGTTTATTGAGATGTTCATTGAGATCATGGAGAAACCCAACATCAACCCTAATGACTACCCAGTGGCCTTGGGCATGGCTGCTTAAGTTCGAGAATTTCAGTGTAACAGACTTGTTGCTTGTATTGTCAAAGTATCCTCAATAGCTTCTCCAGATCCCAAACTCCCTTGCACCCAAGCCCTCCAACCACTTCATTGGTAACTATCGCTGTGTCACTAGCACACTTCGATGGAATGCCCCTCTAGGCGCCTCTATGCCTCTTCCAACCACTTACCACTTAATGTCTCCTGGGAGTCACAGAAGGCATAGGAGGAGGCACAGGAAGAAGGAGATGCTGGTCTCGATGACACAGTCGAGCTGGTGGAGGGGGTGGAAGTGGGTGAGGACTAGTAAACCTCACCACAAACTTTTAAAAGTCCAGCCACCATAAGCACCAAAGGCAGTGCACACAAGTAAGTGACAGAGGAAAAGTATTTTTATAACTGTAGGAATGCTTTTTATGTGT
>NC_089741.1:6244625-6452125 GCF_040412425.1 Macrobrachium rosenbergii | reverse complement strand
ACACTTCCGAAGAAAAATTATTTTAGAGAGTACTTAGGTGACCAACACTTGTTACCATTCTTCACAATGTTCTAAAATACAATGTTACTACAGGTACCTTCACAAAATTCTAAAATAGAATACAACTAAAGTAATCGTTACATACTGCAAAAGAGGCTAAAATAAAGCACTACAGCAATACCATGTTGATAAAAATGCAGACTACCACAAATGGATGTGTGATATTGGTGAAGTACTATTGCAGCACTGTATCAGTTTAGATCATGGACCATAAATGAAACAAATACATTTTATGAATTCTAGTGCTTTATTTTATTTTCGTGCATAACACGAAGTCACTGTGTATATGCACACACACTCTATATATATATATATATATATATATATATATATATATATATATATATATATATATATATATATATATATATACATATATTGAGTGTGTATATATATATATATATATATATATATATATATATATATATATATATATATATATATATATATATATATATATATATATATATATATATATATATATATATATATATATATATATATATATATATATATATATATATATATATATATATATATATATATATATATATATGACATTATTAGAGATGCAAACATGTACATATAAACTGTTAGTTACAATTTATGCTTGAGATTTTTGTATTATACAGTATACTTTATAAAATTATCAAACTAAATATTAGTTATATGGAGTTCAAATCTACTTAAGACAATATGATACACAAATCAGAGAATCAACACAAAATATAATAACAACAATAAGTAACTTCTTATAGGCACATTCTGGCCATTCATACCAAAAAGTAGTACTGATAGGCCAAATGAAATACAAATATCAAATGGATATTTTTCTATTTCCTCATATAATTTTCATGTCTAATAATAAAAATTTTTACTAACATAAGAAAGGTATGAATACAAACCTTTTTCTCTATATCTAGCACACATTGGTGACTATGCTTAAAATAAAAAAAATGCTATGCTAACCATATACTGTCTTTAAAATATGGGAAAAATTTGATACTCAGTTTAAAATATTCAAGCACCTTAATGCCATGTCAGCCAGTGAATAATGTATCTTCAAAATGGTAAAATAGCATAAAACCTGCAGTTAGATTTTGACTGAGCAACAACATACAGTAAAATAAAAGAATAAAAGTTCAATGCTCAAGCTAACAAAAGCATTTAAATTTTAATTAAAAAATGTAAATTTGTGCATCTGTTATACTTTTCATACATGTTTAACACAAAATACTGAAACTGTTTAAACATCCACATTAACACTGTCAAAATGTTAACAATCATATTTTTCGATTTACTTAATAGTTTTTGAGTCAGTCACTATTTCACTTTATACTCTACATGCTCAAGAGATGCATAATAAACTGAAAAATAACTTTGGTCAGAAACAGCACCAACCTATATTATGCATTTGACATTTCTCCTTTCCACTTAGCTAACAAGTATTAACACATGCTGTAAGCACTTCTGACTGTCAACAACCTTGCAACAACTTCAAATGCAGATAAGACTCAATGCCAGCATAATCTCAGTCACGTGAAATTACAATCATTTAACTTGCAAATGTATAACTAACTCTTGAGCAACTAGAAATAATACATACCTACAAAACTGACAGTTTTAACCACACAAAAATATTTCTGCTGATTCCAAGCTGTCCTTTACAATTATTAAAACTCTGGGTGGTGATGATATGTAGAAATGTTTTCAAAAACTATGTTAAAAAATTCTACAAGTGACAGAAGAAAATTGGCCTGTCTTCTGTAAAGAAAGCAGCAACAATCAACCAGGGATGATTAACCTTACCTGCTACTTATGGTAAGTTGTATCTGACTCTTGATAAATTCAGTCATTCAGAACCAGTCTTCACACTACAAAAAAGAAAAAAAAAGTGAATACCAGTCATAATGCCATTTCTATTTTATAATAATTCACTTAAAAATGACAAAAGGGTTTTTTTAGTATCAAAGGCTTTTAGTATTAAACTTATTTTTACAGCTACTGTACCTTTAATTTTGAAAAAACTTACCATTATCAAAGCAGTTTGGGTCAAAGTAATTAAGGAGCTCTGTCTCTGACAGACTAATGGCTGAAGTCACTTCATTCTGCATAGAAACCTGGGTAGCAGTTGAGCTGGGCGTCATGAGAACTTCAGCCCTTTGTCTAGATTCCACAGCTGGTTGGTTCCTTGTAGAACCCTGAGCAACTCCATTCTGGTCTAACTGCAGAGAAGACACTGACTGTGAGAGCAATGGATCAGAATGTGTTAAAGCTGATGAAACAACTGACTGAGGAGTTAGTGTGGTTGTTTGATCACTAGAAGGATTATTTAAGATGCTATGACCACCTACTACCATTTGAGGTGTTCCCATGCCAGAAGACTGATTAAATAGTGGTGCTGCTAAACTTGTTGGCACAGATGGCATAGGTAATTCTTGTTGAGTGGTGTGCCGAGGGATGGCCTGTGGTTCAGCTTTTATTACTGCCTGGTTTACTTCTGTTGCAGGTGGAAGTCTAGCTACACTGAGTGGCTGTGTCCCTTCTTGAAGATTTTGATTCAATGTAGCATCCATAGACTGACTAACAGTTTGAGGTGCATGATTAATCGATACATTTACTGGGTGACTCAGTTGTTGAATACTCTGACCAAGAGAAACATTTATGGGTGGATTCACAGATGCTTGATTTAAAGGTACACTCACATTTAATGCTTGGCTTACCTGTTGAGGAGCCTGATTAATAGTCTGCAATAATGAAGAAGTCATGGTTTGATACATGGGCTCTTGATGCGTGTTTAAAGCAGTCCCATTAGCCGAGTTAAGAACGTTAGTTGTTTCTACTTGAACTTGAGGTGAAGATTGAATAACTGTAGGTTCTTGGGTTTCAGTAGGTTGTGAAGCAGCAACACTATTTTTAGCATCACAATGATCTCGGATAACACTTTGAGTTGCTGGCTGAGCGACTGCACTGTATGTCATTACTGAACTTTGTGTTATAATAGGAGGTGGCATCACTGGATCTACAACTGATTCACGAACCAACTGATTTCTCTCAATCAATTCATACTCCATGGATGTTAAGTGATCACATGATTTCTTCTTAGGTGGTTCAAGTGAAACATGTGGTGCTTCAGTTACACAAACTCTTACTGCTCTAGTGAGTCCAGGGGAAGATACCACAGTGGTTGGGGCTATTGGAGCAACACGTGCAACTCTTGGTCCACCAGTGATAGACTGGGAGGTAGATATTGATGGAAACAGTGTGAGGGGCCATAAACCTAAGTTTGTGGTTACAGTGGGTATAATCTTATTAGTTGTAGACTCTTGTGGCACCAATACATTTGCTTGAGGCAGAGCTTTTTGAACTTTACTATGCACACTGTTAGAAAGCAGAACATTACTACGAACCATTTTGTTTTCTTGAGCATCTGATACTTCTTGATTTTGTGGAACTTTCACTGATCCTGTGGAGGTTATGTTTTCCTTCATTGACTTCACAAGATCTTCAATGAAACCACTTGGTAAAGATTTAACTACATTCAACAACTCTACCAAACTACCAAGACTCACAGTTCCTTTAGAATTATCTTGCTTTTGATCTTGACCTATGGATTTATCATCTTCATCTGACTTTATTTTCAAGTTCATCTTGGTACTTATGTTTGTTGTTTGTGTAGTGTTAATTCCTACAGCCTTGCTACCATTCACTGCTGTTTTAGAAACATGTGAAGTGTTCCGAAGAGTGCGTGTTGCAGCTTTCCTAGCTGGATTAGAACTTTGAATAATACGCGGCACCCTCACTGATGATACCACAGGTTTAGTCAGAGGTACTGTTGGAAAAAATAAAATTGGAAAATGAGTTACTTACAATAACAATCACAGTTCAACCTTACATTACTGTAAATCAATAAATTATTATTACTATTCTTAATCTATTACATTAATTTCCTTGGCTGCCTTTCTATGTGTGTTGTGTGTGTGTGTCACTCCCCTCCTCTACCCCTCCCCTCCACTTCCCCCTCCTTTCCCAACCCTCTTCCCTCACCCTTCCCTTTCCCTTTTTTTATGTTTTATGCTGAAATAAAAGATGTTGAGACTGAGCACTATTAACAAAATGTTTATAGATTTGTAACATAATTTCTTTTACAAAAGTAATGTACAAGTTTAAAAAAAAAAAACAAAATGCTTGACCTTTAGAATTTATGAAGTGTTTAATTAACCTCATGTGGTAACTATGAACCACCTGCATTATGAGGATCACAGTAAATAACACTCCTGTTATACAACTGGAGTCTTTAAGATTTACGAAGACATTAATAATAAGTGTCCAGAGATTTTCAACATTAAAGTGACCCAACAGTATATAATAAAGGAGTTTTGGCTGACTTTTGTCATTTTCTTTTCAAAATGGAATAAGCAAGTAATTCTAGAACAACAGCAGGCACTACTGGTGGTGGTCCAGAACCACCAATGGCATCAGCATTGGTTCAAAACCCATCAACAGCTGCTCCTGCACCTACACCAAGATTTGGTCAGTTGTTTGTATATGACTGGAAGGTAAACGGGGCTGGTGCTGCTTGTAGACTTTTGCTGACTATTATTAGTAGGGTTATTTAGCTGTGGGTATGGGTATGGTATGTATATGGGTATGGGCATGGGTACAGGAATGGTATGATATGGGTATGGAATGGATATGGGTATAGGTATGGGTATGGGTATCAGTACAGGTATAGGTATGGGTATGGTATAGACATGAGTATTGTATGGTACGAGTATAGGCATGGGTATGGTACGGCTATGGGTATGGGTATGGAACGGGTACAGAACGGTATGGGTGGGTATGGTACATATATGGGTATGATACAGATATGAGTATGGATATGGGTATGGTATGGATATGGGAACTAGCAAATGCTACTGATTGCAAGCATCTGCTAGTATAGCATTAAAATGTAACTGTTTAAAACAATCAAATAAACCATACTTGACAACAAGTAGTAAACCCTGGCTTATTAAACACACTCGTTTCAGCAGGGCATAATTACAAAAAAAGTGTTTAGTGTACAGGTTTACAATCCCTAATCCAAAATTCCAGAAAACAAGCAGCTGAACTAAGCAATAATTCTAGAAACTGACCAGCTGAACTAAGTCACCCCAAATCACTTGGGTGTGACGTGGCAAGAGATGTCAGGTAGGCTGCCAAATTGTGTTAGAATTGTTGACTGCAGTTAGGCTTTTACCAACAGTATCCATTTGCTAGTGTGAAATAGCACAGTTGTATTTAAAATAATGCTAATTTTAATAAAACTGTTGTTTTACTTACATTATACTTCATATTATTATTATATTATAAAATATGAACATTGCAATTATGTGCCACTTGCATTCTGGTAATGTTTACATTTTCATAATCACCTCAAAATCATCAACTGATTCGGTTTTATTGAAATCATCACTGCCATGTATAGCTAAATGACAGCTGAGTACTGCCAACATCCTCACTATCAGAAATAGTAATGAATTATTAGAGAATTTGTAAGTTTGGGAAACCTGGCTAAATATAAGACAATTCACAAGTATGCATTTTGTATAATGGTCATCTTTCTTTGCAGCCTTAATGTTTTATTTACCAGATTAGTGTTTCACCATTAATTTCCTTTCAGTTATGAGTATGCCTCTTTCCTCTGTAATTTCCAGCTCGTTACTGTTAGGAGTGTGTAAAGGCATATTTATGTATGATGATGGATCAGCTGGTACTGATGAACAATGCTGGCACTTTGCTTAGGATAACTCCTTTCACAGTATCAGTAATAATAATACTGTAATACCAGTAATAATAATAAAAATGAATATAATAATTAAAATACTAATGATAACTATAATAATAATAATAATTCCATTTAGCAAATAATATTATGGGGCTGGGCTAAGTAGAACTTCCCATCTGGGGTAAAATTATCATACTAGTGAGCATCAGGGATAACATTAACCCATACGAGGCCTCATCTTTACATGAAAGATATGGCAGTGTTTTTGAGCCATTTTTGGGAGGAAAAAGTGCAGGGAAAAAGTGTACAGTATCTTATATATTTTTCATAAAATACAGTACATAATGTTTATTTAATTTTATTGAGTACAGTGTCACCTTAACATAACGACTTCAAGTACTGACATCTGCCAAGTTGTGAAGACTGTCATAAAACCTATACAATATGGTACCAGGGGCTAACTCTCAAAAACTACGAGTACCATCCTGCTTACAACCGGGCTTAGTTCCGACCAACTGGTTGTAAGTCAAAATGGATGTAAGTCGAACCTTAGAAAGTGGCTGACATACTGGGTAGGGCATAATATAAAACCTTTGCTGTATAAAATACCCACAAAGTACTGTAATGTAATGTACAGTCATTATTTCAATCTTTTTACCACAATGCACAGTACTTCTAGTGGTATATTTTTTAATAATCTATGTAATATATATTATGTAGAGGTAGGCATAGAGCTACAACGGGGTTAGGTTCCTGCATGCATGTCAGAAGTTGACTTTAACCTAAATCAGTTTGCAATTCAGTCTAGAGTACTGTTAATACTCTATAATGCTGCTGATAGGGCAGGGGAACTCAAACTGATGCTGCCTGAGTGATGAGAGAGCTCTCCCAAGATGGTACATTGCCGAGTAATCCAGTGGTCAACTGTCCTATGGTGTGTACTCTTATGCATCAGCCTGCCCAGCCCTGCTGCCAGAAGTACAGTTGTAAGTACAAATGGTCATATGTTGAACAGGTTGTAAGTCGGATGGTACTTGCATAGTCTAGCGCAATTCCAAATGAAGTATCTAACTGCCTATCCCAACTGGTATTTTGTTAACTACCATTTTGTTTAAAGTAATGATCTACTTATCCTTCAAATTCAAGACACGTATGCAAAATGAACTTTTTCTTACAATAAGATTAACTAATAATATTAAGTAATCACTATTCATAATGAAAAAATCTTACCTGAAGCCATCTTTACTGGAGAATTTGGTGATTTTGTAGACGAGCCTTCTTGTAAGACCGAGGGCAGCATTCTTGTTTCAGCGTAATGGCGATTCACTTGCAATGCACCTATTCACAAGAATCAGAGTAAATAAAAATTGGCAACATAAAATTTGAAAAAAACAGATTGTAATATTTTAAATAATTAAATGTTTCATCACAAACCTATTACTTGTGCACTGCCTTTTGTACATCTATGGTCATGCTCAGAACCTCAATCCAGGTAGAAAAGAAAGATCCTCTCATGCTCAGGGAAAGCTAGCACAGGCATATATGACTCTATTAGGGGTCCTTCTCAACATCAGGTTATTGCATGGGTAAAAACATACTTCAACATCATGTTGTTACATAGGGGAGCCTAGATATTCTTTTGAGAGAATCCTCTCATGCGGAAACAAAATCAGTGCCCCTGGGTTTCCTAAAGTCAGGAGGGAAAAGTTCAGTGGCTAGGTCCACTTCATGCCCAGTTTTGGGGTGTCTAATTCAGTGTATGACTCTTGATCTCCATCAGAGAAGTCATACAGAGAAATCTGCAATTCCTAAATCTTGGCACACTGGGCAGGACATGGAATCTGCTTAGAAAATGAGGGAAATACTCTCGGCCAGAGTTCTGCCAGGAAGATGCACAGTACTCACCTCCTCTTACAATCCCTCTGAAACCTTGATCCCAAAGGGCTAGTCTGAATCAAGCCTTTCCTTTATGATTTGCTGCCAGGAGCATGTTGCTTATTTTGCACATGTCTGAAAACTACCTAACCTCAACTTTATGGCAGGTGGTATGTGCTGTCCCTTTGGCAAACATTGGATAATGCTGTTTACAGTGGGGAAAGCAACCTTTCGGTTTAACATAATACCATGAAACACAGTCAAATGCGTGCTGTATATATATTTATCAGATAAGTACATGGCCATGACAACTAGGTAAGAGGAACTCAGTAGGTGGCATTCTTTTAGTGATAAAATATAATTAGTGTATTGGTATGATGTCATCCCTTTAAATCATAATCAAACTAGAGGTACCATTACCAGAGTCCGCTCAGTTAACATATTAACATAAAATAAGCCCATGAATATCAAAAGAAAAAAAAGAGTTGTAAAAATGTGGGACCCACACTTCTAATTAAGCAATCTACACAATCATTGCTCATATGCATGAATCAGAGGTACTGCAATAACAACACAGCATTAGAATAGTCTGGTATTCTATTACGAGCTAGCATAGCAAATATGATTTGAAATGCCCCAAGTATAAACCTATATTGGATGGCACAACATTTTAAAATGGTTACGATTTTTTTAACATTTCTATACTTGTAAGTTCAGTATGAATTTCAGAATTATTTCTGACATTTGCAGACTGCATATTTTTTTAATGAATGCAAGTAAGTGCACCCTCACTTTTTGTTCTTCGCTTTTTCGCGCTTCACTTTATCATAGATTTTTGTGGAACATATCTGTCACTTTTACGCAGGAACTTTCACCAATTTGCAAATTTTTCAATGGGCCATATCTCTAAAATTATCACTAATTCAGTTCTTTTCATACCATGCAGTGAACTGTTAAAACAGGCAGTTATAAGCATTTTTGGCAGTTATAAACACTTATAGGGTACAGTAAACCTCCCGTATTCACGGGGAATGCATACCACGTACCCCATTGCAAAATCGAATTATCGTAAGGTGAATTATCGTAATTCAAGCACTACCTGAGTATTTTAATAGTTTTATCACAAAAAGTGCATTTAGTCATGAAAATGAGATGAAAATACAGTAATTAATGAATATTTCTCAGTAAAAATACTATGAATGGGCGAATTTTCAGCGAATAATGTGTATATATGTTCCATAGAGAAATCCGTGAATAGATGAGTCCGCGAATTGTGAGACTGCGAATACAGGGGTTTACTGTATTTAGAAGGGATTTTGCATTTTCGCAGATTTAGCATTTCCGCGGTGGGTTCTGGAACCTATTCCCACGAAAAAGTGGGGGAGCACTGTAGCCTAAATTATTAATAAAACGAAGCATGGGATTTTTAGTTTAAACTAAGCTATTGGGGGGAATTGCAAGTCACTGTTATCATTTTATATCTGAGAAAGTTAGGCTAAAAAAATAAATTTAAGTGCTAGCTCAGCAAATCTGATTTAAAATATACCAAGTAAACTTATACTGTGTGCCACAACATTTAAAATAAAGGTTTTCAACACGAGTACATCTATATTTGTAGTGTATGATGGTGACATCCCATTTGTGCAAGGTATGGTTATATACACTAAGTCCAGATGACCTATTTATCATCAAACAAATTTGGAGTGTAGTTGCCATAAGTTCTTTGTTTTAAAATTTTCAGTAAGTTCTACAATATATATGTATTTGCTGTTTACCGCAATCCAAATATTGATGACTTTGTATATGACTGTCTCTTGGAGAGGATTAGTATGGCTCAGTCAAAAGCTTCATTTATTATTCGTGGAGACTGTAATGCTAAGTATAGTGAGTGGCTAAATTCAAATTCCACAGATCTAAATGGCTGGTCTGCTCTTGAGTTCTGTGTATCCTCCGATTTTGTCCAGCTAACTGAGGAACCCACACACATTTCTGGTATTAGATTAGACCTCATATTCACAGATGCTCCAGCTACTGCCAAGTCCAAGGTCTGTGAACATAAAGGCACTTCTGATCATTGCGCCACTGAGATCGACATATCTGTCAGTCAGTATATTCCTAATACCACCATTAGAAAAATGGACTGGCTAAAATCCAAAGCCAACTGCGATAGCATTATTGAAGCTTGTCAGGCACTTAATATTTCAGATGCTATATTAGATCCTGATCCCAAGAAGAAGTTAAATGAAATGCTGATGGCTATTTTAATAAGATATGTCTGGAGAAATGTCATGAAATTATAGATGAGCCTACCACGACAAAGAGACCAAATTCAACGCATTGCGATGAATTCGTTCAATTGCAAATTACACCATTTTTGTCGAGTCTTGCCATGCTGCAAATAGAACCTACCATACAGCTCAGAGAAATTGCAATAATTCCTTGAAGAGATAACTTGAAGGAATTACTGCCTCATCTGTGGTGGACCAACTTGGCATCACCTATCTTTAGGTCAAGCTCGTCTTCCATTCCACCACTACCAACAGATGGTGGTAGATTGGTTACTGGCCCTAGCAAAAAGGCTGAACTGATTCATCAAGCTTTTGAAGCTAAGCAACCAGCTGAGAATGTCCTTCTCCCTGATACTTGTCATCCTGCACCTGTTCTTACAAATTTGCATTTTGCTCCAGGGATGTTAAAAAAATTCTGGATAATCTTGATAGCTGGGGTGGAGAAGGTCCTGATGGTTTCTCCCCTTTGTTTTTAAAAAAAGTTTCTAGTGTGTTGTCTCCCAAGATAAGTGGATTCTATAGATTTTATACTGACGTACTATCTTTGCAGATGGGCGCAAGCTTAATAATACAGTGCCTCTTCCAAAGAGAGGCATATCTCCCTGTGCTCTCCAAAGTTGCTGAAAAACTTATTTTTAAGCAACTATATAAGTATGTGGAATCTAAAGAATTGTTAGCTGATAGTCAATATGCATATAGGAAGCAGTTAGGTACCTGCAATGCTCTTTTAGACTTGACTTGCCATTTGCATGGGAACCTTGATAAGGATTTTGAGTGCTGAGTAATTCAGACAGATTTTAGTGCTGCTTTCAATTTAGTAAATCATAAGGCACTTAATTATAAACTTCAGAATCTTGGAGTGGGTGGATATGTTTTAAGATTAGTTCAAGAATTCTTTACAGGTAGGCAACATTGAATTGTTGTGGACAGGATCTTTAGTGAACCAAGACCCTTATTTTGTCTGGAGTTCCACAGGGTAGTGTTCTTGGTGGTCCACTGTTGTTTTTAGTGTATACAAGTGATATGGTTGTTGGCCTGGAAAACATGATTGTTCATTATGCCGATGGTGCAACACTTGTGGGTATAGTAAAGTCTCCACTTACGAGAAATGAAGCTGTCCTCAGCCTCAATTGGGACACAGACCAGATTAGTGAATGGTGTAGTCAGTGGGGTATGAGGCTGAACTCCTGTAAAACAAAAAACACTATTGCTTAGCATATCTCGTACAGATTTTGCACCCCATCCTCCCCTTCAGATTGATGGAACTTTGCTGAATAAGTCTGAGGCTTTCAGTATTCTAGGTGTAACTTTTGACTCACATTTAACTTTTGAGAAAAATCTAATGAAAGTTTCAGCAAATGGGGCATGAAAGTTAGGTACTGTTTGTAAGGCCATATATATATAACAGTGATAAAATCAATGCAACCTGTTTCAGGTTGTTTGTGCTTCCTTTACTAGAATACTGTTCTCCAGTGTGGATGTCTGCTTCTGCCAGAGATTTATCTCTTTTAGAGAGAGTGGTTTGTGGTGGTAGGTTTCTGTTTCCTAACAGTAGCAGTTATGACTTGGACCATCAACGGATGGTCCCTTGTTTGTCACTTTTTCATAAGTTGTATTTCAACGGAGACATTTCACATTCACAATTGATTCGCTGAACTGTAGTACTAATATGCAGTAAGTGTGCCTCACTGTCAAACTTCTCAGTTCCAGAGGCTTTATTCCTCACACCACTGAACTGTGGAACATCCTCCCAGAGGATGTTGTGCAATTGGAACTTCAGAAGTTCAAGCGAAGATGCAATGCATTTCTGTTCTACCCTAATACTATTCTCCTTGCATTTTAATACATTTTAATCTATTTATTAACTTATTTTTTCTTTTTTAATAAGTGAGATCTCTCCTTTATGTATTCCCTTTACTGGATGCTTGAATTTTAAGTCAATGGTCCCTGAGGGCTTCTTCCATATGAATAAGGTTCATCTTCTCAACAATAATAATAATAATAATAATAATAATAATAATAATAATAATAATAATAATAATAATAATAATAATAATAATAATAATAATAATAATAATAATAATAATAATAATAATTTGAGTTTCAAGAGTGTATTTCTGACACTTATAGACCAGTGTATTTGTATAATGAATGCTAGCTAACAAAACTATGTTAAAATACTATTTCATAAGTTGGTATTGTACTGTATTTAAAGTTATCAATGAATACTATTGAACATTCAATGAGATGTGTTTAAAAGCAACTGAAACTTGCATAACATATTGACATTAAAGTGTCACCAATATTATACTGGATGGCACTATGGATGTGAAATGGGTATACAGTACAAAGGTAGGATGGCATTATAAATGTGAAATGGGTACACAAAGGTAAACTAGCATACGAGTACTTTATGCTTAAGTAAAATCCCTCAAAATTGCAAAACAGCTATTTCCCAATATTCTTGTTTGAAAGCCTAGCCTAGTACATTCTACCAAACATTAAATCTGCCCTACAAGCATAGCCTAGTATAGTATGATCTACCAAAATGAAATTCACCCCATGAGTAGTGTCTAGTACACTGTGATCTATCGAAAATGAAATTCTTTCAGTAAGTAAAGACTATTTTATTTTTTACTTTTATTTAGTTAACAAGATGGGATTACTGACGAAAGTACGTTGGCCAACGTTTTCTGGGCTATCAAAAATGCAACCTAATATGAGATATGTATACAATGAAATCATGTTGAGGGGATGAAATTTTAAGGGTCAAATGATATGTGAGACCAAATAATACATGAACATATATGGCATATTTCACTTGTCTCATTTATTTTGCCCCATCATGGAAACCGTTTGTGTACAACACTTTGTGATTATCTCTTTAGTACATATGACATTTCTAAATGACGACTGTGCAAAGCAAATTCATTTTAAGAACACTTCTAATAAGTGGTGGATCGTTTTCTGTTTTATTGGAGTTAATGTAATGACTTTCCATTGCACTCATAATATCACAGAAGCCTTACTTGTATGTCTGTGTGCATGTGTGTGTTGACATCTACATTTGGCATTTCATCAATGTTGGTGTCACAATGTGCGTTTATGTGTGTTTCTTAGAGCAGTATCACGTTTGCCCTTTTCTTTTTATGTATGGCTGATGTATCTTAAAGACCGATACAATACAAGCAGCCTCGGGTTATTGGTGGGCTCGGTTATTGGTGGGCTCGGTTATCGGTGATCTGGTTTTTTGGCACTTGTCTAGCAACGAAAATCAGCAATTTTTGTTGCTGATATGAACTGATTTCTGCTTATCAGCACCGTAATCGGGTATTGGCACCAATACATACCTAACAGAGGCGGCGATTTTTGTTTATTGGTGATTTTCACTTATTGTCTTGGTGTTGGAATGGAACCCCCGCCAATAACTGGGGACTGCCTGTAATGGGTTTGTGCAAAAGGAAAAAGGTGATATTAATTTTTTCCTGGTATTGTGTTGCTTACAAAAGAAACCAAGTAAAAAATGCAACGAAGTTTCTTCAACGCAACTGAGTTTTCTGTACAGCCAATACAGCATATAATCAAGGCCACCAAAAACAGATCTAATCTTTTGGTGGTCTCGGTATAATGCTGCATGAGCCACGGCCCATGAAACTTTAACCACTGCCCAGCGGTGGCCTATCCTATATCATTGCCAGAAACATGATTACGGCTAACTTTAACCTTAAATAAAATGAAAACTACTAAGGCTAGAGGGCTGCAATTTGGTATATTTGATGATTGGAGGGTGGATGATCAACATACCAATTTGCAGCTCTCTAGCCTCAGTAGTTTTTAATATTTGAGGGCAGACAGAAAAAAGTGCGGACAGAATGAAATGCGGACGGACAGACAAAGCCATCACAATAGTTTTCTTTTACAGAAAACTAAAATGTGGGGTTTACTTTATTTTAAGTGTATTTATACAGGATAGTTTGTTACAAATATGGGAAAATTAGGAGGATAATTGCTTTTTTTCATCAAGTTGTCAGTTTAATTTGTGATGGTTGTTGTTTATAAGTATTTTTAGTGTTTATGGTTATGCAGTATTGACAAGGTAGAAGGAGGAAGGGTAAGGAGTTGCAGATTTACATCCACTGAGTTTTATTTGACCTTATCCAACAGGGCCTTGGCTCTGTCACTCCAGATAATCAAAAGATTACTGTAATAAGGTCACATGGTACCATAGCATGAAGACTACTAAAATTTAAAGATAGTATAAAATTACCAGGACCTTCAGAATTATTATTACATGACTGAAACACATTCTCATACTTTACTATAAAGTATATGAAGAACGTACCACTTTATATGATTTTAATGTCTACCAATAATTTATCAATATTTAACTCTTTTGCAGTATGCAAATAAGAGCCTCGATGGCCAAGTCGGTTAGAGCAGCAGCCTTGGACTTCTTAGAGGTCTGTGGCGCGGGTTCAAATCCGCAGCCGACCAGTCAGAGAGGCGGACTATGTATGTAATCAACAGATAGTAAGTAAGTATACCTTAGTTTTACCAGACCACTGAGCTGATTAACAGCTCTCCTAGGGCTGGCCCGAAGGATTAGATTTATTTTACGTGGCTAAGAACCAATTGGTTACTTAGCAACGGGACCTACAGCTTATTGTGGAATCCGAACCACAGTATAGCGAGAAATGAATTTCTATCACCAGAAATAAATTCCTCTAACTCTTCATCAGCCGGCTGCGGGAATTGAACTCCGGCCCATCGAATGACAGTCTGAAGCTCAACCCACTCAGCCAAAGAAGACTTAAATCAGGTTTGCTTTGCAAATGGGTGTTACAGACTACTACACAAAAAACAAAGCCACTCCAACCTCTTCTAAAAACATGACAGACACCTCACACACGTCTCGACTGTCGACCTAACCGCGCAACAACTCCTCGCTGCTGGGAGAATGGGTACAATACATGTACATACACTACCGGGGTCTAAGCGATGACAGGCAGGGCAGCCAATCGAGACTACAAAGTCTACCCCAAAAGCCAAATCAACGTCCTTCAAAAAGAAGGCATTGTACTTGCCCCATACAAATGGGAAAAAATCATGTTAAAAGAAGAAGCAGCAGTATGCAAATAGTTTAAAACAACCTTCCTGTATGCCTATCTTATTATATCTTTCTCAGGGTATATTTTTTAGGCAGACCCTAATTTTAATTTTTCTCATTGGGATATCTTTTTCATGGTGTAGTCACTTGTTTCGTCCTCAAGGAGCTACCTTCCATAGGTCTGTCAGGGCTCCATGGTGACCACACTAATATCAAAGAATCCTCTTTTAGTTGGTCTTTTGGCCGGGTATTGTGTCATAATGATAAAACACTATAACAAGTGATGGAGTATGTAATATGGACTCAAAGGTAAGAGGGTACTTTCCCTTATCTTCAGTGAAGCTGAACCCAGTTTCCAACGTCAATACCTCTTAGAAGAAGAAGTGATTATCGCGCATGGGCAGTCTGCCATATTGTCAACAAATGGACTGGCACAAGACCATGAAGCCATTACTTTCTGTGGTCGCTTTGGATCAGCTTCACTTGTCAGTGCTCCATATTTCACAATGGAATCACCCAAAGAAGCAAATTAAGTGCCTAGTTTTAAGTTCCAGCTAAAGGTTTAGTTTTAAACTTTACGAATTGTTAGTTAAATTGTGTGTAAAAGCTGAAAATCCAGTTTTTCCTGCCAACACATAGATGGCACTTATCATAATCGCTTATTGTTGGTTGTGAAAGGTGCAAATTATTTTGAAAATTTGTTATTTCAATTAGATGTTCTAACTAAAAGAAATGTTCCAGAATTTATCATTAATATATAAAAAAAATCCTTTCAGCTCATACAATGTCTACAATAATCTAAGCAGTAGCCTAGATCACACTGAGAATAATTTAGACTGACTAAATAGGGGATGTTGTTTGTAGCCTATAACCTACGACTACATACAATGTCTACAATAATCTAAGCAGTGGCCTAGATCACACTGAAAATAATTTAGACTGACTAAATAGGGGATGCTGTTTGTAGCCTATAACCTATCACCACATATCGTTACGTGTGAACTAAATAACCTAGATTAGGCAGTAACCTATATTAGGGTAACTTTTATGAAATATTCTATTATGGGCCTAGAACAGTAGCCTTACTTAGGCCAAGGACCCTAGGATTAGATAATAATCTGGGCAAAACAAAATAGTAGCCTACTTATAAGGCTACATATTAGTAAAATTTTCCTTTTTTATATAGCCTATACACTTAAGCGTGATATAAAAAACCTGGATTAGGCAGTAGGTACCTTATACTTGGTAAGTGATAACCTTTTAAGAAACATCCCATTATTGGATTAAGCATTAGCTTAGACCAGGGAGCCTAGGACTAGATGAATCATTTATCCTGGCTAGGTTAAATGGTAGCTTAGCATTAAGGGTACATACTAAAGTAAATTTCTTTTTATGTATCCAATACATTAAAGTGTGAATTAAGTAACTTGGATTAGGCAGTAGCCTAGATTTGAGTAAGTAATTAATCTGGGCTACACAAAATGGTAGCCTAGCTATAAGGTTACATATTAGTGAATTTCTGTTTTATACAGGCAATAACCTACACTAGGTTAAGTGAGAACATTTTTAAGATATATCTTGTTATCAGCCTAAGCAGTATCTTATACAAGGTAGCCTGGGATTAGATTAAACAATAACCTGGGCTAGAAAAAACAGTAGCCTAGCTATAAGGCTGCATATTAATGAGTTTCTGTTTTATATAGCCTATACATTTAAGGATGATCTAAATAGTCTGGATTAGGCAATACCCTATACTAGGTTAAGTGAGAACTTCTAAAGAAATATCCTAATTTTGGACTCACCGGTTACTTAGGCCAAATAGCCTAGGACTAGATATAAACAATAACCTAGTTTTTTATGGCATGGTAGCCTATTTGTAAGGCTACATATTAGTAGAGTCTTATGTAGCCTGTATCCTTAAAGGCAAACCGTCTCATGGAATTTTATGAGTTCGGTGAACCGGCTAAGTGTAAAGGCCAGTTGACCACCTGAATAGGCAGTTAAAAGAAGAGTACACCGCGCAACTTTTAACTAGTAACATAAATTTCGTTAAGCATTACCACTGGTAATAGTGACATCAGAATGGTTCTTTGCCAGAGAAGGAAATAGGACCATGATAGGTATAGAGGAAACACAACAATCACATAAATATGTATTATAATGTATGTCTTGTAATTAAATTTTACTGACATATCTATATATTCTTCCTCATGCTTATACTTCTTTCATGTTTCAGGTCATACTGATCTTGATAATAGGGAATGCATAAGAAAATATGACACTAATAATACTATGCTTATTCTGTTAGAAATTTTGTTTACTAACACCTATTTACAAATATTAAAATATTTACAATGCATTTTGTCTACTTAACACACCTGCAATCAACTTGGTAAGGCAGCAGTGTGATTAGCTTACACCCTCCTAATTTCTCATAAATGTACAAAATCGAGATAAAAAGAAAGGTATATTGCTACTTAGCCACACTGTTTTGTTGTTCTACAGGTGTCTTCGTAGAATTTTAACGTCCTGGTCTAACGTTTTAGAGTAACTGCTTCACTTAACAGTGGTTGCTACTTGACTAACTCCAGCTATTCTTTTCCACTTGAGCTAACTCACAAGGGGAGGTTCCAACAATATTTATGCTGGTTTAATTATTTAATTACTTCATTATTTCATTTGATTTATTCAAAGTCATTTTACTTTAAATTAATCCTAATTATAATTAATTCAATTAATGGATATTAAAGCCAAATATGCTATTATATTTACTAAATTACTAACGGTTTTGTTTACGCATTTAGTACTTCAGTCATGAACGAAACTCAAGGGTGCGTTTTTAGCAACATTTATTACCTGTAAGAGGAACTAAATTTTTATTTATTAGGATTGCGCAATATTTGTCGTACAATTCCATCATCCTGAAAGAATTTTCCAACAATTCACAACTGATTTTTTTTATCGTTATTATATTCACTTTTAATTTTAAATTTATTCACAAGAAATATAGCAGTATCTCCTTGCTCACAATGTTTTCTTTCATGTGATATTGTTTATTAGGAAAAACTAGAGCAATAATGTAGCTAAACTATATGTATTCAGTTAATGATTTACTAAAATATTTACATTTTCCAAAAAATGACTGAATTTAACATTTTGCTAAAGACGCAATTCCTCAAGAAAATTGTGCTAGATGCTAGATTGAAAATCTGGCCTCTTTATTTAATAAATACTCTATATCTACCAAATATTTTGCTCATTTGGCAGACGACTACCATCTACTGGTCACTCATGGCCAGCAGCCTACTGCATCCCATCCAATAATGTGTAGTTAGTGACTTAGTACATATCGTGTATTTCAACAAGCTGTCGAGCAGGTGTATTACCATGTGTACCGTGCTTACTTTCCCTGTACATTCGCATATAATTTTTATTAGACTACACTATAATATAACTAATGGTCAGGTTCAACAGGTTCGGTAATCCAAGAAATGTTTTATGATTATGCACAGTAATTATGCACAGTAAGACATTATTTTATCTAAGGCCTAGGCTAGAAGCCTGCACAGACCAGGCCATGAGATTTAGACATTTTATTTAGGACATTAATCATTATTGATCATTTTATTTGCTAGAATCCAAGATCAACTTTTGGGTCTAAGTGGAACAAATTTGACATGCTTTTTGTGATAGAACTGGCTGATAAAATATTTGAATCCCACCACTGCTTAAAGGTGATATAAACCTAGACCAGGCAGTGGCATAACTAGATTAAATAGGAATCCCTTTAGGGAATATGCTATTATTAGCCTAAACAGTAGTTTGGATTAAATAAGGCAGTTGCTGAATATCAGATACAAGTGTACTCTCAGCCAGATAAAACAGTAAACTAGATTTTGGGGATTTTTTCCCATGTAGTTTATATCCCTAAGTGTGATTTAAATAAGCCTCAACTAGGTAGTGGCCTAGATTAGGTTAAGCGAGAACCCTCTACGAAATCCTCTATTCTTGGCCTAATGTAGATTATGCTAGAAACATTAACCTAAGACATATAAAACAGTAGCCTGGGTCAGATAAACAATTTATTTATAGCAGTTAGCCTGAACGGCATGACATTCAATAAACTAAATTTCGCATAGCCCTTGCAAAGGGCCTAACAGTGTACATATAGTAAGACAGATATATACTGGTGTCAAAACTAACCTAAATCTTCGAGTGCTTAAGCTAATATAGATATTCAACACATATAACAATTTTGTAAATAAAATATTGCAGCTACACACTTGTAATCAAGTTAGCCTGTAATATTGAATATATCTATATAAGGATTACAGGTACAGACGATAAGACTTCTGTTCCTACCTCAGCTTCTCCATCTCACAATAGCTCCTCTCTCAATCCTATGCCTAAGCCTGCTCCAGTGTCTTCAACTGATACTGTTCATGCCTCAAAACCTCTTATTTCTCAACAAACCCCTGAGTTTCTTTTATTTCAGCTCCTCAGGTACAGATGAGGGAGTTTATGTTTTCTTCTAGAGGTTAACTGTCCTTGGTCCTCCTACTCATGTTCTCCTGCTAACCATTCCTCTAATAAAGCTTTCTCCTTATCTTGCTGGCTTTCAACTGGATCTTCCTACTAGATATCAAGAAAAGCCTCTTTAGGGCACAAAAGCTCTTTCTACTTCAGTGTCCCATCCTTCTGGCTCCTTCTTGCTTGATGATAAGATAATTTATGGAACATGTTCATGAGTTTTTGTTTCTAGTTCACTTAAGTGGGTCAGTGCACTTTCACCTGACACTTGAACCCAGCACAAGTTGTCAAGGCAATGATTAGACCGTTTCATTAGGAAGCGCTCCTATTCTTTCAATCAGGGTGTTGGCTTACTCTTGAAAACTGAACTAAAAAAAAAAACTCACTGTTATAGGGGTTTGTCTAATCTTTTTTGTCACTCAATATTCAGACAGCTGATATTATGGACCTTTCCCTCTCTCCTACAGACACTTCTACTAATCTAACAAATCTGGCAGTGGTTCTTAATCCTTATATTCTGAGTAAATCATATGATGACATACACATCTGACCCTGCAATGTATAAAGGTTTGCAATTTTGATGTATATTCCACCAATGAAAGAGGATGCCATAGTACAAGGTATGAAACATAGGCAACTCACTGAGGCAGTGTCTGCTTGAAATTATTTGCTCCTACCTGCAGCCATGCCCTCAAAATATCCAGCTAATCTGTCCAATCATTATAAACAACCTCCTTCTGTAATCTATTCCTGAGCACAGGAGTAAAAAATACCCCAGTAGGAATGATGTATTTTCCATACTCCAGGAAGAATTTGACAGAACTTTAAGTTTGAGCCCACAAGATTCAAGCAATCTTCCCTTCCACAGCCTTCCAGATTAATACTGAATTAGCAGCTGTGCTCAGGCAAGGTGTGGAGATACCATTCCACTTTCTCACAATTCTGCCTTACAGATGTAACTCATACATCTACTTGTGTATTCTTTGTTACCTATACAGGCAGTCCCCGGTTATTGGCGGGCTCAGTTATCGGCGATCCAGTTTTTCGGCACATGTCTAGCGACAAAAATTGGCGATTTTTGGCGTCGATATGCGCTGATTTCCACTTATTGGTGGCAATACATACCTAAGAGAGACACCGATAACCGAAAATTGTCAGAAAAGCGCCATCGGAATGGAACCCCCCGCCGATAACCGGGGACTGCCTGTAGTTGCAGTGGGTCAGATAACTCAAATGGGTAGCACAGGAAGAGTTACTATTTCGCCTTCCCCTTAACTTTCCTTGTCTTTGGCACCTTCAAAGATTCATGAAGCAGGTCAACTGGGTGTCAAGGCGAGTACCAAAGCTTATAAATCCTACTGATCTGGTAAATACAAACCACTGTCCCTCTGGAGACCCATACTGAACATCCCACTCCATACTGAGCCTCCTTCAAGCAAACTCTTAAAAACAGACTACCACCTGTATCACAGAACTGTTGCATCTGGGGAAAGCTTCCCTCTTGCCCTTCCTCCTAAACAGTGATTCAAGCATCTTGGATTATTGAGTTGTAATGAAATAGTAATGTTTCTGTAACACTGGCCAGGCCATCCACCCATCCAACACCTAAATGATCCCCAGTGGGGCAAAATGGAATAGGCAACTGGGATGATTTCTACTTGGAATAAGGCATCTTTCAATGAATGGGTTTGTATTAAAACTAAAAAATTTTCAAAATCATTTGTATTTTTCCTAGTTATACAAACCAGAACCTTTTATACTGGTATTATCCTAATAACAAAAAAATTAACTGGCAGAGAAGGTGAATAAGAGGAAGGTATCCCTCACTTGCCCAACCTTGCCACTAACTTTTTCCTTCAGCCACAGGGACAAAGCAGGGCAATTCAGGTGGGTAAAACCTACATAAAAGGCTATGATTTGTATAACTAGGAAAAATGCAAATTACTTTTAAAAATATATTTGTCCCAATTCCACTTTGTACTACCAAGTCTCCTGAACTCAAGGACTTGGTTCTTTTCAGATAGTACTTTACAGCATGGATGTGGCATAGCAGAATCTCATCCGGGTCTCCACCAATACCATGGAGGGAATGATCGAGAAACTTGAGTCTTTGCTTCAAACTCAGGGATGAAGGAAAGCAAGAGAGAGAGAAGCCCACCTTCCAATTGCTGAACAAAATACAACAGACCATATAACTCACCTACTCTCTTTGCTGAGGTTAAGCCATGAGAAAAACAGTCTTCAATGTTAGGTCTCTATCCAAGGAACTAGACAGAGGCTTGAAGGGAGGCCTTTTAAGGCTCCATAACATTAGTAACATCCCACTCCAAGGGCCAGAGCTTCCAAGGGGGACAAGACTACTAGAAGCTTCTCATGAGCATTTCTCCACCAATGTGGAGATCCAACCTCTTGAGCTTGCATACCATTCAAAGGACCAAGGATTAGAGGAAAAGGTACTAATCTACCAATATAATCCAACACTAAAGATAGAAGCAGAGCTGGAAAGGGGCATCCTTGGATGATCTAGCAAAAGGTGAGTCATGACCTGAGTCTCAGGGCTGTCACAACCAAACTGGCCATAAACATCGGAATGCCTGTTGGAATACACACAAAGCACTTGACTGGTGGGATGTTGAGAATATAGGGGATCGGAGCCATGAAAGTCATATGAGACCTCAAACAAGCCATAAAAAAAAGAAGCAGTGTCTTCTTCATCAAGTGCAGATTTATGGTCAACATTTCATACCAAAGCTTAATGTTCTATAAAAACAAAATTGGCTTGTAAAAAACACAAAAACAATTTAAAAATATTTTCATATACTAATTCATGTACTGTATCCAACTATACTAATCAAATGCATCAAAAGTTCACATACCAAGTGATACTCCTTTAGGCAACATTTGTTCTTCATGAATCTCATGGCCTTGTAATTCTGCATGGAAAGGAATTTTTATTAGATATTTTTTTTTGTGTGGTAAATATTTGGACTTGTCTATCAGACATGGAGATCTTTTTATAATAAATTCTTTGAAAAATGACTAAGGATCATTGAATAACTTCTTGAATGTTGATTTCTAAAGCGTTGTGACAATTCTTTTAATGTAATATAACTGACAATCATAAATTACATTTTAGACTTTGTTGTCTTTATGAAGTAGGCTATATCATTCCTTACTTTGGTAAAAATTCAGTAAAAACTTTTAATATCATTATAACAGGTTACTCATTTCTCGCATGTATGACATACAAGCACACAATCACATTTATATATTTAGTAGATCTCCTCCTGTTACCCTCTGAAAAAATAATAATGTCAATAATAAAGAAAGCATCATCACTCTTCTCCATTTCTACAGTCATTCTTCACTCATTCTGTTAAGCATGTAAACAAGCTTTCAGACTCATGACACACCTCCATTCAGCATAATTCTAGATATACATCTGCAACACATGACTAAACTCTTCATGAAACCTGTATGCTGAAAAAGACTGTATATTATAATAAAGAGCTCATAACATCATCATATCTTCAAATACAGTATATTCATTCTAACATGCTTGGCTGTGCATGCCATAAAAAGGCAAGAAAAATAAAACATCTTGCAACTGCTTCATAACAACAAATATGAAGCCAATCCAGTGAGAAATACAATTATATAATAAAGAACTATACAACCCTTACTATACAAGATAATGTCTTGCATGACTGAAGGAGACAAATTCTGTTCTTTGGAGGAAATGGAAACATATTGACGTACTGAGGTAACAACTTGCTCTATAATGATAAGCCATATCTGAACAAAGCTGACGAAATAACAGTGACAATGGATGATGCTCATGAATGATTCTGCATGACATCTGCACTGATAGTACCATCTCAATATAGAATTTTTATAAGGGGTTGGATAGCACACCAAAGATGTTGGAATAAATTGCCACAAGCACAGGAGCTCTAAACAAAAATTAACGGACTGTGAGACTATGCAATGAAGTATCACTAAATTGCTCGTAAAACATAAGTGCTGCAAACATTTGATTAAAATCCCTGACATTAAGAGGTTTTTCTTTTAGGTTAAGACTTTCTCTGTAGTAATCCATTACAAGATCACATGCAACAAATCAGTAAGTTGCACAAACCCAAGTAATTTGTTAACATCACATACTATCAAAACAATCACATTGACTATTTTTCTTGTATACTATGTCTCATATTTGTGCAGCATACTGACTTGGCAGTACCCAAGTACATTTTAATTATTAGGTTCTATAAAAGATGGATGAAATAGTAAAAGTAACAGACTAAAGGAGTAAAAATAGGTCAAAAGATACAGAAGGAAAGGCAAAAACACTGTAATATAATAACTGCAATTCAATTCTATGGTTTCATGAAAGTACTACAGTTTTCAATCATATAGATAATGACATTATTCTGACACAAAATGGTTATACTAAAGTAACATGGCTTATGCCAACATCAGTGTGGATGTCAGTACAGATACAAGTGACAACTTCACCAAATAAAAAAATTAGCAAGGAAAGCTATCCTTACACAGATGGTATACATTTAATGCTTAAAGATATATATGAAACTGTCAAACTAACCAAGGACAAGAAGTCTGAATCCCTGGGAAAACTGTCTATTGCATAACAATATAAAATAACAGACTATCACTAAAATATGAATATGTTGATGAATGTGTATGCATACGATTCTTACTTAAAATAAAATGTGCTTAACAATGTGATGGAATTGAAGTATTTGTGATGCAATAATTTATGTATTTCTATTTCAGAACTTTGAATATGAATGAAGCACACACACTATTGGAATGCAAAAGCAAAGTAATCAAAAAGACCAGTCTCTTTAAATAAGACCAAAAGAGCACTTATACATGATAAACTTATGGAAGTGAAAACTATATATGACTGTGATGAGCATGTTGAAGTATGATAAGTGAGAGGTGAGGGTGACAGAGCAGCAAGCGAGCGACTCCACCTGCTGGGTAGGTCCCCGGCACTTACGGGACCACGGCTGCGTTGTTGCCACGAGTGCGCTGCCACACCACGCCAATCTCAGACAAGAGAGTGATCGGCGACACCTATGTAACTAACAGAGAGGCACCGCATTTTGGGGGGTTTATTGATGGAGAGCCACTTGGCATCTCAGGGCTTCCTAAATCTTGCTGCACATGCACAATGGCAATGGCATGAGAATGGTAAAGGAAAGACCTGTGCAAGGGAGCCTAATGGCAACTACCTTGCCCAGATCTCAAACCAAAACAGGGCAACCACCCTCATGAAATGATTGAGAAAGCCCATATGATCAAGATAAGGAAGGCAACACATGCTTTTTACAACCCACAGGGTTTTTAATATCTCAAACAAAATGAAAATTATACTGAATGCAAAGGATGGTAATATCTTTTGATTTTCTCTTGCCTTTTATTTTTCTAATTTTTCATTTACATATGAAGAAGTGCATGTGTTACCCCATCTGGTGAGGATGCAGCCTAATATGGTCTGCATAGACACCAGGCAGTGAGATGGGGTGTTAGTGGCCCCATCCCTGCCTCCCACAACCCCATACAGAACCTTTCATTGTAGCAATAGCAGCTTTTCATTCAAACAGTACTCTCAGTGAATGGACAAGGGCAAACTATACAACTTTGCTGCCAGTTAATTATTTATTTGTATCCGAGTTAAAAAATAAAATAAAAATGAAACAATGAAAATAATGATTGTACATAATTTTTTGGGTTAAGGTGACCAATTATAAATGCAACAAAATGCACAAAAGGACTGGCAACAAGGTTGTCAAAATTAAGTTGGCACAATTATGCACTATGGACTAGCAGTCTGCCCTTACAAGAGGGTATCAGCAGACAATGGCACCCGAGCCAGCACAGCCCTAGTGCCATATGACTACAAGTTTTTGCTGCTCTTCCACCTCATTCCCTAATAATACAGGAACAGATATATATTACAAAAGTATCCCTTGAATGATGGACCCTCCCTCAATGGCATCAATTCCCCCCAAAACTAAAAGGCTCTGAATGGTGTTGCAGGAGACTTAAAACATGTGCTGGTGATTAATGAAGCTGGCCTACCTGCCTGATTTTTCATTAGTAAACAAAATTAAACTTTTAAGCATTCTAAAACAATAATACAATTACTTTCACTTCATAAATAATGGTTAGTGGTAATCTGCAGGTACTACAAAGTACCAGGTAATTCAATTTATTCTTTTTCAATCAAGCAGGTAATCAAAGGAAGAGAAGGTATTTTCTGGCAAAGTATTAAAACATTACAATTTATTCTTATAAATAATATTGATTAATTATAATCTTGAAGTGCTCTCCAATGAGGTGCTCTAGGTTTTTTGTTTATGGTTTTGTATTTTTTACTAAATAAAAAGTTACTCTGGGGCTCCATAGAAAATAAAACAAAGAAAATAGTGGGAAGGAGCTACATAGGACATTACAGATATGAAGAGCTTGGTTCCACCCAAAAATATGTTACAAATGTTTACATTTATATTTACTATTTATATAACATCTGCTGGTAAAACTGTATTTTCAACAAGAATATCAGCATGATGATTATCCTCTCCCTTCCCCCTGAATGGGCCAGCACAGACATGGGTTCAAGCAATACATAGTGGCAGCTTTCAAAGCTAGCCCATTTTCTCACCCTTCTTGGAAACAACTGGTAAGTAGGTGAAGTTATGGGGCTCTGATCTTTTACTGCCAGAAGATACTATCATCTGCACAGTTACTTCTCTTGTTATCATCTCATCATAATATTTTGGCACAGTCACAATCAAGTGAATCTGGAATGCAATATAATGTGGAATAAATATAATGGACTATGAAAAGAAGATAGCTGACAGTTTTCATATACTTATGAAGGAAACTGCTGGTTTTGCATAGAAAATCACTTTGGGTTGTACCAACCATCCACTCTCTAGCTTATTAAAATAGAAATTATCTTCACCTTTCAAAAATAATATGTGGAGCAACTGAAATACAGAATGACATCTTTCAGACTCCTGCTAATGCTCCTGTATTATATATAAGCAGGAACTCCTATATATTACATGAAATCCCATTCAACTGACCCCTTCATTACAAATCTCATCTTATATAAAAAAAATACAGTTAAAAATTTTACCCAAAAAATTTGGTAAAATAAAACTGGTGAATGTCAGTGACAGATATACAAATAATAACATGTATAACAGGTTCAGAAAAGAATAGAAATCCTACATGGCAGCATAGTAATCTGAAAAACTAGTAAACAAGCCATGCAGATATGAACATAAAGAAATAATTTATGCAGATATGAACAAAAAGACATAATTTACTGATATTTTCTTTCCAATACCTTTGTGGTGCATATACGAAAAATTTCAATCATCTGGAATAATACCCATAACTAATTTTTTTATTAATTTTACTCTCACATTTTTTTAAAGAAATAATGATATTTTCTTTCCAATGCCTTTGTGGTGCATAAATGAAAAATTTCAATCATCTGGAATAATACCCATAACTTTAGTTTTTTATTAATTTTACTCTCACATTTTTATCAGAACCATGGATTGCTGGTCATCAATCAACATCTGTTAGGTGTACAAGACATCAGTTTCTTCATCTTTACGTATTTGGTGCAATTTCTGATAATCATCATATTCTCATTCTTGCTTGCTGTACTTAAAAGTCTGCACCCAACCCGTTTTCAACTGCTTTTATTCTTATACTGGCTTGATATATTGAGCAAAATCTTGGACCACTGCATTCAAGACGTCAACAGTGTTGGCTGATGTTTGATAATAGTATACGTGGTCTACAACGTAATACCATATTAATGAACTAGTAATTGTTTCAAGACTATGTTTTATTATGTACAAAGACCCTGGTTTCACAGATAAATCCAGTCTTCAAGAAACCTCTCACTAAACATGAAATTCCTAGAGCAAGGGGGATGAAAGTGTTTCAAAGTAAATTTCTGACAATGTAGCCATTGTGGGTCCTCAAAGGTGTAACCCTTATGCTCCCTGCCAAGGGCTCCATACAACAGTCCACCCAATATCAAAGAATTCTCTAACTGGTCTCAGCCAGAATAGTGCCTGTAGACACAGTGATAAAGTATAAATGGACTCAAGTGATTATCATGGTCTTTCCATTCACCCTTTTCCCAGATGTGGCAACCATGTGCGAGTCGGCCATGTTCACAAATACTCTTAGGTCAGCCAAGGTGAAAATACCCCTGCTGCTCTTAAGTTTACAACTTTTTCGTAGTGCCTTACTGATAAATGTTGCAGCTATCTGTTCAGGAGGTTAGGTACAGTATACAGTCTTAAGCCCCACAAAAATTGAGTTCCTCAAGATTTTTTTGCAGTTAGGCATGAATTTTGAAATTATAGGCTATAAAGCTAGGTCATACATTTTGCACTTCCCTTTAGCATTAACTTCCTTTTTTAAACCAGAGAAATGAGAATAATTTTTTTTTATTCAAAATCATTAGTCAACAGTTTTTCACTATACATAGATAATTTTATTTTACGGAGCAAGGAATACCGTTAAAGCCCACCATTTTTCGTGGTGAGGAAGTTCTGACCTTGATTTGCTGTCCCATTATGAGCTTAACTGCTTGGCTTGGATAAGTGCTTTTTACTTTTTTGGGGAACCTTGATAAAGCATTTAGTATTACAACAATCCCCCAAGGTAACTTTGATGTCACTTATAATATAATTATAAACAAATGGAAAATGTGTCCAGGCAAATGTACTTCTAGTAAGCATTACAATACTTTGCCAGACAGTGATCTTGTAAAATTGTTCAAGTAAATTTTTAAATGGCTCCCGCTTAGCAAGATGTGACAAATACAGTAAAACCCCAGTACAGTATTCATGGTCTCATGATTCACGGGCTCACCTATTTGCGGATTTCTCTATGGAACATATGAGCATTTCAGTCAAGAAACATGCCAAGCGCCATCCTGGGCCAAAGTGGTTTTATTTTATTTTTCGCTGGTTTTATCCTTGTACATCACAGATCTGTCCAGAAACATGTCAACAGCACCTTCCAATATGGTCTATTTTTTGTCCAAACCCACCCTATTGTCACCTCTCTCGCAGATGTCGCTTAGACCACTTTCTCGAAGCTCCCGAAACGGGACGTAATTCCGTGAAGTAACATGACACCTCCAGAACCACGCTAGCTTATGGCGCTTGGCTGGTGGCTTTTCTTCAATCGAGAAAGATGTGCGTTACGTCACAGCGCCTTCAACCAATCAGCTTCGCTGTACAGCGTCAGCTGACATAGGAGTGACTTTGTAAACACAACATGCAGTTTCACATGGTGATTGCGGGATCATCTGATCATTTCGCCGAAATCGTGATTAATAATAAGTGTTGTGGATTAATAAGATTGTCAATATGACAGGAAGGTGTCGCGGTGTGTTTGGGGGCAAAAAAGAGAGGGGTAAACAGCTATTAACAAAGAAGAAGCCAGTGAGAGACAGTGATGGAAAGTTGTCTGTTCATAGTTTTTACGGCCATGCTTTCCATGATTACCAAAGTTCGTCTGAAGAAAGTGACGAAAATGTCGATGTGGAGATTACTCAGTTGATTGATATTGTGTCAGATGATTCTCTAGTAATCAAAGCATGCGAGCAAGGTAATTTTGAAGGGAATGTAGAGGGTAATAAAGGGAAAAATGAAGGTGAACCTAGTGTTGGTGACAATACCGCCATTAGTGTTGGTGAAGAAAGCCTTACCGGGAGTGTTAGGGGTAAGAAAAAGCTTATGCGTGTTAGTGGCGGGAAAGGGGATAGTGATTTTGAGTTCTCTGATGATCCTGATTACAGTGTAGGAAGTGAAATTTATTAATGTGGAAAATTTGAGGGTGCATCAGGCACCTGACCCCAGCATATTTATGATAAAACATTACTAAACACATTACAGACATTTCATGCATAGTTAGGGTATTTAATACAACAAACATGCATTTATAACTCATTTATTGGCTTATAAAGAGGAAAATACATACAAAATTAGGGTGTCAGGTTATGTTTTCACACAACTGCCAAAAAACTACACATCGTATTGAAAATATTTTATGTTAGCTGTATTGTGCATAAAATTTACTACTATTTAAAAAAATGAAGCTCCTAGCTATTATATTTACCGAGTAACTCACGATTGAAAATTGCCAATTTTCAATTGCAATTTCCTCAATATTTTAAAAATGGCGCTTGGCATGTTTCTCGACTGAAAGACTCATATGCAGTATATGCATTATTTGCTGAAAATTCACCCATTCGCAGTATTTTTCACTGAGAAATATTCACTAATTCCTGTATTTTCATATCATTTTCATGACTAAATGCACTTTTTTGTGATAAAACTAACAAAATACTCAGGTACCCAAGTAGTGCTCGAGTTACGATAAATTGATCTTGCAATGGGGTAAGCAATTAATACCGATACGATAATATTTACAAAATACGTTTAAATTTTGCGCGGGTGCAGGCAGAAGTGTATAGTCAGGCACAGAGAGAGACCAAATTACAATAGACCAACTTCTTTTCCTCTATCTCTTTATCCCATCTTCTAGTCAAAAAACCTAAAAGAAAATGATAAAAGTATTGTTAGTAATGTTATACTCTTGCGGAAATGCGTACAGCCATAACCAACTGAACAAGAAACTGTTGTTTTGCTTATAGCCAAATTAGATAACAACAGCCGTTTTGCTTGTATTTCAACCATCGTATGGTATCAAACAATTACCATAGTTATAGTACAAATGACGTTACGTAGAATAGGATTGATATATTTTTACATTATACCCTCATTCGGTATGGGTAAAAGATTGCCAAGGAAACATACTGCTAACTTTAAGCTGCAAGTTGTAACTGCAGCTTAGAAAACAATGTTCAAGCTGCTAATGACTATACTGGAAATTATCATGCATCAGCAACATGGATGAAACTCGATCGTAATTAAAATTGGAGAGACAGTATTCTAATCAAAACTACTGCTGTTTTTGCGCCGATAACCGATAAATACATAAAGCCCGTATTATGATGAAATCAAGTGAAAATAGCAAACGGAATCTTGAATTTTTTTTACATAAAACAAACATGACCCCAAACGGCCAACGTCATCCATTACCGAAAAAATAGCTAAATTAATTTCACAATGAGACGTATTTAAGTTATATTTTGACTTAAAAACACTTCGTATAATGAAAAATAACCTTGCCCCATACAGTAAACCCCCGTATTCGCAGTCTCACAATTCGCGGACTCACCTATTTGCAGATTTCTCTTTGGAACGTATACAGGCGGTCCCGGTTTCTGACGGGGTTCCGTTCTTCTTGCGCGTCGTAACCCGAAAATCGTCGTAAACCCGAAAATCGTCGAAAATCGTCAAAAATCATAAGAAAACCTTACTTTTAATGCTCTGGGTGCATTGAAAACGACGTAAACTGCATTATTATTGAGTTTTACATCAAAAAACCTTCAAATTATGATTATTCTGCCGTTTTGGGGCCAAATTTCTTCCGTCGGATCGGGCGACGACGTGTCGTAACCCCGAACATGCGTCATAAGCCGGGAAATAATTTCTGATGAATATATTTGAAAAGCGTCGTAACCTCGGAACGTCGTAAGCCGGAACCATAGTAAACCGGGGACTGCCTGTATACTGTATGCATTATCTGCTGAAAATCCGCCAATTCATGGTATTTTTCACAGAGATATGTTCACTAATTACTGTATTTTCATCTCATTCTCATGACTAAATGCACTTTTTGTGATAAAACTATTAAAATACTCAGGTAGTGCTCGAGTAACGATAGTTCACACTACAATAATTCGATTTTGCAATGGGGTAAGCAATTAATACCGATACGACAATATGTATAAAATATTTTTAAATTTAGCATGGGGGCAGGCAGCAGCGTACAATCAGGCAGCGAGAGAGACCAAATTACAAAAGACCACCTTCTTTTCCTCCTACTCTTTATCCCATCTTCTAGTTAAAAAAGTAACAGAGAAGGATAAAAGTATTGTTAGTAACGTTATACTCTTGCGTAATTGTCTACAGCCATAAACAACCGACCGAGAAACTGTTGTTTTGTTTATCACCGAATTGGATAACAACAGCCCTTCTGCTTGTATGTCAACCATCATATGGTAATACACAATTACCGTAAGTTACAGTACAAATGACATTAAGTAGAATAGGACTGATATGTTTTTACATTATACCATTATTCAGCATGGATAAAAGATTGGCAAGGAAATATACTGCTAAATTTATGCTGCAAGTTGTAGCTGAAGCTGAGCAAAATATGTTCAAGCTGCTAATGGCTATAAATTATCGTGCATCGGCAACATGGATGAAACTTGACCATAATTAAAATTGGACAGAAAATATTTTAATCAAAACTACTGGGCATGAAAGAATACATTACTGCTATTTTTATGCTGATAAACAATAAATACGTAAAGCTCGTATTATGATGAAGTAAAGTGAAAATAGCAAACGGAATCTTGATTTATTTTACACAAAACAAACGCCCCCAAACGGCCGTCATCTATTAATGAAAAAATAACTAAGTTAATATCACTAAATTAATTTCACAACGAGATGTATTTAAGTTATATTTTGACTTAAAAAAACTTCGTACAGTGTACGAAAAATAACCTTGCCCCATAAAAATTAAGTATCTAGAGATTCATTTACGCTAACTAGAGGCAAGAAAAGCGCTCTGAATTGAGTTAAATACGGCAAAATAAACACCGCGTAAATGATTTCCAAACCAAAACACTGATCGCTATGATCGCAACTTATAATAAAAAAGCAATATAAGAATATATACAATGTTATTGGATACAGTGAATTAAGGCATAACATTTTAAAAGATCCATGGAAAGGATGCATATTTGTTATGTTGATATTTATATAATACATGTGAATATAGAGTACAGTTTAATGTAGGCTACACTACTGTATATGTATACAATATACCATAGTGTAGGCTAAGCTAATTCTTGTTTGTTATTCAATTTCTCTTTGTACTGAATTATCATAAGTCACTCTGCATGAACCTCCATAATTAGCTGATATTAATAATTACCATACCATGTATGTATAGAGTATCCTTTACAGTGTAGGCTAGGCTACCATACATGTACACATGGTACCAAATACCTAGTGTAGCTCAACTGTAACCCCGCGAGGTAGAAGGTATCCAGAGGGTACCTACGTACAGGGAGACTCATGACCCACCACAATTACAGGGGAAGGAAAAGGAGCTGTCCTAAACCAAACCACGCCACGCTCTCACCCTCCTAGAAGGCCTAGCCTAATAACCAGGAGGGGAGGAGAGAAGGGAAGGGAGAGGAAAAAGGCAGGGAGAGAAATTCCTGTGTCGAAGGTCAACCGTAACCGACTAAAGTAAGGGAAAGGGTTGGGGAAAGCGGGAAGGAGACTCTCCAGGATAAAATCCTCCTGCCACCACTAGTGCTAGCGGGGGGGTTCTCAAAACTTCAGCAACCCAACCAAGCGGTAGACGGAAGGAACAACAACAGAAACTCCCTCGACCTGACTATCCCCCCTCTCCCTCCTACCCTCTCAAGCGAGACATGGGAGAGCAGGAGGTTAGGTAGAGCAGCTAAAAAAGGAGGTAGCCTAACCCACCAACTAGTGATAAGACTAGGCTAGCAACCCCGCAAATGATATACACGTTAACCGAAAGATAAATAAATAACCATCTAAAAATATAAAATGTATAAAAATGTATAAGCTTGTGCTAGGCGAATAGCCTAACTGAACTAGGCGACAGAATGTAAACAGCCAACAGGCCGTACCTGACGCCACGCTCGGAAATAATAATATAATAATATAATTTCGCGACATCAAGCACATACAGAAAATATTTTTACGTACTCATCAAAAAAAGGGAGACATCCTGGGGAGAAAAACAAAAGAGTGGAAACTTCGGATACCCCAAACAATAGCAAGAACCCCAATGAGAGGAGACTCACAAAAATTAAAATTTAAGGGAGACCCAAAGACACACCCTAAGAAAACTCCACCAGGATGATCCCATGACGGGGAATATAAACATAATTAGTGTAAACGACCGAGAGAAACCCAAACAGAACAAGCTGAATGGGTGCACCTCGAGGTCAACATGGCTGACAAAGGGACGCCGCAGCGCCCAAACAAAAACCACGTATAATATTATAAATACGGGCTAAAACAGCCAAACTAATCATAAAACCCCACAAGAAGATGGTACTTAACTTGGAGACAGTAAAGCTGCTCGATGCCATGATGAGATAAAGCAGAAATTGCTGGAAAAACACAAGCAAAAAGATCTAACAGCAGCAGAGATCACATGCTAGCATGGAATGAGTTCAGATGGCGCTGGGGTCGCCGTCGGGCGGGCGGGTGAGTGAGGGAGCTGGGTCGGCTCTCTGCTCTTCCGGGGGTTTTGTCATTGAGATGTCTTCAGAGTGTGGTTCTGTGGCAGTGATAGCTTCACTCACCCTTACCCATACCGACATCTATTTTCATTATAGATGCTCGATCTGGGGGTAGTAACCCCAGCATTCCTGATAGCATTTTTCTCTGGTATATTTAGCAATATTTATACCTAGAAACTCGTGTTAGTAAGGAATTTCACCGGGTGACACAGGGACGAGCTCAGAAAAGTTTCTTGCTAGCTGATTGGTTGCAAGTATTTTGTCCGAATAGCATTATAGTTTTCAAATAATTACCAAGTAATGTGAATCAAAACTTATTTACTAACCTAAATTTCTCCCTCAGATATATGTTTTGTCAATAAATAATGTTAACGAATAAAGCGATTGTAAAGTATTGTTATGGTAAGTCTAAATTTAATAACGACACCCACCGATGTCAATGACAGGAGCTTGTTTTCGGATGCACGCTGCATAATTTTTTTACTTTTCACATATTTTAACACCAATTGGGATAAATTACACTAAGTATAAGAAAAACATGTTATTATAAACTTTCTTTGAATACCAGAATCTACTATAAACATGGAATTAATAAAACTCGCTATTGGTGAAACTTCCGGGGAGGTAAAAGGAACAGTCTGTGGCAGCCTGGTGGGAAAACTATCCCAACTGATTGTCATTGAAGCATTTTCCTGATTTATGTCATTGCAGCTTTTTCCTGATTTATGTAAGTGTTGAAATCAGTGTTATGTTATTGAGATTACTTTAATGGCTATATCTGCAATTAAACAGTTTCTATGTTTCTTTTTGTAGGTGCACCCTAATAAAAATATGTTTCACAGAAATTGACAACTTACTCTTTCATGTAAGTTACAGCAGACAATGCGAGATAAGAAAACTTTTTATTTTCTTATTTTGTGTTCTGTTCAGGATAAATATGAGGTTAACGCGAGTTTCTGTGGATATTTTGAGAAGGAAAAGAATATGTGACTGAGTTGAAAATGTACTATACACATATACATTTTAAGGATTAGTAGGCTATAGGCATCTCCTGTCATATAGCAAGGCGGGGATGGAAGGGAGAGGGAGGGGTTTTATGGTTGTAACTTGGTGAAATTATAAATTCGTTTAATTGTGATCTTTATGCAATTTATGGAACACTACAGTATCCTCAAACCGAAAATAGTGCTATTAATAGAATCTATACCTTACGATAAAATTAGCAAACCCTTTCTATACGGACTTACAGCATAGGCCTCCATACATCTAGCCTAACTTATATCAAGCATCAGCAACTGTTTACTGTTACTCCTTACCTTAAAGAGTTAAGCAAAATATATTGCAATTGTCAAAAAATGGTGTAAGACACATAGACATAGGGTAGCCTAGTTTGAAATGTGTGCAAGAAATAAAGCCATAATAAGGGAAGTACATTATTATTACGTAAAAGAAAAAATAGCCTCTTCATATTTATCATCATATTTATCATAATGATATAATAAAAGGCTTCAGCACAAAAGCCTATAAAAGATGATATGTATCTGAAAAGTTTTCTTGCCCATCAACATTTGCTGGCATGTGGATACCATTTGAATAACTAGGCCTACCTATCTAGGTAATTTTATCTAAAATTTTATCTAAAGTCACAGGCTGTTCCTTTTACCTCCCCTTAAGTTTTCACCAATAGCAAGTTTTAGTAATTTCATGTTTTTAGTAGATTCTGGTATTCAAAGAAAGTTTATAATAACTTGTTTTTCTTATGCTTAGTGTAATTTATCCCAATTGGTGTTAAAGTGTTAAAATATGTGAAAAGTAAAAAATTATGCAGCATGCATCCGAAAACTAGCTCGTCATTGACTTCCGTGGGTGTTGTTATTAAATTTAGATTTGCCATCACAATACTTTACAATCTCTTTATTCGTTAACATTATTTATTGACAAAACATATATCTGAGGGAGAAATTTAGGTTAGTAAATAAGTTTCAATTCACATTACTTGGTAATTATTTGAAAACAATGATGCTATTCAGACAAAATACTTGCAACCAATCAGCTAGCAGGAAACTTTTCCGAGCTAAAATGGCACCCCTGCGAGTGAGTGCAAATGCACCTCAGTAAAAAAAAAATCAGAGTTCAGTATCCCTTTTGGGGGAAAGATCCTCTTCAGCATCGATAGCTGCATGGGGAATAGAATTCATTCTGGAAGGTTTCTCCCATGGCTAGTTGAAATTTGTGTCCCTGATCCTTCTGGGTTCAGCAGGGCCATTTCAGTGGTAATGTCCTTGTCAAATTTCTCAGTAAGAATGTCAACCCCATGTAAAGATTCCTCTACTTCCTCCGCCGGGTTAACCTGGGAGGTACCGGGCACTGATGTTACTGGGTTTTGGCCCAAACATAGATCTTGTTCTGAGAAAGGATTAAATATCTGCTGCCAGAGTTCTGCCGGAAAGATATTATTTCCATCTTCCTTACCCTTACTGAATCCTAGGACCATTGAGACAGCTTAAAACAAGCTGTTTCATCCTCAAAACTTGCTGCCAAGAGCATACTACAAATTTTGCACATATCTGGTGACCAAGCAAATTTTCCTTGTTTTTTACAAGGACTCTGCTCATGGCAGGTGGTATGGGGCATTCCCACTGGCAAAAAGTGAACCAAGCAAATTGCTATGGAACACCTGAGCTGAGTGTCCTGCATAATGGCGACCCTGTAGTGATATAAAACAAGTTGTTATTAGAAGCTAATTAGAATTAATTGTTCCTAATGAGGGACACTTCTGTAGTTCCTCATATAGTTTCCATATTACAGGTTAACTTGATTACAAGCATGTAGTTGTAATACATTTAATTAAATATGTATGTTAACTTAAGCCCTCTAAGGTTTAGGTTAGTTTTCATACCTGTATATGGCTGTATTACTTATACACTGTTAATCCTTTTGCAATGGCTATGTGAAATTTTAATTCTAGTTGTCATGCCATTCAGAATAACTGCTATGAACTAATTTGTTTACCTAACCCAAGCTACTGTGTATAAAGCTTACGTTAATGCTTCTAGTATAATCTACGATAAGCTACGATAGAGGATTTCTTAGAGGGTCCTCACTTAACCTATTCTAGGCCTCTGCCTATTCTAGGCTTATTTAAAACTTAAGGATATAAACTATACAAAAAATAACCCTCTTATAATCTGGTTTTCTGTTTTATGTGGCCGAGGCTATCTTTTCATCTGATATTTGGCCATCGCTGTTTTAGGCTAATAGTAGGATATTCCCCTAAAAAGGGGTTCCTACTTAATCTGGTTAGGCTACTGCCTGTTCTAGGTTTATATCACCTTTAAGGATATAGGTTACATAAGACCCTACTAGTATGTAGCCCTACAAACAGGCTACCAAGTCATAAAAACTAAGTTATTTTATTGAGCCTAGGACACTGTTTATATATAATCCTAGGCTTATTTGTTCTTTCTTAGCCTAGTATGGGGTAATGCCTAATCCAGGTTATTACAGATCACTCTTAAATGTATAGGCTATATAAAAACAGAAACTTACTAATATGTAACCTTACAGTTCGGCTACTATTTTTATCTAACCCAGGTTGTTGTTTATATCTAATCCAAAGCTATTTGGTCTACTATATAAAACAGTAACCTGGTTTATATCTAATCTTAAGCTATTTGGTCTACTATATAAAACAGTAACTCATTAATGTGTAATCTTATAGCTAGGTTATCAATTACTCAAATCTAGGCTACTGCCTAATCCCGTTTACACTTAAGGGTATGGGTTACATAAAACAAAATTACCTTAGTATGTAGCCTTAATGCTAGGCTACCATCTCATCCAGCACAGATTACTATTTCATCTACTCCTACGTTGCATGGTCTACGCTAACGATTTAGTTCAATGACGGGATGTTTCGTAAAAAGTTTACTCAACATAAGGGACATTTCTTTTGGTTAAAACATTTAATTAGAATGACAAATTCTAATTTCTTTTAGTTAAAACACTTAAGCAGAATGACAAATTCTTTAAAACAATTTGTGCTTTATAAAACTGGAAGAGTAAGCACTGACCTTTGATGGCAAGAAATGCTGGGATCCAGCTTTGACACAAATTAATTAATTCCAAAAGTTTAAAACTAAACTGGAACTTAATACTAAGAACTTATCTTGCTATCTTTGATGCTTCCATGATCCTTGCTAATGAAATCGCAGAAAAATTTTGAATTTTTTCGAAGTGCTAGTAATAATAAACTTCACTGCACTAACCAACAGAAAGTAATGCTTCTTGGTCCCCGTGACGCGTCTGTTGTTGACACTATGGCAAACTGCGCATGCGTATTAATCACTTCCTCTTCTAAGCAGGTTTTGATGATGAAAGAACCTGGGTATACAGCCTCACTGTAAAGATTTGGGAAAGTGCCCCCTTATCTTTGAGTCCATTAAATACTCCATCAAGTGTTACAGTGTTATCACTATGACACAATACCCGGCCGCACCAGCTATAAGAGAATTCTTTGACATTAGTCTGGTCACCCATGGAACTCTCGTAGATGATGGAGGGTAACTCCTTGAGGATGAAACAAGCGACTACGCTACAAAAAATTGGCAAGTTTTCAAGATAAACTTTTTTTTCTTATTTATAATACTTATATTGTGTGGACTTTAATCTTTATTCAATCTTGATTTTGTTCTGTCTGAGATGTGACATCTGTGCTATGTTTGTACAGAGTATAACTGCAACAGAATATATTCTGTATTTCTAATATCTGCTAATGTGGTGTTTAGCTTTCTTTATCTGAGATCAAGAAAATAGCATATAAGCCTACATCCATTACTCAGAATCTTGAAATACTGCACCAGCTGTCGCCCCTCCCATTTACATGCACTGTGGCCCTGTACGCCAAGAAAAATTTTACAAATCAGAGCTGAAGACTGTTTACTGTATACATTACTCAGTAATCTGTTCATGTTTTTTCAGTTTTCTGGTATGTCCCTTCTAAAGGCTTATTAAGTTAATAAAAAACAAATGAACACGAAAAATTTAAAACAGTATTTATATGATAAACGAGCTGAAAAAAAACAGAGTAACCAATATGTTGTAGCAAAAAAACCATGGTACTTTAATGCATTCAGATGGCTGAATGAGCGCAGTGCATCAACCAAACCTAAGACTACAATTCATGATGGTGTGACCTTACTTTCATGTTTATTAAGTAAAAGCCAAGAAGCACAAAAATTAATAAATGTGTGCTTCATAGCATACTTTTGCCGTTTATGTTTTTTTCAAAATTTTGCCAATCAAAATGGAGTGTCTCTGACAACAGGTAATATTGCTTCTTGAGAGAAGGAAAAAAAAATGGAAATTTACAAATCTATATTTATGGATAAGAACACACAAGAAATTAAATAAAGGTATGCAAAATCATGAAAACAAGGAAAATGGAGATTTACCCATTTTTTTCACCTTTTAGATTTCATCTAAAGAGCAAAATACTAATGACAGAGCAGTGATGACTATAAGACTGCAAGAAATTACGTCTAACAAAACAAAGGAAAAACACAACAGGAAAAACTGCAAGTAAACTTACGGGCTGTAGAGTGTCCTTCTCTGGTATAGCAGTTTGTTCCCATACAGGTTGAGATTTGGCCCCAGTTTCTTGAAAGATGACTACAGTATCTTTTGAAAAATTCTTGCCAAAAATGAATATTTCTTCACCCCCAGAAACTGGACAGGATGACAGGGATTTGCGACAGATTTCAGGCACACCTGGCGGCTGAGCTGTTGTATGATGATAACAATTAAGAGGAGTATTATTATTTTGTTATAGACAAGTGTACTTCACTACTTCAAGTAAGATCACAATGAAATATAATAATGTATTTCTCCTTACTATTTCAATTTTCATTAGCCCTCTGGATAACAACTGTTTTGCTTGTATTTCAACCATCATACGGCTAAACAATTACCGTAGTTATGTTAAAAATGATGTTCAGTACTGATATATTTTTACACTATACCCTTATCCGCTTTGGAGAAAAGATCGGCAAGGAAATATACTGCTACAGTAAATTTAAGCTGCAAGTTGTACTTGAAGATGAGAAAAGAATGTTCAAGCTGCTAATGACTATAAATTATTGTGCATTGGCAACATGGATGAAACTCGACCGCAAATAAAATTGGAAAGTATTTTAATCAAAACTACTGGGCATGAAAGAACACATATTACTGCTGTTTTCCCGCCGATAAAAGATAAATATGAAAAGCTCGTAGTATGATGATGAAATCAAGAGAAAATAGTGAACGGAATCTTGGTTTTTTTTTTACACAAAACAAACATGCCGCCAACGTCATCTATTAATGAAAAAAATTAATTTCACAACGAGACATATTTAAGTTATATTTCGACTTAAAAACACTTTGTATAACGAAAAATATATATGTCCCTTATAAATAAAGTATCTAGAGATTCATTTACGCTAACTAGAAGCAAGAAATGCCCTCTGAGCCGAGCTAAATGCAGCGAAATAAAGACCGCGTGATCGATTCCCAAAACAAAACATTTGATTGCTATGATCGGAATTTATAATGCAAAAGCAATATAAGAATATTTACAATTGGATATCATGTAGTACAGCATAACTTTTTAAAAGATCCATGGAAAAGATGCACATTCATTAATTTGATGTTTGTATAATACGGTGTTATTATGTGAAAATAGAATATAGTATAATGTAGGCTGGGCTACCGTATATGATATACGAAAGTGTCAGCTAGGCCTTGTTTGTTATTCAATTTCTCTTTATACTGACTTATCATGTCAATCTGCATTGAACCTGCAGAATTAGCAGACACTGATAATTACTATACCATATATGTATAAAGTATACTGTGTAGTGTAGGCTAGGCTACCATATGTATAGATGGTACTGATTACCCTAGTGTAGGCTAGGCCATATTATATATATATATATATATATATATATATATATATATATATATATATATATATATATATATATATATATATATATATATATATATATATATATATATATATATATATATATATATATATATATATACATATATATATATATATATATATATATATATATATATATATATATATATATATATATATATATATATATATATATATATATATATATATATATAAGAAGGCCCATAAAACACTATTTGAACGTTGCAACCATATATTTCGAGCACTTCCTTCTGCGCCCCTGTTCACTGGTAAAATATGGACAGATGAAATGTTACAGGAGGATATCTACACAGCATATGTATGTGTGGCATTAAGTCTCCGATGGTATGCAGGTGACAGTTCCCAAGAAGGAGGGAAAATAAACAATTCCCTAGTGGTTTTTAGCCTCATTGACTCGTGTTTTGCAATTTGTCTGGTGGTTGTGTTTCCTGGAGCACCTGTTTGAGAAGAGGTTTAAGGATTAACCCGTCGATTTCATCTGCTTTCCAATGTCCTCCTGACAAGTTCATATTGTTGGTTTGATTGATGATAGCAGATTTCAGCATCTTTCTTTTGTACGGACAGCTACTTTTGAAAACCAGCTCCGCCCCGCTCCAATTCATGGAATGGCCTCTATCCCTTTATTTAGCAGACTGATAAGAAATATAAAAAGTTTACAAGAAAGCTCGTGCAATTGACAGATGGGGATTAAAAAGGAAGAGATGTGCCTGGAATCCAACACAGTTGAAGACTTAGGCCCAACATCTCAGAACCAGGGAAGAGTCAATTACGGATTATACTGTAACGTACAGGGGAAGAGACTGACCACCAAAAATGACTGTGGAATGAATAAGCTGATTACATATATTTACAAAAGCACAACAACTCAATATATTCTCCTTTTGGTAAACAAAACCAATTTTTGTAAAATGAACTCATGTTTAACACATTTTTTTGAAAATGTTCAGTTTGCAAAAATTGTTATTGTTTACCAAAAGGGGAATATACTGAGATGTTGTATTTTTATAAACATATGTAATCAGCTTATTCATTCCACAGTCACTTTTGGTGGTCAGTCTCTTCCCCTGTAACTGAGTCTTCCCTGCTCCCGAGCTGTTGGGCCTAATCTTTTGTAAAACTTCTTAAATATGTACTCTTGCTTTGGTTGGTCGACTAATTCTTTAAATGTGCTGGATTCCAGGTACATCTGTTCCTTTATAATCCCCATCTATCAATTATACAAGCTTTCTTGTAAACTTATTTTTATAATTATTACCAGTCTGCTAAGTAAAGGACAGTAAGAGGAAAGGCCTGTATATATATATATATATATATATATATATATATATATATATATATATATATATATATATATATATATATATATATATATACAGGCAGTCCCCAGTTTATAACGGGGTTCCGTTCTTACGCTTTGTTTCGTCGTAGTTTAAAAATCATCGTAAACCGAAAAATCGTCAAAAATCGTCAATAATCCTATGAAAACCTGACTTTTAATGCTCTGGGTGTATTGAAAACAATGTACAACTGCATTTTTTTTTTAGTTTTTCATTAAAAAAAACCCTCCAAATTTGTATTATTCTGCTGTTTTGGAGCCATATTTTTTTTCCGTCGGATCGGCATACGACGCGTCGTAACCCTGGAACATGCGTCGTAAACCGGGAAATAATTTCTGATGAATATATCTGAAAAGTGTCGTAACCTTGGAACGTCGTAAGCTGGACCCATCGTAAACCGGGGACTGCCTGTATATATATGCATGTATATCTACGTTTTATATATATATATATATATGTATGTACATATGTGTGTATGTATGTATGTATATATAAATAATATATATATATATATATATATATATATATATATATATATATATATATATATATATATATATATATATATATATATATAAATATATATATAAATATATATATAAATATATATATATATATATATATATATATATATATATATATATATATATATATATATATATATATATATATATATATATATATATACATATATAAAATTTACAATTTTATTTTGATATTAAGGATCAAGTTTATACATCCCTTGAATGATATATTCCTATATATATATATATATATATATATATATATATATATATATATATATATATATACATTACCAGAGGTGAAAAATAAGGTCCTAACTGGTTTCGACTTTATTTCCAAGCCACTGACGAAGGACTGATACAGAGTATTAGAAGTCACAAGTATATATACTACAGGAACAGTACTGACGAAAATGTACAACTGTTAGAGACTACATATCCACCCACAGGCCGGTGTCACGGTGGGAATGGCCTTTAAGACTCATTTGGCTAAAAATCACAATATACTCTCAAGGGACAATACTGATAAACATACAAACCATAGGCAACACCAGATCCACACCTGATAGGTGTCAGGAAGGCAGGGTTTGGAAAATTCATTAGCACTTGTGTCCCCTGTACTGTTTACAAATATGATAATCTTATTTCCATATATCTCTACTGCCTCCCTTAAAAATTTACACAATTTACAAATTTATTTTGATATTAAAGGATCAAGTTTATACAACCCTTGACTGATATTCATATTATGGCTGTAACTTTCTTTTATAAAGCTAGATTCAATGATTGTATATTCTAATAATGCACTGGAAAGGAATATCATTAAATCTAGCTTTATAAAAGAATGTAACATCCACAATATGAATATCAGTCAAGGGATGTATAACATTGATCCTTTAATATCAAAAGAAAATGGTAAATTGTTTAAATTTTAAAGGAGGCAGTAGAGATGTATGGAAATAAGATTATCATATTTGTAAACACAGTATGGGGGGCAGCAGTGCTAATGAGTTTTCCAAACCCTGTCTCCCTGACACCTGTCAGGAGTGGCTCTTAAGTCCACGTTGGAAGGTGAGTGAAATCAGGGATTCTGAACAAGTACTTTTGAAGTTTATTCTAAATTTTCAAGTCCCCAGAATAAACTACGAAAGTACTTGTTCAAAGTCCTGGTTTTCACTTGCCTTCGATGTGAACTTAGTGATATTCTCAAGCAAGTTCCTCCGTGCTATATATATATATATATATATATATATATATATATATATATATATATATATATATATATATATATATATATATATATATATATATATATATATATATATATATATATATACATGTATATATATATATATATATATATATATATATATATATATATATATATATATATATATATATATATATACATACTTATATTATATATATATACATATTCATATATTATATATATGTATATATATACTTATATTATATATACATATTCACATATTATATATATATCTATATACATAATATATATATATATATATATATATATATATATATATATATATATATATATATATATATATATATATATATATATATATATATATATATATATATATATATATATATGTGTGTGTGTGTGTGTGTGTGTGTGTGTGTGTGTGTGTGTGTGTGTGTGTGTGATGGAAATACTACTGTAACAAAGCTAAAGTCACCATGTACTATAATATAGTTCAAATACGAAATACTCACTGCATGCAATTGGCCTTGAGACCACTTGCAGTGTTTCTTGGGTACCATTAGGCAAAGTAACAAAAGTTCGAAATACCAAACGACACTTGGTACTTTTCTTTCTGCCTCTTGACACGAGAGCCTTAAATCTATGCTCTACATCCACATTTCTTTCTTTCAAAATTCCAACACAATCACAGCTGTAAATAGAAAAGGAAAGCCAAATAAGAAATTAATTTCCCCCAGCCATTTACCCTGTAATATATAATAAAATATTTAGAAGCATATGAATCATCATTTTACCAATGTCTTCATTATCAAACCAATACTAGTTGTGAATGAAACAAGACAAAATTATTTCATTTCAAACAAAACAGTAAAAGCTAATAATCTATTCAAGCATATAAGAAATGAGAGTAAAGGAGGTCATAAGCTTATAACTACTACATATATTGCCCCTACCATTCTTTGGATCATAATTGTAGAATTAGAATCTTGCTTTATTGCAATGATACTTTACCACATTAGTAAGTGTTTCGACACATGCCAATTAATTATCACAAATGGCAAACTGTTCACTGAGGCTCATAGGAATGCTCTTTTCTTGACACTTGGCCATATACAGTTGAAGAGTCAAAACAAAGATGAAAATAGTAGCTAAAAGGTCAGGCTAGATATCAATTTAAAAGGATTACCAGAACTTCACTTTAAAGTCACAATACGTACATACAATAGCAATAAAACTGCAAGACAAAGGATTCATCTTTATCTCCAATATATATATAACTCCACAATATGTAACCTATTAAGCTAAGCCTCCACAACTCATCAGACATTTCTCTTTACTTTGACTTTAAAACCTGGGTGAGAACATCAAACTTGTATTAACCCAAAAGCTTAAATGTAATTAAAAGTTAAATGGTTTGTGGGTCAAACACGACACTGGTAAATTACTGACCTGCCTACAATCTTACTTCCAAGTACTGTATATAGCCATGGCTAACTGGCATAGTGGCAGAGTAAATATTATGAATGTGGAATTTTGGCAACAAAAATTTACCATCATTAATTTTGAAGATTTTTTAGTAATAATTATTAAGCCAATTTAAACTAGTTTGAATCATCAATACAGTATTGTACTTCCTCGTATTTTTGAGAAATTCAAACTCATCAAACAATATTTTTCACAATAACATATTAAGACAATAAAAATTTTTGAAATTAGTTGTAAGAAAGTAACAATAACGCAGTCAGTCATCAAATCCATACTGTTCAAGGGCCTGCCATTGCGTAAAACAACAAACATGAGTACTTGGTCAAAATTCTAAATGCAGGGTTGTGCTGCAAATGAAGTTTCAAACATGAGTTCTTGGTCAAAATTCTATACATAGTGTTGTACTGCAAATGAAGTTTCAAAAGAGATTACTGTAATCTGAATTATTCAATAAGTGCATAGTTGGAATTTACTTTTAAAACTTCAGCATCCACGACAAAAGGTTCAGTCTTGCTAGACTGAACAAATCAATGCAAGAAACAAAGACATGAGTTTGTCACCCCTGTACGAAATCATGTGCTGCAACATGACTTACTGGGAGATCTGGAAAAGAAAACCTCTTAAGGAGTTTCACTATGGCTGTTGAGAGTAATACTTTTAAAGAATGAGGAGCTACAGGTCCCAAAATCACCCATTTGTTTTGTGGAACATGTCATTCCTATGAGATGTATAATATAGATTTATAGATGCTCCCCAGGTTATGATGGTCCATTTTACAAAAGTTCAACTTCACAATGATGATACATTAGTCACAATACGGTACCATAGCACCTCAAGTTAACAGATGCTCTTGGGGTCTGGCTTCTTCCTGATGAATAAAAACCTGGTAAGTAACAGAGACCCTACATTATAGCCTGCACTTGAATGTTTAATAATAATCTTACAACCAGCAGCAATTCAACATAGTTCTTAACCTAAACTAAACTGTACTTTTCATTAGCATTCACTTTAAGGGAATTCTCTAAAAATATCAATCTAAAATAGTAGCACTGAAAAAATTAATCATAATGATGCAACTGATAAGTGCAGAGGTCCGTTAATTTCAGGTGTTAATGGCACCACAACTTGACTAACCTAAACTTACCAAATTTCGTTACTTACTGGATGTGCCCAAGTCTGGTAAAAATAAAAATATTTCTTGCAAGTAAAGTATGATTATTTTTTTTATGTTATACAAGTTGCATATTGAAATTTATTTGCCATACTGTTAAATCCATAGTTAAAAAGTAATTTTCTATCCATCTGGCAATAACACACTCAGAAATTTTGAGATGCTTGGTTAAATAAAGTATAACTGCAATTTCAGAATAGGTAACAAATTACATTATCAATGAGCATCATGTTAAAAAACCACCATGCACATACAGTGGACAACCCCCCCTCTCTCTCTCTCTCTCTCTCTCTCTCTCTCTCTCTCTCTCTCTCTCTCTCTCTCTCTCTCTCTCTCTCTCTCTCTCTCTCTCTCTCTGGTACAATTATTCTATTGACATTTATTTAATAAGGATAAGCAGTGGCACATAAATACATTTATCATTATGTGTATACATATACACATGCATTGCTTCCTGGTACAAAACTTTTACTTTATTTAATGTAGTACAGTCTTGCACTTAATACAATATATTTTTTAGTCTGCGTATGTATGCATGTGCATACATGCACATATACATTGCATGAAGGGAAGCTATGCACTTACTGTGCATTTTCTTGCCTCTTTTCTCTCTCTCTCTCTCTCTCTCTCTCTCTCTCTGTGTGTGTGTGTGTGTGTGTGTGTGTGTAAACTTCTTTTCATAATGAATAACCCACAGAGGAAGACGGGAAAAAGGGCAAATATCAAAATCTTTATGATGAAAAAATTTTTGAGAGAGAGAGAGAGAGAGAGAGAGAGAGAGAGAGAGAGAGAGAGAGAGAGAGAGAGAGAGAGAGAGAGAGAGAGAGAGAGAGAGAGAGGTAAGCAAATCCACAGTAAGTGTGTACTTCCCTTAATGCAATGCATGTATACATATGCATACATACACAGACTGAAATATATATGTATGTAATACTACAATATTGTGTTACATGCAACACTGCATGCCATTAAATAAATGTCAACAAAAATATTGTACCAGGGAGCAATGCATACTGAAAAATGTATTAATGCAACACTACATTGCTGTACTATTAAACAAATGTAGACATGCATACATTTATGGTTGGAAATGTATGACTGAACACTACATTACTATATTAAGTACAATACTCTACTGCATTAAATGTCAATAAAAATAATGTAACAGAGAGAGAGAGAGAGAGAGAGAGAGAGAGAGAGAGAGAGAGAGAGAGAGAGAGAGAGAGAGAGAGAGAATGAACACTACATTGCTGTACTAGGTATAATACTCTACTGCATCAAATGTCAATAAAAATAATGTAACAGAGAGAGAGAGAGAGAGAGAGAGAGAGAGAGAGAGAGAGAGAGAGAGAGAGAGAGAATGAACACTACATTGCTGTACTAGGTACAATACTCTACTGCATCAAATGTCAATAAAAATAATGTAAAAGAGAGAGAGAGAGAGAGAGAGAGAATGAACACTACTTGCTGTATCAAGTACAATATTTTACATATATACCTTTGAAACTGGACGATAAGCAAATTAATATTTTAAACTGAATGATAATTACACAATACAAGCTACGGTAGGATAAATCTTCACTTTTAATGGATTTCGTTACTCACTGGGAAGGTGGACCCCCAGTGTCATAAGTTGAGGTGTCACGTATCCAGATAATGTATGATAGTTACAAAGGAAATATCAGGAAAAGAAAGAGCAAAATGAAATGTAAAATAATCGTCCACAACCATAAACATATACTGAATAGTTGTGAGAGATGGAAGATTACCCATACAAGAATACTCAATCTCTCCACTGGTTTAGTAGCTCTGACATGAGTAGTCCTTGCAGACCGACGAGAAGGCAGTTTGACTGTAACACATACACTTCAAGTTGAACAAATCTTTGAAGTCTTCCACAAAATAGAAAGAGGTAGATTCTTTTTTCAAATAAAACGATGCCTTCTGACTACAAGTGGGCAACATAGCATTTCACAGATATCCCTAGGCTTGACAAAGAGATTGCTTCAAACAAAACTTGGAAGCTACATTGTTTTAACCAAGGCAGTATAGAAAAGAAAAACCAAAACAACCAATTTCCAACCTGGATCTTAACATTTTAAACCTTTGCTCTCCTTTGGCTATCCAGTTTAAATGCAACAGGCAACTGATTTGTAATAATTGCAAAATACTGACCAAACAACGGATAATGACGTGCTTAAACTTCAATTATTGCAGCTGCTTCCTTCTTGATAGATGGTGATTAGTTCCAATTTTTTTTTTTTTTTGGGGGTAAATAAAGTTCAAGTGCCACAGAATTTACTGAAAATTATCAAATTTTCCTGGAAGGACATGCTCTGTTTGAAAACTATGAGATCCACTTATCAAAGTAAGCAAACATTCCAAGCACCCAATGAGGAGTCAGATTAGTACTGTCATCGGTGGTGGGAGTTTTAGCAGTGGCTACAGCCTTGGATCTGGTTAGGTTAGACCATTTTCAAGATTGTATGCTAAAAGATCAATTAATGTGGCTGATATCACAGCATTAGATTGATTGAAGATTGGTTTCCTCTTCTCTCGCAACAGCAAGGAATTTAACAATACAGTATATGCATCATGACCTCCTGGTCTCATCCACCAACTGTTAGGGGGTTGGTTACGGAAACATATCAGATAACTACTCTACATCATCATAAGTAATTTTACATCATCTTTCCTTTTTTGTAGGGCTGCACTCTTCTCTATCCTGCCCTCCTATTAGGTCTAGGTCTTCCTTTATCCTTTTTCATGATTTCTGGTTCTTCTGCACTTCATTCCTACTCATCACATTCTAATCATCTTAAACTTTGAGATCTCTGTCTATTTTCCAGCCTCTGAATACCATCTCTCTTGATCCTTTCCTCATAAATAATACAATCTTCCTGCTATAATCTTACTATGAATCTTAACATTCTACAGTCACACCTCTTCAAAACCACCTCCATTCCCCTTGTCACTCTTGTAATACATTTCAGGCAGAGAAAATCTATTATCCCAAGCATATTTTGTGAATCCTGAGCACCTCTTCTAACACAATCTGTTAATTTTGGTGCATAGTGCAGATTTCACCCCACACCTTCAGCACAACAACCACATGGTCATGTTCCTAAATGTCCTATTTCCTCTGTTTCCATTTTTAGTCACCATAGATTTTGTTTTCCTAACGCAGATTTTCAGTCTCTCTATTCTCTCTCCTCTCCATTCCACTCTTCCACATTGTAAACATTTAAAGCACCTCTTCCTCACATCTTACTGTTATCACTAGGTCACTACATAAAGCAACTCACAGGTGGCCCTTTTTCTGCACTTCTTTGTAGCTTCTGCCATTACAGTAAACCCCCACATATTCGCGGGGGATGCGTACCACAACACCCGCGAATAGCTAAAATCCGCGAATACTTAAAATCCCTCTAAAAACACTTTAGAACTGCCTATTTTGATAGTTTAAACACAAGAAAAACCTCTAAAAATGCTTATACCTAAGTTTTTTACTAGGTTTATCACAAAAAGTGCATTTATTCATGAAAATTATATGAATATACAGTAACTAGTGAATATTTCTGTGAAAAATACCGCAAATGGGCGAATTTTCCGTGAATAATGGGTAGATACGTTCCACAAAGAAATCCGCGAATAAGTGAGTCCGCGAATCGTGAGAACGTGAATACGAGGGGTTTACTGTACTGTACTATGATAAATTGCATCAGGTTCAGTGGCATGCTTGATGGACACCAACATTTATCTAAAATTCTTTTGGTACACATGTCATTTTCTTCACTCTACATCTAATGTTATGGTCAAGTAACTTTCCTAACTTAGTAAGCGCTTCTGGTATCCTATGCCTGCGTTATGCCTATTCAACTGTCTCAGCACTTGGTCAGATACTTTTTCAAAATCCATAAAGATATGGTACAATCTACTCCTTTTTGCTTGGTACTTTTCTTGTGCTTGCCTCACTGTAAAGACTACTTCTGATGTTGATCTCTCTAGCATGAACCCAAACTGATAATTTTCAATTTCAACGTTTTTGATAGCGCAGTCGCTTGTTTCGTCCTCAAGGAGTTACCCCCCATGGTGTGCCAGCACTCCATGGTGACTAGACTAGTATCAAAGAAATATTTTTCTAGCCTGGTCACTTTTAGCCAGGTACTGTGTCGTAATGAAAACACTGACACGTGATAGAGTATAATGGACTCAAAGAAAAAAGGGCATTTTCCTTTATCTTCAGTGAAGCTGAACCCAGTTTTACCTACGTCAAAAAATGCAAGAAGTGCATGAGGATCTGCCATCTTGTTTACGACCAGGCCAGGCAAAAGACCAGCTCCATAACACTCTGCTAGTGCAAGCTACGTGCATGACAGTTCCGAGCTCCTTACTTTTTTCACCAGCAAGAATCATGGAAACATCCAAACTTGAAAGTTAAGTGCTTATTTTTAAGCTCTAGTTAAAAATTGTTAGTTCAAATTGTGGAACAAGTATTTTTGTGTACAGAATCCAGAAACCTGACTTTGTTTTCAGAGCACATGGTCAGTGCTCTCTCATGATCTCTGTTACTTGAGAAAGCCACCAAAAATTTTAAATTTTGATCATTCAATATAGAAGTGTAACTAAAGAAATGTTCCACAGTTTATTATTAATTTAGACAATCCTTTCAGATAATGATGTCCACAATAGACTAGGAGGTAGCCTACATGAGGTGGTAGCCTAACAAATTCAGTGTGAATACTGTAAATATAGTAGATGTTGTCCATTGCCTATATCCTAGGATCACATATCCTAAAGGTGATTTAAATAACCTGGATTAGGTAGTAACCCAATTTAAGGTAAGAACCTTTTAAGACATATTCTTTTATGGTCCTAGGCAGCAGCCTAGTTTACACCAAGGATCCTAGAATTTGATGACCAGGAAACTAACATTTTCCCTTTATATAGCCTCTATACTTAAGTATGATCTAAAATAATCCAGGACTAGGGAGTAGCTATATAAGTTTAAGTGATCAACTTTTACAAACCATCCCATTATTAGACAATCATTTTCCTAGATGGCAATCTAGAACTAGATGAAAATAGTAACCTGTGCCAGATGAGATGGTAGCCTACCCTTAAGGCTACATACTAAGGCAGTTGTTTTTCATGTAACCATACCCTTGTGAATTAAATAGTCCAGATTAGGCAGTATCCTAGATTAGAGTAAGTGATAACCTGCCTATAAGATTATATATTATTGGGTTACTATTTTATATAGTAGACCAAATAACCTAGGATTGGATACAAACAAGGGAGGTGGTCAACCTGAGCTAGACAAAAATAGTAGACTAAGTGTGTTTACTTATTAGCAAGTTGCTAGTTTTATAAAGCCTGTACATTTATATGTGTGATCTATAAAAATCTGGATTAGCTAATACCCTATACTAGGCTAAGAAAGAACAATAAGCCTAGGAGTACATATAAACAGTATTCCAGGATTAAAAACATTGGTAAGGGAAGCCTAGGAGTACATATAAACAGCATTCTAGGGTCAATAACATTGGTAAGGTCTTATGAAGCCTATTCCCTTACAGGTGATATAAACCTAGAACAGGGAATAGCCTAACTAGAGTAAGTGAAAATCCCTTATCAAGGGAATGTTCCTGCTGCTAATTTAGAAACAGTGGGGCTGAGTATCAGACTAAAAGGTAGTCTCGGCTACGTAAAACAAAAAAACCAGTTATAAGAGGATTAATTTTGGTTTAGCTTATATCCTTAGAATGGATGGATGTATAATATTTAGGGCAAAAGCCCACGCACTGGGCTTACGTTTTTAATTAAACCTAGAATAAGAAACGGCCTAGAATAGGTTAAGCGAGAATCCTCTAAGAGATCTTCTATGCTTAGATTAATGCATATTATACCTAAGCCATATAAAACAGTAGCTTAGGTTAGTTATTAAACAAATTAGTTTATAGAAGATTAGTCCATATACCATGACAATTTAGAATTAAAATTTCACATAGCCATTGCAAAAGGACTAACAGTTTAAGTAATGCAGCCCTGTATGCTGTCAGAGCCAACTTAAACCTGAAATGGTTTAGATAAACTTATGTTAACTTAGATATTTTATAAAAGGTATTACATTTACACACTAGTATCCAAACTAACCTGTAAGTTGTAATATGCTAACAGCACAGGGTTTTACAAAAGTGTCCGTTTTTAAAAACAACTTATACTAATTAGTTTCTAATAACAACTTGGTGCTTTCACTACAGGGCCACCATTATGCAGGACCCTCAGCTCAAGTGTTCTGCAACAAATTGCTCGGTTTGCTTGTGTGCTCTTGGCAGCAAGTTTTAAGGACGAGACAGCTCATTTCAAGCTGTCACGATGGGTCCTAGGGTTGAGGAAGGGGGAGATTATATCTTTCCAGCAGAACTCTGGCAGCAAATATTTAACCCCTTCTCAGAAGGAAATAGAGGAAGTTCCTCTTGGAGGTGATTATCTTACGAATGAAGTTGATATTGCTACCGAAATGACCTTGCTGAACCCAGAAGGATCAGGGACACTGCCTTCAGCTAACAGTGGGAGAAACTTTCCAGAAGGGATTCAATCCCCCATGCAACTCTCAGAAGCTGATAAGGATCCTTCCCCCAAATGGGATACTGTACAAGGATTCAATTACCCGCAACTGAAATGGCTACATTTTCGGTGGGGTATAGTAACTCAAGTAACTCACCCAGGACCTCTGCTCCCCTGGGTAACAGGTAGTCACAGTTCAGCTGTGGATGCTCAGTCAGATTATGTAAGCTCCCCCAAAAGGGATACACAGTTTGCAGCATTTGATCAGTTCTGTAAGGAAATTATGAGTAATATAAAAGACGCCCTTGCCACAGAACAGCAATATATAATGGACATATTGCATGATTCCGAACAGGAAAAAAAGAAATCATGTCAGTGATGTACACTCCAAAGTGTAAAAGTACTGAATCCTGCAATCGAAAAGGGAGAGTGGAAACAAACTCTGACCAAACAAGATCCAAGGTTAGAATTCCAACTGGAGCTAACAAAACAGCCAGTTCGGACTACAAAGCTTCAGGTCAGGACATACCAGGGGCTCCAATATTCTCCCCTGATGATTCTGATAATCCTTGGCGAGATGCTTCAATGTGTATTTTCTCTCCTGATGGTAAGTATCTAAATAATGAGAGAAAAACCATGATCGAAGTTGTACATGTGGAGTTTAGAAACAGGGCAGCATTCCCTAATACAGAATGGTGCCTGATACCACCTTGCCTGGAGAAACCTCAAAAGGAATACAGCATTAAAAGCTATAGTTGACACCCTTTACCAGGTCAACGGTAGGTGGATCTATACTACCATTATGAATAAAACCCAACTTGCTCACCAAGTACCCCCAGCCTTCAGTCCTTTCACCTCTAAAATAATTAACCATGTGAAGGCAAACTTTCTGAATTTTGTAAAAACAAGAAAACGGGAGTCAATGGCAAAGCTAAAACCATTCACCACAGTCCTCCCAGTTTCGAAAAATTCCACCAAGGAGTGGGCAACACTTCAACTCCCTTTTGAAAGGAAAAAGCTCCCCTTGGATGCTGCTACTCAGCAATTTGGGACCCCTATGAGAAGAATCTCAGATGAGACAGCTTTATCAGAATTCCATGCTAGGACTCTTCTCCTTAGTATCTTAACCTCTTCCACCTTGCTAGAAGTTGCCACCAAAAGGCTTCCAGAGGATTCCAGGACACTTTTTGCTTTTGTGGCTAAAAGTCTTATGAGAGCCCTATGGGAGGCACTCTTATGACTTTTTAGACTGGCACTTAAAAGCGCAAATGGAAACATTGGAAGGCTCCAACAAGTCACTTCCTAAACTAACTGCTTTATTACAGTCTAACCCCTTCTGTAGGGACCTGTTTGAGGATTCTGTTGTAACTCAAGTCAACGGGCAAGCATGACAACAAAATTGTAGTGTACGCTTTCCTGGGAAAAGAACTCAGGAAACAAAAAACCCGATATTTCCCTTTACCCAATTCAAAAAAGGCTTGCTTTGATAAAAATTCATATCAGCCGGCAGTTACCTCCAAAACTTTTCCAAAAGGGAATTGGACAGTTTCTATAGATCTGGGAATTGGACAGTTTCTATAGATCTGAAAGACGCATACTGGCACATCCCTATTGCCGCTCCCTTTTGCCCCTTCCTAGGGTTCCAGATAGGGAAAGAGACATACAGGTTCAAAGTCATGCCTTCTGGACTAAACACTGCCCAAGAATTTTTACAAAATTAGCAACGGTAGTTGTCCAGAAACTCAGGAAAGAAGGAATACAACTAATAGTTAGACAACTGGTGAATCTGGGGGGCCACAAGAAAAGAATGCTTGAAAAACCTAAGAGCAGTGGTCAACAGACCACAGTCAAAAAGTTTTATAATAAATTGGAAAAAATCCCACCTCACACCCAGCAGACGCTTTCAGTGGCTGGGATTGTGTTGGGATACTCTTCAGGGCCTGTTGTCTTTCCCCATCAAAACTCAGAACAGAATAAGGAAAAACCTCAAAAGGTTCCTAAAGCAGTCCAGAGTTTCCAGACGGCAATTAAAACGCATGATGGGTCTACTGCAGTTTGCATCAGTAACAGATCCAATACTTAGATTGCAATTGAAAAACATGAACAAATTTTGGCTATCGCACGCAAGAAAATAGATGAGAGACCAATCTCACCAAAAGAATAAAAAAGTTGGGGAGATACTTCAGCCTTGGACCAGGAGGGAATCTCTGGCGAAACAGGTCACTCTAACTCCTCCATCAGTAAGAGTGACAATACACACAGATGCCTCTTTGACAGGTTGGGGAGGACATTGGGAGGATCATCAGGTGGCAGGGGGGTGGTCAGCTACTCTGAGGAAGTGTCATATCAATTTCCTGGAACTGATGGCTGTCTTTTTGTCTCTCAAAAAACTCAAACCTCCAGAAGAGACACACATTCTGTTGGTTCTAGACAACACAACTGCAATGTCCTGCATTAAGAGATTGGGGTCACGTTCACCGTCTCTCAACATGCTAATGCTAGCCATCCTTCGGATGGCACAAGTGAGGAAGTGGCACCTGTCTGTTGGACAACCACCCTTCAAACAATAGCCAATATGCTTCCACAACCAGAGTGGACCTGTTTGCCACACACGAGAATCACAAACTCCCAGTATATGTATCTCCGAACTTGGACAATCAAGCAATAGCAAGAGATGCCTTCCTAAGTGGAGGACGACAATATCTTTTTCCTCCATTGTCCCAGATTTCGAAGGTTTTGAGCAAACTCCTAACCTTTAAAGGAACAGCTTACTTATTAGCCCCAAATTGGTCAAACAGGCATTGGTTCCTATCACTTCAACAAGGAGCGAAAAGATCAATTCAACTGTTGTCCACTGTTCTATCCCAGAAAGTAGGAGGGAAAATCGTTTACGCATCCTCCTTCCTGAGCCGAAACCTTCACGTAAGGATATTTTAAACATTATCTACCGAGAAAACTACTCACCCAACATTGCTAGGTACCTAGTGTAAAAATTACCGACGTCATCTATCCGACAATACCAGTCTGTATGGAAGACATGATTAGATTATATCCATACTGAGAGCCCAGTTGAAATTTCTATAGAAACACTTAAATTTTCTGATATATCCTTTTGAAGACAAACGCCTTGCGGTTATAACAATCATGGCATACAAGGCAGCATTAATAGAACCCTTGCTTTATGGATTCGGGATCGAGTCCAGCACAGAAGTTGTTACAGTACTTCCCTTCTGTGGTCTTTTGCTCTACAAAGGCCTGTTCCTGAAAGACTCCCAATTACTTGGTCCCTGAACAAGGTACTTGGATTTCTATCTACCCCTCAATTCAGCGGACCCAATACAACCGCAACTCACAAGCTAAAAAAGGTCATCTTCCTGATTGCATTAGCATCAGGAGCCCATAATGGTGAACTAGGCTCTCTTAGATGGGGACGATATATCAACAAATTGCTGATAATCAATTATTATTGTCCCCAGGCCCATCATTCCTGGCCGAGAATGAGGATCCTTTAAGAAGGAAATCTATTCTTACAAGAAAACTCAATATAGCAGACAAGACATTATGCCCAGTTCAAGCACTTAATGTTTACCTAGAGGTCACGGCAACCATCCCAGAAGGTCCGATTTTCCTACACCCTAGCACGAATAAACCACTCTCTCTACAAGGGCTAAGAATAATTCTAGTGTCCCTCATTAAAAAAGCAAACCCATACTCCTTTCCTAGGTCACATGACATTAGGAAAGCCAGTACGTCGTTGGCTTTCTTCAGAAATGTCTCTTTTAAAGAAGTCTCTGAAAGTACAGGGTGGGCATCAGAGACAGTGATTTTAAAACATTACTGTCATGAGCTCAAACAAATTCGTCTACACTGCATGTCAGTAGGTGGTATGGTTAGTCCTGATCCCATAGGCTCCATAGAGGGATGAATGAATTTTTACTTAGCATTTCCTAACATTCTGTGAGAGAGAGAGAGAGAGAGAGAGAGAGAGAGAGAGAGAGAGAGAGAGAGAGAGAGAGAGAGAGAGAGAGAGAGAGAGAGAGAGAGAGTTTTAGTTTGCCGTTTGAGATGGTTTTGTAAAGTAACGTAAGTTTTGAGAGAGAGAGAGAGAGAGAGAGAGAGAGAGAGAGAGAGAGAGAGAGAGAGAGAGTGTAATTGTCGTTAGTGAGTGTTTCGGTTGTTGGAAGAGGGATAAGGGTCGTTAGTTGGAGTTTGTTTACGGCGCTGTCTGTCTGTGAAAATGTGAAGGAGATTTCGGTTTTGGGGGAGTCTTTAGTCAGAGCTAGTGCCGGTCAGTGGTTTCGTGTTGGACAGTTTTTTGTATGTTTTTCCGAGAGTTGTTAGTTTTTCTTGTTGGTGTGCTATTTTATTGTGTGTATATGGTTCTATTTCCTTTTTTTATTTATATTTCCTTGTTGTGTAGAGTCTGTTTTCAGTTTTGTTTGTGTGGTTTTGTGTGCTGTGTTGGCGACCGTGGACACCTTAATCCATCTCCCAGCAACCGAGGATCAGGGTGAGTGTTGTGTGTGGTTATATGTTCTATGTATCTGTGTTGTGTGTTGTTTTTGTGTTTTTGAATTCCGCCACAGCTCTACAGCAGAAAACCAGGGAGGGTCTTCCTAACAGGTGAGTATGCTGACCACTGCTGGGGAAGATATGAAAAGACTGCAACCACACTCAGCATACTTAGCTAAGTCATTATAGAACTTCACCTTAAAAATGCAAGTTCTTGTTTAATTTCTCGTTTTCTTGTTACCAAAACCCCAAAAGGTTTTTTAGAATAAGGAGTGGGGTTTGAAACTTGTGGCCTGACCTCGGACCATAAATGTTTTTTCTTTAGGTTGTTTGGGATTAAAATTTTGAGAGCTTAAGCCTTTTGTCACCTGTCAATTTCTTTTGTAAAACTCCTTGAGGACAAAACAAGTGACTATGCTATCAAAAAACAGGGTTTGACCTAGAAAAAACCTATTTTTGGTACATTGTTGAGTACTCAACACCTTCCCACTTCCCTGACAAAAGGCATGGGATTTTGGCAAGGGATCATCCTACACTGGCCAGCAGAGAGTAATGGAGATGGTCTTTTGCCTGCCCTGGTCATAAACAAGATGGCAGACACGCATGCACAATAGTCACTTCTTGCAATTTTTGACGTAGGAAAAACTGGGTTCAGCTTCGCTGAAAATAGGGGAAAATGCCCTCTTATCTTTGAGTCCATTATACTCTATCACATGTCATAGTGTTTTCATTATGACACAATACCCAGCTACAAGACCAGGCTAGAAAAATATTTCTTTGATACTAGTCTAGTCACCACGGAGAGCTGGCACACCACGGGGGTAACTCCTTGAGGACTCAACAGCGACTACCAAAAATAGGTTTTCCCTACGTCAAAACCTGTTTTTTCTAAGACTTTCCTCCGGCACCTCTTCTAACATTTTCATAGTATGCTCAAGTAGTCTTGTTCCTGGGTGTACATCAACTTTTTAAATAACACTACTGTAAGGTTCTTCTACCATTTTTGGTCCTACCTCTTCATTTAACAGTTTTTTATATGTTTCAGACAACTCATGAATGACCAACTTTCCTGTTGCTTTTATCAAATCACTTGTTATTCTATGTGGTTCAGTAGCTTTTCCTTTTTAATTTTCCTTTAGAGGACCATTTTTCATATTCCTAACTCTTACTGTTTTGTTGATAGACACAAATTTATCAAACTGCTTTTTATGGTGTTGTCATCAAACAACATGGCCCAAGTGATAGTTTTGCGCACAAAAAAGTTCCCAGTTTTTGAGAGAATTGAGTTCTCAAACATCTTTTGCTTTATGAAAGTTTTCCCCAGTCTTAGGAGACAAATTATAAATATGCATCAAAGTTCCTACTTAACCCTTAACGCCGACTGGACGTATCGTGCGTCGACTAAAATTGTCCGTCGGGTGCTGAGTGGGCGTACGGTACATTGACTACAAAAGGTTTTCTTAAATATTCGCGGAAAAATAGTTACAGGCCTAGTTTGCGAAAGATTTTAAATCACACGCCTTGAGGGATGCTGGGAGTTCAGGGATCACGTTGTTGTTTTGATTACAAGCATTACCCAGCCGCACATGCGCAAATTTCTTTCTTCTCGCACTACAGAGCATCAGCGACGCATCTCAGAAATTCTTTCATCACTTTGTCGTAATTTTTGCACCATTTTATATTAGTCGTTACATAAAGTTTTATATATGAAAATGTGCGCAATTTCATGTAGAATACAACAAAAAACAATCCATGGTTGTAGCTTTTATAAGTTTCGAAATATTTTCATATAAATCACGATAAGTGCCAAAATTTCAACCTTTGGTCAACTTTGACGCGACCGAAATGGTTGAAAAACGCAATTGTAAGCTAAAACTCTTACATTCTAATAATATTCAATCATTTACCTTCAATTTGCAACAAATTGGAAGTCTCTAGCACAATATTTCGATTTATGGTGAAATTTTGAAAAAAACTTTTTCCTTACATCCGCATGCTAACTCAGCCGAAAATCTCGGAAATTCTTTCGTCACTTTGTCGTAATTTTTGCACCGTTTTATATTAGTCGTTACATAAAGTTTTATAAATGAAAATGTGTGCAATTTCATGAAAAATACAACAAAACACAACCCATAGTTGTAGTTTTTATCAGTTTTCAAATATTTTCATGTAAATCACAATAAGTGCCAAAATTTCAACCTTCGGTCAACTTTGACTCGACCGAAATGGTCGAAAAACGCAATTGTAAGCTAAAACTCTTACATTCTAGTAATATTCAATCATTTACCTTCATTTTGCAACAAATTGGAAGTCTCTAGCACAATATTTCGATTTATGGTGAATTTTTGAAAAAAACTTTTTCCTTATGTCCGCGCGCTAACTCGACCGAAAATCTCAGAAATTCATTCGTCACTTTGTTGTAATGTTTGCACCGTATTATATTAGCCGTTACATAAAGTTTTTTATGTGAAAATGTGCGCAATTTCATGTAGAATACAACGAAAATAACTCATTGTTGTAGCTTTTATCAGTTTTGAAATATTTTCATATAAATCACGATAAGTGCCAAAATTTCAACCTTCGGTCAACTTTGACTCGACCGAAATGGTCGAAAAATGCAATTGTAAGCTAAAACTCTTACATTCTAGTAACATTCAATCATTTACCTTCATTTTGCAACAAACGGGAAGTCTCTAGCACAATATTTCGATTTATGGTGAATTTTTTAAAAAACTTTTTCCTTACCTCCGCGCACGGTAACTTGGCTGAAAATCTCAGAATTTCTTTAGTCACCTTGTCGTAATTTTCGCACCGTTTTATATTAGGCCTTACATAAAGTGTTATACATGAAAATGTGTGCAATATCATGTAGAATACAACAAAAAAATAACTCATGGTTTTAGCTTTTATTATTTTGAAATATTTTCATATAAATCACGATAAATAGAAAAAATTGGACCTTTGGTCAACTTTAACTCAACCGAAATGGTTGAAAACTGCAATTGTAAGCTAAAACACTTACAGTCTAGTAATATTCAATCAATTACCTTCATTTTGCAACAAACGGAGTCTCTTGCACAATATTTCGATTTATGGTGAATTTTAGAAAAAAACTTGTTTTTACGTCCGTGTGTTACGAATTTATGCATCATTTTGTGATAATATTTTCTCTGTGTTGCTTTGATCGTTTTACAATTTGTTATATACCAAAATCATTGCAATTTAGTGTACAATACAATGAAAAAAATAACTCATTAGCTTTAACCGTTTTGCTCACAGCGCGATTTGTATACAATTATATATGAAATTTTTTTTTGTGCTGTCATATATTTCAATATTTATATATGATAATGATATTTTTTTCATTTCTGATGGTTGCATACTAAACTTCAGGCAATGACGAAAAAAGGAGCCAAAAACGAACTCTTAATCTTAAAAACTAAGTGTGCTGTGATTTTTTGAAAAAAACTTTTTTTCCACTTCGCCGCTAACTCCCGAACGCCGCCGGCATACGACAGACACTTTTGTAAATAGAGGCTCGGCGTTTAAGGGTTAATACTCACTCAAAACTGAGGCATATATGTATACGATGTTCTCATGATATTGATGAAATCAGACTTCAAGAAAATCCAGTCACATCTTATGAGCAGTGTCACTGACGGTTAAAGAAGCAAAGACAGAATGAATCTGCTGGTTCCATCATCATTTGTTTGAGCAGCAGGCCTATATTTCTTTTCTTATAAAAAAAAAAGTTTCTTGTGCTTTTATCTTCCAAACACTGAACTCCTGATCCCTGACTGACTGAAATTGTCTGTACAACTGCCTTGCATTTTCTGCAAATTTTGAGTGGTTAACTTTTTTCTTCACATATCATTCTCAATTAGTATTTGAACTGTTTATCTTTTTAATGCAAAGGAAAAAAAATATTTACTAATATAATCAAATGGTTTTGTCAACTTCTTTGTTATGAACCTTTTTGGTCAAATTTCCGGTTCTGGTGCTGCCCATCCTTCCTTTGCAATTTTCACTCAGAAGCCAAGTTGATGAGTTTTTTACTAAAACATACACTTGGTCTGTAATTTTCAACATAACCAATACTAATGCCTCCAGTAGCTAATTAGCAACTGAAATAGGTGCCAGTTTCATTCATGACTAGTTCTGGCAATGAAGACATTCTCTAAACACGACTTTGGTACACAATTTAATGAACATACCATCATTCTCCAAAACTGCCCCTTTACATAAGTGAAAAATGTTCAGCATGGAGACTTAAAACTTACAGCATGTTACTGCCTTAATCTACATGCATTTTGCACTGCATAAAAAGGAAGTCATAGGAAAACAATAAGCACCATGCTACTTACCTCATCACCATATCTTTACATGGCTCAAGCACAGCTTCAATGACAGCAGTACCATCAATACGTTTTTCTTTACAAGGAGTAGAATTTTTACCACTTACACGGCATACTTGATAAAACATGTGAGGACTTGTTCTTGCACTGTCATCCCCAACAAACACCTGAACAACTGTAGGTTTAGTATAGCCAGTCAACTGAAAAGTAAAATGAAATTTTTCAAAACTTAAATTTACACCAACTGAAAAGTAAAATTAAATTCTTCAAAACTTAAATCTACAATCAACTGAAAAGTAAAATGAAATTTTTCAAAACTTAAATCTATTTTTTAATACAAGTTCATCAGTTTACGTGTCTTATTCTGCATCAGCGTCTCCTCAGACACATAAAAGGAAGATAGAGAAGAAAAACCCTCACCTGGCCAGGTATCCTTCAGGGCAGTGCCTCTGGTGGTATCCAGAACTGCTACAGTACAAGAAGTGCATGGTCGGGAGGTAGGCACTTTTACTATGTGTATCAATGTATTTGTATGCAAAATAGATTCTAGTTTTACAAACCCTCATTATTAAAGCCAACTCCTCAAGTTTGCATGAGCATGAATAGCTTTTTAGATGAGAAAGCCTTCCTGTTGTAAGTACAAAAATTCAAACAAGGGCTCTGGAACCTTACAGTAAAGCTATAAAATATCCCTAGGACCAAACTGAAACAAGTCATATAGGAAACCATCAGCCTAGCAAGGATCTTATGATGGGAGTGCTATGATACTGAGGTAAATAAAGCGTAGGTTAGACAAAGACAATAAGAATAATAAGACCTCCACTCTCGAGTTATGGCCAACCAAAATCAGATGGTCAAGAATCTGGTATGTTTGTAATCACTGAAATAAGTCATGTGATGTAAGTTCAATAGCCAGGAAAGAGTGAGATCCATATTTCATAACATCCCAAAAACATCTAGGATGTTAAAATTCAGATGAGTCATACTGGTTGTCTGGGAGGGTAGTATAGACACAATCACTTCTACACAGCAATACCTTACAGGATGTCACTGATTCATTCTAAAGGACACAACTTAAGGTGAAAAGACCTAGGTCAAATAAGCCCTTCAAAATAAGACCTAGACACCCTATAAACCGAACAAACCAGAAACTGTTCTCTGAAACAAAACCATAAATCTCACACTTGATTCCCCGGAACAAGCCCTGCACTATAAAGTGCCACCATCCGTTCCCTCGAACAAACCAGAAGCTGTTCTCTGAAACGAAACCTTAAATTCTCACCCTCAATTCCCCAGAACAAGCCAGCACCAATAGTGCCACAACCCATTCTATGGAACAAACCCCTAATCCTTGCACTCGATTCCCCCCGGAATGAGCCCAGCACTACCTAGTGCCACCATACGTTCTATCAAACACCCAAGAACCTGTCCAAGGACCAAACCCCCAACTTTTGTGCTCGATTCTCCGCAATGAGCCCGCACACCCATGCTACTACCTGTTCGTCCAAATTAACTTGAACCATTCCCCAGAACAAAGTCTCACATGAACCGTGACCTACCCACACCTTAAGTGCCACTACAAATCCGTGCCGTCTGCGACTTGGCCTATGGTTATCCCTGATCCGCACCGTATGTGCACAAATTGCCTAACTGCACCCTGCCCACTACAGAGTGCCATTTCTAATCCTTGCCATTGCTTGCCTGGCTAACACCCCTCCTAACAACCCCCCTCTTTTTCCCTCTTTTTTCGACTCCCTAACACTCCAGCACCATGCAGGCTGAGGACTACAATGCTTTCATGGAGGTCGGAAAGGGGCTGGGATTTAAGGGAGACCCCTTGGCTACCTGGGTCCAAGCCCAGGTAGCTGCTGCAAAGGAGAGACAGGAGAAAGAAGCCAAGGAGGAGAAGGAGAGACAGGAGAAAGAAGCCAAGGAGGAGAAGGAGAGACAGGAGAAAGAAGCCAAGGAGGAGAAGGAGAGACAGGAGAAAGAAGCCAAGGAGGAGAAGGGGAGACAAGAGAAAGAAGCCAAGGAGGAGAAGGAGAGACAGGAGAAAGAAGCCAAGGAGGAGAAGGAGAGACAGGAGAAAGAAGCCAAGGAGGAAAAGGGGAGACAAGAGAAAGAAGCCAAGGAGGAGAAGGAGAGACAGGAGAAAGAAGCCAAGGAAGAGAAGGAGAGACAGGAGAAAGAAGCCAAGGACCCGAGGCCTGGCTTGACCACATAGAAAGGGTCTTCTCACACTTACATAAGTTTCCTTGATCCTGGGAAAGCACATGGGTGGAAAGGGCACAGCTGCCTTCCACTCCCTTACCCCAAGCGAACAGGGGAGCCTCGAGGAGGTCCGAAAGGCCGTCATCAAGGCCTATGAAAGTACCCCTGACCACTGGAGACTACATTGGCAAGGCCAGCCCAAGGAAGCGAGTCAAACCTGGGCCGAGTTGGCGTACCACAAGTCCTGGGCTGTCAATGTGCTGGCTAGAAGCCCTAGGAATCAACACCTTCGAGGCCCTGCTCGAGCACATACAGCTTGAAGACTTCTCTTACTACGCCCCCAGTGCTCTCACCACCCACCTCTGCAAGAAATCCCTCAAGACGTTCGCTGAGTGCTGCCGCTTGGCTGACAATTGGAACATTAACCATCCTTTCGCCAGCTCCTTGGGATGAAAGATCAGTCCCCCCCCTCTCATACCGGTACCTCCGGGCTACATCAGCCCAAAAATGGGCACCCTCCCAAAAACCTGTGCAGCCATTGCAAAAAGGTCGGGCACCTAACCGAACAGTGCTGCCTGAAGGCCGATGCCCGGCCAAAAGGTACCACCAGTTTCCAAAACAGGACCACACTCAACAGAGCCACTCCTGGCTCTTGGGTGAACAACAACCGGCCTGTTCCCCCCACCGGGGAGAGTGCCACAAAAAGACTTTAGCAAAGAAACTTGCAAGGACTGTGGCCAGAAGGGTTACATGTCCACAATGTATTGGCACTGTTCGAAATACGCTGCTCCCAAAGCAGTCCACCCCGCTGTCAGTTCCAGACAGCCTGCTGAGTGCATAGGCCTCGACGCCATGGCCATAGCACCCCTCTACGGCTCCATTCCACCTTGAATGCTGTCAAACATCGACACCAGGTCAGAGGTCAGCCTTATCACTCGGGAGCACGTACCTCCCAGCGCCACCATCCATGAGGACGATTGGATGACCATTTGCTGGGTCAGCGGTGATGTGAAGGACCTCCCTACTGTTTGTCTATGGGTCACCACAGGTGATTCCTCCCAAGAGAGGGAACATCTTTTTGGAGTAGTCCAGTCCCTCACGACTGGACACCTTCTCCTCTTGGGCCAAGATCTAGTACAGTGGAGGGGCGCCTTAATCCCTCTGCACTGCATGATATACACCTTGATGAACCCGAGAAACAGGCACCTCCCACCAGTGCCATAACGCTGCCCACTAATCTCACCTTAGCAGAAGTGCCATGGCTGCAGAAACATCCTGGCACCCTACTCGAACAATCTGAATCCACTCCTGCAGCCGCCCTCCCCATCACAGGGGCGGACGCCTCCCTTCCTACCTTAAGTAGGGACCAGCTCATCTGAGCACAAACAGAAGACGCCAACCAGTGGCACCTCCACTCGGAAGCTACCGCTGCGAGAAGAGATGAAGGACCTTAAGAGAAAAAACTTCCTTCTCAGGGATGAGATAATTTACTGGGTAACCCGGGGGCGGCATGAGCCCGCTCAGGTCATCCACCGGCTGGTGGTAGTACCCTCGTCCCTGCAACGAGACACCCTCCGATTGGCGCATGACAGTGTTGGAGGGCACTTCGGTGTCACCCGGACCACCCAGGCCAAGGAAGATTCTACTGGTCGGGTCTACGGAAAGCCGTCAAGACCTTCATGGCCTTGTGCCCCACTTGCCAGATCATGGAAAATCCTACCGAAGTTGTCCCCAAGGATCCTACCAAGAAATTTCCTCTGTCGGTGTCCCATTCCAGGACATCGTCAATGATTACTATACGCCCCAGGGATGTATCAAAAGCAAGATGGGTGATAACCACTGCCTCGCCATAATAGAAAAGTTTACGAGATACCCCAAGACTATTCCCGTTAGGAGTGAGAGCTCAAAGAACGCTGTAAAGGCCCTAATACAGTCCTTCTGTATTAGGGCAGCACTTCATGTCAAAAGAATTCTGCGACAGCATGGACAGCCACGGCATCATACATATCCACTTCACTCCTTAGCATCCCAAGAGCCAAGGAATTGTGGAGCGATCCCACCAAACCCTCAGCTCTACTTTAGCCTGACTCGAGCACGAAGGAGGAACATCCTAGGAGGAGAACCTCCTCTACGCCCTCCATGCTATCCGCCAGGCTCCCTCCAAGACCCTAGGGTACAGCCCCTTCAAACTTCTCTACACTCACTCCACCCGGGGCCCATTCGATATTCTGTACGAGGCCTGGGCCGAACCAGCAAGGGCGGACTAGGCGAAGGACCTGCCCAACATCCAACAGAACCTTCGAGCCACATGGGCAGTCACTCAGGCCACGGAGGCAGCAACACAAGAGCGAGCGAGGCTCAAGCTTGCCAATAAAGGCAAGAACTAGATCCTTCAACGCCCTCTAAACAGGAGCCACTCATCCCCTCAAAACTCGTTCATGGGCTCCCACAAAATACTTGGGAAGTGAGGAACCCTAAGCTATCTTGTACATTGCGGGCGGAGGCGAGCTAAATGGCTGCACATCAACTTACTAAAGCCCTACCAGCACCGAGAGGAGAAGGACGCTGGAGAAACTCCTCCTAATCCCGGGGCCATCGTGGGCACTGTCACCACAAATACTGTACTGACCCCTTCAATGAATTCAGAAGTCCTACCTAATCTTAAGACTATTACCCCAGGACTCGAGAATCAACAGCGTCAGGACATACAACAACTGTTAAGCGCACATCCGCAGGTAACCCAGGACCACCTCAGATGCACTGACATCCTGGAGCATACGATACACCTGCGGTAAGATGTCACTCCTATCGCCCAAGGCTACTACTGGGTCAATCCACAGAAAGCGAAGAGGATCGAGGAGCAAGTACAACTCCAACGCGAACTTGGCCTTACTGAGGACAGCCACAGTGAATGGTCCTCCCCAGTAGTCTTGGTCCTAAGGAAGGAGGGGAAAGATAAGTTATGCATAGACTTTTGTAAATTAAACAATGTAACCAAACCCAAACTATAGCCCCTTCCACGACTCAGGGTCTGCTTAGACAGCCTAGGCAGTGCCCCCTACTTGAGCAAAATCAATCTCGAAAAGGGATACTGGAAGATGGCCCTGTCAGAGGAGTCGCTCCCTCTGACTGCCTTCACCACATCCACCAGCCTCTACCAGTGTAAAGTAATGCCCTTTGGTCTAAAGAACACACCTAGCTGTTTCCAGAGGCTAAAGAATAAGATTCTGGCAGGTATAAAGAACTGTGTAGTGTATCTAAATATCATAGTCACCTATGCCCACTCACCAGCAAATCCTTGACCAGATCCTCGCCACCCTACAAAAAGCCAACGCTAAAGAAGTGTCAATTCAGGGTGGCCGAAATTACATATCTCGGTCACCGAGTAGGAAATGGTAGATTGTTGCCGAAGCATGCCAACATCTGTGCCATTCAGGATATGCCATACCTGATGACCACAAGGGAAGCTCAGCGCTTTGTTGGAATGGTACAATACTTCTGATGTTTCATTCCTAACTTCGCTGACACAGCCGCCACTATAACTAACCTCTTTTGAGGAAAGCAACCCTTCTGTTGTACACCAGTGTGAATGAGCAATCGATCACCTCAAGGCCATACTCATCAGTCAACCAGTTCTCCATACACCCAACTACAACCGACCCTTCTACATGGCTGTTGATGCCAATGACATCGGCATCTGGGCAGTCATGTTCCAAGAAAAGGATGAGGTTAGGCACCCAGTAGCCTACTATTCCAAGAAGCTTAACCCAGCTCAAACCCAGTACAGCACTACCGAAAAGGAACTTCTGGCTATGAAACAGGTCAAATCTTGTCATGCCAATCATAAATTTCCCTTAACAGTCCTTACTGATCACAACCACCTTAAGTATCTGACAACTTTTAGGAACGAGAACAAGTGTTGAATGTGTTGGTGCATTGACCTCCAAGATTGCAACTGGAGAATCGAACATATCAAAGGTACAGACAATAAAATCGCTGATGTCTTTTCCAGACATCAGAGCTAACGCCCTTATCAATGGCTCCCTGTTAACCCCCCAACCCCTGGAGTAACATGGCAATCCCTCCAGAGTGAAGTCACGTTATTTCTGCTCAGAATGGCACCCCTAGAAAGCGTAAGATACTTCATTCTTTTGCATTTGTCATTTCTTCTAATTTACTACTATAATCCTGAGTGCCAACCACCAGATAGGCTGGCCTCCACGAGTCCCTGACTCCCAAGCCATGCAACTACAAGCATGGAAATGTAATTTGCACTTTAGTTGGAGCCACTAGGCCCTCATGACCCTCCTGACGAACCCCCTGACAGATGACGTGACCTTAATGAAGCTATAAATGCACTCCTCCACAGGGTACGTCTTACGAACCATAGGGCATCGCAGAGCAACCACTAAGCTCTGAGATTACGGCCGAGAAACAGCCAACCAATGGGAGAAGACCATGCCCAGTGACGTCAGTGCTCTCTTGGCCAATCAAAAATCAACGCTCTCTCGACCAACCAAAAAGCAGACCGTGAACAGCGCCCCCCGCCGACCGCTGTCATAAAAAGCGAGAACATAGCCACCACTTCATTCAGCTCCTGCCTGAAGAAGGAAGAAGGCCTTCCGAAACATGTCGTGATACATACGATCCCAGAAGCACTGACGACCCTGCACTCGTTTTTGGACCCCAGCCTCGGAATTTCCATTACCTGCGACTTTTGATATTTTTATAAATAAAAACCCCTACAATGAACTTTGGCATTTTACTCAATTCTGTTACTGAAGAAGAAAAAAGGATAATTAGAAGAGTTGAACGAATAATCTACAAGATTAATGCAACCAAGGCTGCCATCATATTCAACAAAACATGTTTGAAAGAGGACCTATACCAGAAGTATATTATTATTATATTATATTATTATATTTCTATGTTCCTTGTTATTATTGGTATTTTTCCATTTTTATTGTTACTGTGAATAATATCATTGTAAAGTTCTGCAATTTTCAATTTTTGTATTTAGCCTTCTGTACCTGACTTCTGTAATGACCTAAGGTCCCTTGCTGGAAATTAATTGTCTGCAATCTGTATTTTAAATTTTTATTATTTTTAATATTTTTTTACTATCATTCTGCATATAATTACTGTCATTACCATTATTATGAATTCTATTTTTTCTACTTCTCCAGCAATTGATGTGGATACTGCTGATTATTATTTTTATCATGTCATTTTATGTATCAAGACTGTGTGTATTGTATTTGTATATTCCATGTTTATGGACCAGAGCTGCAATAAAGATTATTATTATTGTTATTATTATTATTATTACATCAATTTCCTGGAGCTGATGGCTGCCTTTTTCTCTCTCAAAAACCTCAAACCTCCAAAAGAGATACATTTTGTTGGTTCCAGACGACATGACGGCAATGTCCTGCATCAAGAGGTCGATCACATTCACCCCCTTTCAATATGGTAATACTAGCCATCCTTCGGATGGTGCAAGCAAGGAAGTGGCACTTGTCTGCAATTCACCTCTCAGGGTCTCTCAATGTAACAGCATATTCTATCAAGGCAAACAACAGCCTCAACAAAGTGGATGTTGGACGACCACTCTTTTCAAACAACAGCCAACATGCTTCCACAACCGGAAGTGGACCTGTTCTCTACATATGAGAATCACAGACTTCCAGTGTAAGTGCCTCCAAACTTGGACAATCAAGCAACAACAAGAGATGCCTTCCAACATGACAGGAACAAATGTAAGACAATATACCTTTTTCCTCCATTGTCCCAGATTTCGAAGGTTTTGAGCAAGCTTCTAACTTTCAAAGGAACAGCTTACTCCAAATTGGCCAACAGGCACTGGTTCTTATTACTCCAACAAAGGGCGAAGATCTCAATTCCACTATCGTCTGCTGTTCTATCCCAGACAATAGGAGGAAAAGTCGTCTACACATCCACCTTTCTGAGCTGAGACCTTCACTTGTGAATTTTTTAAATATTGTCTACCGTGAAAATTACCCAACATATCAGAAACTACAGACACCATCTATCCGACAATACCAGTCCATATGGAAGATATGGTTACATTATATCCATGCTGAAAGCCCAGTTCGAGTCTCCGTCCAGCCAGTGAAGGATTAGAGGAATTTATTTTTGGTGATAGAAATTCATTTCTCGTCATAATGTGCGTCGGATTCCACAATAAGCTGTAGGTCCCATTGCTAGGTAACCAATTGGTTCTTAGCCACGTAAAATAAGTCTAATCCTTCGGGCCAGCCCTAGGAGAGCTGTTAATCAGCTCAGTGGTCTGGTTAAACTAAGATATACTTAACTTTGAAAGTGCAGTTGAGGTCTCTATGGAAACACTTTAAATTTTCTCATACAGGAAACCCCTCGTATTTGCGTTCTCACAATTCGCGGATTTCTCTATGGAACATATACACACATTATTTGCAGAAAATTCGTCCATTCGCAGTATTTTTCACTGAGAAATATTCACTAGTTGCTACATTTTCATATTTTCATGACTAAATGCACTTTTTGTGATAAAACTATTAAAATACTCAGGTATAAGCATTTTTAGTATTTTGTGTGTTTGAACTATCAAAATAGGCAGTTCTCAGTGTTTTTAGAGGGGTTTTAAGTATTCGTGGATTTCAGCTATTGGTGGGGGGGTTGTGTGCGTGGTACGCATCCCCCACGAATACCGGGGGTTTACTGTATACCTTTTTGAAGACAAATGCCTTGGTGTTACAACAATCATGGCATACAAGGCAGCATTAAAGGAACTCTTACTTTATGGATTCTGAATTGACTCTAGTACAGTATAGAAGTTGTCACTTCCCTCCTCCAGTCTTTTGCACTACAAAGACCCATTCCTGAAAGGCTTCCAATTACTTGGTCCTTGACTTAGACTTCTGTTAACCCCTCAATTCAGTGGACCCAATACAACTAGAACTCATATGCTGCAAAAGGTGATCTTGATTGCTCTACCATCGGAAGTTTGTATTAGTGAACTGGACTCTCTTAGACGAGGATGATACATCACGCACACAGCTGACCATCAGTTATTATTGTGGCCTGGCCCATCATTCTTAGCCAAGAATGAGAATCCTTTAGAAGGAAACCTCTTACAGTATTTTGATATGAAAACTCAATTTAGCAGACAAGACATTATGCCCCGTTCATGCACTTAAGGTTTACCTAGAGGTCACAGCAATCATCCCAGAGGGTCTGATTTTCCTACACCATAGCACAAACAAACCACTCTCTCTACAAGGGCTGAGAATAATTTTAGTGTCCCTATTACAAAGGCAAATCCACTCCTTTTCTAGGTCACATGATATTAGGAAATTATGTTGTTGGTCTTCTTTAGAAATGTCTCTCTTGAACAAGTCTCTGAATGTACAGGGTGGTCATCAGAGACAGTATTCTTAAAACATTATTGCCACTAGCTCAAACACATTCGACTACCGTACAGTATATCAGTAGGTGGTATGGTTAGTCCTGACCCGAAAGGAGCTACAGTTGAAAACCAGGGGTCTTCCTGACAGGTGGGTATGCTAACGGTTCTAGGTATTTTGACTCCCAGAAGTTCGACCCCAGTAATTTCACTCACGATATTTTGACCCCCAGTAAACTGCAATCCAGTTCCGGTAACACCCGGTAATCTGACACCCAAAATAAACAAATAGCCTATTTAGGAAGCATATTTTTTTTTCTAATAACCAAGGGGAATTACCTCATTTAGGAAATGGAAATGACATAATTTTATTGTTTCGTAAGTTGAAGGCTTAGTTTACTTATTATTTTTTTATTCAGGTATATAAGTAACATTTAGTAGTTGCATCTGAGCTCCTGGCAGTATAAAGACATTTTTCAAAACCGTGTCTCATCCCATTCAGAGCACCCATGGAGGAAAGAAATTCATAAATCTCTTAAATTACATTTACGAAAGGCAGAAAACAAAAACTGATGGATCAAAAATTTTATTGGAAGTGTGAAGTGAAGTTACAAAGCACGCCTACACACATTAACATGCGTGCTTTGCAATTCTTCACTTCACATTTCCAATGAATTTTTGACCAATCAGCGTTTGTTTTCTGCCTTTCGTAAATGTAATATAAGTCATCTAAGAGTTTCTTTCCACCACAGGTGCTCTGAATGGTACGAGATATGGTTATAAAAAAAATGTCTATACTGCCACGAGCTCGGATGTAACTGCTAAATGTCACTTATATACTTGAATGAGATAAAAATACAGTATGTAAACTACGCCTTCAACTTAATACAGGCAGTCCCCAGTTATCGGCGGAGATTCCATTCCAATGGTATGACGGTAAGTGAAAATTGCCGAAACCGAAAATAGGTGATTTCTGGGGATTATCAGCGCCTCTGTTAGGTATGTATCAGCGCCAATACTTGGTTATTGGCGCTGATAAGTAGAAATCAGTGCATATCAGTGTCGAAAATCGCCAATTTTCATCACTGGACAAGTGCCGTTAAACCAGATCACCGATAACCGAGCGCGCCGATAACTGGGGATACCCTGTAAACAATCAAATTATGTGATTTATATTTCCTAAATAAGGTAATTGCCCCTGGTTATTTTTTTAAAAGAATATGCTTCCTAAAAAAGCTATTTATTTTTTTGGGCATCAAATTACCGGGTGTTAAAGAAACTAGATTTCAATTTACCGGGAGTCAAAATGCCGGAAGTGAAATTACCAGGATCAAAATATCAGGAGTCTACACACCTGCCACCATGCTAACTATCATTGGGGGAAGGTGTGTCAATGCTGCAACCAAACCCAGCATGCTTAGGTAAGTCACTGTAGAACCATAACCTACAACTAGTTTGTATTTAGTTTCTTGTTCTTTGTTACCAAAACCTAAGGGGTACTTGGAATAAAGAATGGGGCCTGATGTGGGACCAGAAATGTTTTTTCTTTGGGTTGTTGGGATTAAAATTTGACAGCTTAAGCCTTTTTGTCACCTTTCAATTTCTTTTTAAAAGCTCCTTGAGGATGACACAAGTGACTACACTATCAAATAACAGTTTTTGACTTTAAAAATCCTGCTTTTGGTAGTTGCTGTTGAGTCCTCAAAACCCTCCACTTCTGACAAAAAGGCATGGGATTTGGGTGAGGGATCACTGTGCACTGGCCAACAGAAAGTAATGGTTTCTTGGTCTCCGCATCAGTCCGTTGTCAACAATATCGTGGACTGCGCATGGGCATTAATCACTTCCTCTTCTTGCAGGTTTTCGCAAAGGAAAGAACCGAGGTACAGCTTCACTGTAGGATAAGGGAAAGAACCCTCTTACCTTTGAGTCCATTACATACTCCATCACGTGTTACAGTGTTTATCATTACGACACAATACCTGGCCACAAGACCAACTAAAAGAAAATTCTTTGGTATTAGTTTGGTCACCATGGAGCTCTGACAGACCCATGGAAGGTAACTCCTTAAGGATTAACAGCGACTACCAAAAATTGGTTTTCCTATGTCAAAACCTGTTTTCTGCCTTTGGTCTGTCCAACATCAAAAGAAACTTACCTATAAAGTAAAAGTGAGAGGGTCATATTTGAAAGAAAGAAATTAAAGTACTTAGTCAAATCACCTTAACTGTGGGATGACCTTTGCCTTCTTCATCTTTAACAGCTCCTCTTGAGCCTTCAGTTTGGTACCGAGCACGGTGCTGTTCTTCGGGCTGATTGATTAATCTCAACTCAATTGAACCATCTGATGAGCGACTTGACAGTTGAGCATTCAATGATGGGGGAGACTGAATTACTGGATTTTGTCGCAAAATCTTTCTATTGCGACCACTGGATGGTGGAGGCCCTTCAACACAGACTACAGGTGTACTGCCAGAATTATTGTTTCTGTAAAGTTTCCATAAAATTTTCAATCAGAATCAAACGAAGTACACCAGTTCTACATTTTTACAATAAATTACAGTATCATTAAAAATTATTGCTTTTTTACATTTAGCTTTTTTGTTCATATCCAAACACAGCACTGTTTATTGCTTTGAGAGTGAATGTGTTACACATCTATGTGTGAATTATGAAAGAAAAAAATTACCTTATAGAGTGAATTGAAGACAAAAGAGAAACATCTCTGAAAGAAATCAGAGGTGGAACATGACGAGAGTTTTTGCATCCTAGGTTACCTGGTAGTTCTTGAGCTTCTTCCCCATTTACATCAACGGGTAATCTGTTTCCTGCTAAGCTCACCTGACTGTAAATTCCCTGTTGATTTCAAAACAATTTAATATGAAATAAAAATTTGAAACTATATAACATTAAATATGAAATTAATATTATCATAACTAAATTACCTATTACTGATATAATATTTGCTTCTCTAACTGCTAACAACCTATGTAGTAAGTGCAGCAGTAGTTGGGAATTATGTATAAAAACTTTGTCAGATATAAACATACATAAAGATACTTGCACAATTAATATTCTACAATTAGTACACACTATAAACATTAAACAAATGACAAAGTACAAGTAAAAAGCATAAACTAATTAATGTCATTTGAAAATCTTCTTTATACTAAATGCATTCAAGCTGTGACTCATTGGTCTGGTTAAATTACTTAATAATTATAATGTGCTTGATGCCGAAGAGCTGTATTGTTCAAATATCTTTACACATTAATTAACCATGTACGCATACAAAATATATAGTAAATGGATGTATTTCCTGAGCATGACACAAGAGATGTATGGGTGTAAAGACTATTCATTTAAATAATGTAAAATTCACCTCTATAAACTTCTGTATGACAAAATTGTGGATGTATGTGAATGTATATACGTACATCCATAAGAATATCATACTTATGGATATACATGCATACGCAAACAACTATGAAATTTTAACAGAGGCCCAAACTGTCTGAAACAGCCTTTTCCACTAAGCAACATTCAAAAAAATTATGATCTGGTAAAAAAACTCCTATAACTGTGAGTATTATATCTTTACGAACTCACGTTTATTCTTACGTTATTGTTAATACTCCTTCTTTAGACATTCAGGAAAATAAGCAAATGTTATTGACAGTACGTTATACTTAACATCTTACATAATCTAGAGTACAGTAATACTATTTGTCTTCTTAGAACAATGATTAATTCTCAGTTGTAAAAAATACAGGTATGGGTTGACCATAATGTAGTATCTTAAATTTATGATTACAAATATTGAGCATATCTAAATACTTCATATACTTCCCAGAGTACCCAATCTCCAGTCACTAACAAATTATTACATTCCTATTTGGGGCACCAACTTTTAACCTTTATCAACAGGACCAATGACCAATCAACTTAACCATCTCAGCACAAAGTACTGATATATGGTGAAATTCTTATGCAGCAAAAAGTATATTTATTTCATAATACTGGAATGCATCAGCACGTGGGATTACATACCAAATGTACCTTGAATGCTGTAATGTGATGAATAAAAATAACACTAGCAAAGGAAAAACAGCACTTAAAATTCCACATGTTAAGCTGTATTTATAAATAACATTTACAAGCTCCAACTATTCAGTAACTTTTAGTCTGACTCATTTTTAGACAATAATAATTTTGATAAACATTAACTTGTAATGTTGATCCAACAACATGAGGAAGTATTTGATGACTCTCATTCATAGGAAAACAGCAGACAGAAAGATACTTCAAGATGCTGAACTAAATGATGGTGTCCTCATATGTAGTGAGTAAATACTGTGCATGTAATGGGGAACTGAGGAGCCTGCAGGGCTTCATACCGTTCTGGTGTTCAAAAAATTCATAGGGGAAGAAATTTTTTTTTAATGATACAAAGACAGGAAGCAGGCATAAATAATACACGATAACCCAACCCAGAAGGTTAAGAGTGCCATTAAGATGTGAAAGCAGGAAAATTTCTTCCCAACTACTGTAATGTCTTATGAAAGATCCTTATTATGAGCACATGGAGTTTATTCAGAAGGAAGGCAGGTGCAATAAGTACAACTCTAAAGACTCATCAATATAACAGCAGGAAATTTTTGTGAATAATCTAGAGAGCATCTGCTGATGAAACAAAATGCACACAGTAGGGAATGGGAGCCAAAAATGTTTGAGCATCCATAGGAATTTGAAACACTTTCCCAATAGAAAGAAAACTTGGAGTCAAAACAAAAAACAAATTCTGTACATCACTCAAAAAAACAGAGTAACTAATCACAATACTGACAGCAATGCAACTAACCCTTTCTTTAAATGGGAAATCATTATTTCTGAGCTTAAAATTCTTTGAAAAATAACAAGGATGAATTCCTTCATAATTCACCAAATAAAGTTCCAATAGCTACAGACGCACTATATTTTATATAAAAAAAGGCTTCAAATCCTTAAAAGCCAAATTGGTACAGACCATTTCATCTGAATAACAAATAGTTCCCTATTGTGGGGGATGACAGATTAATGAATGGCTCTCTATTGAGGGGGATAGGAAATTTTCAATTACCATCTGCCTTAGTAAGGAAATAATCTGCAGTTGCTCTGCAGCATTTGATCTGAATGTTTACAGCCAAATTTACTTTAAACCACTGAATAATATATTCCCAATATGTATATGTATACTCTTCAAGCTTTATGCCTAAACTCGACAAAATTTCTTGACTTTGTTCACTTCCAGAGTGCAGCCCACTTGTACTTGTATCATCATGGTGGTCAGGAGCATTACATTACCAATTAAAGTTTTCTAATGTGCTACCTTACTGCTTCAGCAAAATAATTTACATCTTATGAATCAGAGCATATAACTGACTAAGAATTGTACAAATATTGGTAAAAACATAGGTCTATATTGCCAATATGAAAGTTTGTACTCCAACATTTCCACCAAAATTTTATCTTTAATTACAACTTCTATAAATCTGATTTTAGTGTATGACAATGGCTGTACACTTCTTGATTTAGATACTTAGTCTAGTCAGTGTTTTATCATCAGATGTGGTAAGGGTACCTGTATAGTGTCTCCTAAAAATAACTGATGTGGATCAAATCTTAAGAGAATCCTAATAGCTTTGTGGATATTAACAAGCAAAAAATTAATTCCTTCACCTTAATATTTCTGACATTGCTAACAATAAAAAAACAAACAATACATATTTTTAAAAGGCTAGTGAAAGTGTCCTACCCATCTTGAGGTGATAAACACAAGTCTTATGAGGAGTCATACTTTAAACCACGTGCAAAATGATGAAAAAGGTCACCATACAGTTTAAGCACTGATTTGAATAAAGAGACTTGGAAAGGTCTAGTCTTTCAGGATCCCTAAGCTTTTTGTGACACAACATGGGCAACCTCCTCCTCCTACATTCCACATCTCTAAGACACAGGGTAAACAATCACCCCTAACTTCCTCCCTTTCAATTAAGTGCAGATTCAACTGTGAAGAATAGAGTAGGTCTTCCACTCTTCCTTTCTGCACTCTTAGCTAATGGGATACAGTAATACCTCCAGTTTTGTTGTTTTAAATTTAAGCATTTTTAGCTTTAGTGCATTTTTTTTTAAATAATAGGGGAAAATAAGAAGTCATAAACCACTGTTCTATACACTTTTAGGTTGCTCACCAAATACTGTAATATTAAAAACCACTAAAATACAGAAATCAATAAAAAAAAGTGCTTAATCACATAAAACAACTGGTTGATATAGAAAATCATATACAGTAATGTACAGTATAAAATTATCTAGAAACTACAAAATATTAAAAGCAACCTTATTTACATGACACCTGGCTGTACAGTACAGAATACCTAGATGTAGTTTCAGCATTCAGCCATAAAAATACAAAAATCAACACAGAAATTGCTAAATCTCATAAAATAATGTTAAGATTATATAAAATAATACTTGTAAAGTAGTATGAAATAAACCCATTTAAAAGGTTAAAAATGTTAAAAATATTATCATTGTAAATGGCATTTGGCTGTAATGTAATAATTACAGTGTTTGGCCACATGGTGGCACTGGTTCTTGGCAGTGCACTCAAAAGTGTGCACACTCACATGTTATTCACTATGTCTCATTTGGGCTGAATTTGTGCTTTTAATTTTTGCCCCATGGGTCCAAAGAAAATTCCTAGTGATAGTGAAAAGGGTGAAGAGATTGCTACCATGGTCAAAAGAAATTCATCCATTAATTATCAACGTAGTCTCTTCTACTCCTCCACATTCCTCCTCTGGCCCATCAAGCACATCAGTGTCATCCATAAGGTACAGTACAGTACAGTACATGTAATTCTGGAGGGTATCCTTTACAATTAAAAGGTATAAACTTACTGAAAACAGCAAAAATTGACCTATTAAATGACTTACTGTATTAGCAACATTATGGGGTTGTTCATAGGGGTTTATAGTGTGTCCATGTCATTTTTTAAAGGGTTTATTCTCTTTATGATCTTTTTTTATTTAAGGCACTAGTCTTGCAACAAATTAACAATGGAAGGAGAGGTATTACTGTACTCTCTTTTGCCAATAGTTAGGCAACCTCTTTTAACTTCATCCTGCTACTGCTACTCATTTCCTTACTGTTCTCTCAATACCTACTTTAAATTCCAGTTTGTGCCCCAATGTAACAGAAATGTTCTACTTTTCTATAGTCAGTTCTTCCACCTCATGGTGTGCCTCTAACCTCCACTCTCCATTTGCTCTTCCTATGCACTCTAGGCATTGAAAGGACCTTCCTTCCAATATGCATTCCCATTCATCTCTGGTGACATCATCTGTTACATTTGATATGTAGCATCGGTACTGCCTGCATTTAAATCTATTTCAAAAAGCCTAATCAATATAACACAGAAAACAAGACAAAATTACTAAAATGAATATTCCACTGAGTTGTGATGTGGCATATTTTATATGAATGGCAATCAAGCTGTTTAAAAAATATTGTATCACAGAATGCTCATTCTAGTAATTAAATTACATTTACCGTCCACCAATAATCAACACAATTCTTTATCATAGCAATTTCATGAACCATATATGCTAGTTTATTTTTGTTTTTCCAACAGAAATTACAAGATTGATTTTAATAAAATCATCATTCTAAGTAGCCAAATAACATTCTCCAATATCATAAGATCAATGCAGCAATTTCAAATACAATAAAACATTTTACACTGTGTATATTCTATACAAGGAATTAGTAAGAAAGAAAAAACCATCCTGTAAAGCTGACAGTAGCACTACTTAAAATCAGTCACTGGGAACAGTCAGTTCTTAGCCAGCACCTGTCAAGAACAATGAACTTCGGTGCAAGCATGCAGTCCTGTGGTCAATTTTCATAAGAAAAAAAAAAAAACAGAGAAAATACAGAACTATTGTATACTATTACTGTGTGGTCATATGTTCATCAGGACTTTCTGATCTACAGCACAATGAAATATATTTATTCAATTAACATCAATTGCACCCCATTCATCACATGATCATTTCTTGTCATATGCAGTTTTGAAAAAGATATGTTTAAATACTGTATGCTGCAGTATAATTTAGTCCTGTGAGCACTGACCCTTTCATAAGGATATGTGAATCAGGCTTCCACCTCCCATGGCTTCAACAATTTTCTTCTTGCTTTTCCTACATAAATGTAAAACTATACTATAATACGATACACTGCTGCCAATGGGAGACTGGGGCCACTGATGATTAATATATTATATTATATTATATTATATATATATATATATATATATATATATATATATATATATATATATATATATATATATATATATATATATATATATATATATATATATGTATTTGTATTGTATTCAGTTGTGGTGTGGTAGTTCCCTCATGAAGACTAAAAAATATGTATGTATGAGGGGTTGAGTGGGTGTGTTGGTGCCTACCTTAACACTTGTGTTCCCAAGTGGCACAGTGCCAGAGGGGGAGTTTGAAGGAGAGTTGGTGCTGACTGAAGGCAGCTCAGATATAACCTCAGTGCTTGGGGCACCCTGGAGGCTGAAAGCAGAGCCACCAGCCACCAAGGGCCCTACACTGTAGGGGGTGTGCCACTCTTCCTTGCCTGCACCACTGGACGTCACTGCACCATGGGTGTTCCCAGTTTGGCTGGTGCCATTACTGATGGTCAGTTGTGTTGTTGTAGGGCTTAAAGCCCCAACTGGAACATTTCCTGGGTTTTTCTGGCTGGTCCCCGTGCCCTGCTCGTCTCCAGCACCTTGCAACAAACTGACTAGCAACAGTTTCTGTAAGGACACAACCCAAACGGGACACCAGGGTCAGACATCCACCACAAAATGCATGGTGGCGAGAGGAAACACTAGGACAAGTAAGTGGTGTCTAACCACCCAGGAATCATACTTACACAATCCCTCTGGTCTGCTGCTTTTATTCTCTCCCTTCTCTTCCTGATCTTCAAGTGACTTGGCAGAACTCAATATAATGGAGCAAAAGCTGTGCAAATAAATGTGCTCAGAACCGTGCTTACATGCTACCACTTACATTCGCATAATAAGCAATGTTCATTTCTGCCAATACCTGTATATACTGTATATAGCTTTCCAATTTGATCAGCAGAGCATTATGATAACTGAACGCTTTCATGTTGTAACTTAATAAAATTAGATATATTTACTTTTAAACAAGTAACTGTTTCTTACAAAATATTATAACAAAAATGGTAGGTTACTGTCCACGTCTTAAGATGGAAATCGTAACTTCAATATCAGTGATAAAAAGGTAACAAGCACAAATTGTTAATACTATATCCCTAAACAGGAGTTAGAAATTTCTGCCACTCGATGAGTGATTGGTATTTGAGTCTTGAACCTGTAACATGTGAAAAAAATTTGTAAAAATAAAGCCTTAACTAAAAAACTGGTAATGATGTAAAACCCAACATACCGTCTGAGGCACCATGGTGAGCGATGGTAAAACAGGGGAGATGGATGCCACTGACGAATTAGGGTTTCCTGGTACTGAAAGTAAGGAAGATTCCGAGTCTAGGGACTGGTCACCCCCAAATCCTGAATCCTCATCAACAAGTGACTGTACTGGAGGTGGGGTTGACAAACACGCTTTGGCTAAAGTGCCACGGTTCTTCTTAACGCCCACCCCAGAAGATGCTGGAATAAAGAGGCATATCTTGAAATATATTTATTAAACATAAAGGTATAGATACATCATTCCATAAATACAAGCATTCTTGAATATATATATAAACAGAAAAAGTCCATAAAAATGAAGAGTACTTGAAGTACTGAAGTTTTTATTTACTTCAGAATTTTAAAGTAAATCTTTTGGGGTGACATGTCAACTGTACTTACCTCTAAAACATTAAGGCCAAACAAAAACAAAGTAACCTTCAATTTTGTACTTTTTAACATGTCACACTCTCAATCTGCTATCCTAATTCAGTCAAGCCCTAATGTCAAAAACATAAAATTCCCACGAAAAAAGATTATTAATTGAAAATTTCTAGAGTAAAATTTGGTACACACAAACAACTGCCCTCACTGACTACATACTGCATCTATCAAAAGAAGGTTCTGATATGCTAGACGGTGGGAAATCTTCACAGAGTTTAACTCCTGTCTCTCAGCTGCTCTCATCAATATTAAGATTTGCTCCAAGAGGAATGCATCAGTGGCCAATGAGAGAAGGAGAGGTCTCAGTAGATGACAATGTTTGATTGTACATAATGTATTATTTGCTTGATAATATTCTCAGTGTTCATACCTAACAAATCACTGACTTATACAGCTGACTATCAACTCATATGGTAAGGCAATTACAGTAATTATCAGTTCTCCAACTGGGGTTATGCTTTCAGATAATACACTACTACTGTATATGCAAATCTGCCATGTTAACATTCCCCACGGGATGTAATAACAATTGATTTCCATTTTTTTTTGGATAAAATAAAATTGCCAAGTACAAAAGTTACAGGGGGAATGATCTTGTTAACTGAGTTCAATAGCTGGGTCCAACTGAGAGATTAATTTGTTAGTTTCTTATGTTTTTTCCCTGAGTTGTGGAACAGAGAGACTTTTACATGTTCTCTCTCTGTAATGAGAGATCTGGACCAAATAATTAAAATAATTTTCTGATATACTGCCCGGTACACAAGTTAGGAGGTGTTGGGAGTTTCCTGGTAAATGGGTTCAAAAGGAAGGAGGACATAATTATTGTACTGTAATGTAAACTTCCTGGAATTCTGAAGGCCCCAAGAGACATCCAACTGAGTGAAAACACTTGAGAAGACAGCCTCAGTATAGTTACTAGAAAGACAGGTCTATGCTTACAAGAACTTTAGAAAGAACCATTATTAATCTTAAAGACAGAGCCACAGAGCATATACTGTGTTATGGGAGAAGTGCACAGGAAAGGAAAGGAAAGGAAAGGAAAGGAAAGGAAAGGAAAGAAAAGGAAAGGAAAGGAATTTTCTTCCTCATTTCATTTGGTCAAATAACTGTTACAATAGTAGTAGCTGATGATGTCATGGAAGACTTTGACACTGTTACATTCAAGGATCAAATACAATAAAAAGGTCTTTTGCCCAGTGTATACAGCTGGGTGCTGAACTAATCTCCTCCAATACCGGCACTGGTTTTTCTTCTTCTTTTGTATCTTTTCTTCAACTTGACTGTTGTCTACCTTTGCTGGAAAGCTAGTATGTTCTTCTAATCCTTCTTTGGGGCAATGTTATGTTAGAAGGTAAAACTGAAGTTTCTACATCCTTCTTTGGGGCAATGTTATGTTAGAAGGTAAAACTGAAGTTTCTACATTTTCATTTCATTTCCATATTTTATGGATTCTAGATGGTTGGATGTACAGTATTATCTATGACCCAGGGTTTGCCACACACATAGTACAGTATCAATGAGCATCTGTCCTTCCATACTTAGCAGACCTTTACCAGTCTTGGACTTTCAAGAATAATCTCCAATCCATCCAGGTACTTGACAGCAGCTTCTCTGAATCCAAATTGTTCCCAAAAACATAATAACCAACCTCTATTTTCAGCAAATGGTTGGCACTAACCAGTCCAGGGGTTCGTTTTGGAAAGTCCTCATATATCTAACCGAAAAACTTTGCTCTCTTCAAGGTTTGGCTATGAACTTATCTCTTGACAGTAATGTACTGACATTATTTTTCTCTTTGAACTACTGCTCTAATGAATAAATTGCCTGTTTTAATAATTCTAGTGACTTTTGAAACAGACTACTGTACTTTATTGCCAATTATGTTTTAAGAACATCAGCTTTCTCAGATAAATCCGACTTAGTGGATTCTCTTGGGCTGGCTAGCTCTCCAAGCATCACTTCTTTTGTATTTTGAAACTATTTAGCAATACTAAACGGAACTACAAACCAATATCAGAAGTTCCACAATTATGGTGTACTAACAAGGCTGCACATACAAATATTTGAAGATGGCTACCATATGAAGCAGCAGGGTGGAGGATGTTTCACAAGTCCAGTGTGGAGGGTGGTTGCACAAAATTTTAAACCATACATTGTAAATTCCAGGGTGTTTAAATTATTCAATATTTTCCCTTTTGCATACAACTAAATTTTCTTTTTAAGTGCTTAGTGTACATGTTAGGGGATACTGCTATATGTATATGACATATTATATGTATATGGGAACTGGTGGATCTTTTATTAAAATTTTAAATGAATTTTTAATAGGCAGAACTTTAAGGGTCTGTGTTAATGGCCAGTACATTAGCGTTAGCAATGTCATTTCAAGTTTTCCTCAGAGGTAGTGTGCTCTTGGACATTTGCTATTTATCATCTATACTAGGGACATGTGGCAAGGTCTGGAGAACAAACTGACTGCATATGCCGATAATGCTACTCTCCTAGCTATTGTTCCTTTTCTCCATGCCTTAGGTCTGTGGTAGCTGAATTCTTGAACACAGATCTGGCATGTATTCATAAGTGAAGTAGTTGCTGGGCCAAGAATATTAACTCTTCTAAGACTCAAAGTATGACAGTTAGTTGATCCATAACACTTGCCTTTGCATCCTGGTTTGCAAGGTACTGTTTTGAATTTCAGTGACCTCTTTAAGATCTTTAGCATATTTTTTTTTTAAGAAATTGACTTTTGAGAAGCATATGCATAATACTGGTTCCTTTGTTTAAAAAAAAAATTGGTATCTTGTGGAAATGTTTTTTAATGTTCTCCACAGTGGTCATGAGGTGCTGAATGATCTCAAACTCTTGGATAGAGGTATGTCCTCAGTCAAGCTTAAAATGCGAACTCTTATGCTGACTTTCTACATAGACATAACATGAGTTTATTATGTTTGTTGCCTAAAATGTACTACAATGACAAACAACCCCAGCACTCTTCTTTGCCTAACCTAGGTGTTTTTACTCACAACACTAGGCAAGATGCTGTTGCAAACAGTGTGTTGTTTTGTAGTATCAGGTTTAATACAGTACTACTCTGTTTGCTAGGAGTTTTATTTTGGCTACAACTAAAATGTGGAATAGTTTGCCTAGTGCAGTTGTAGTCTTCTGACCTCCAAATGTTTAAGCGAGAAGAAAAATAATTTGTGCTTTTTGCTGTCTTCTCCTAAATTCAGGTGTTATCAGTTTTATTTTCTATATCTTCATATTTATTTATTTATCACCTTTGCTTATAACTTGTCCCTCTCTGCAGGCTGATTTTCCTTTGGAGGCCTCTTGGGTTTATAGTTTGTTGACTGCCTGTAAGGGTTTTCAGCTGAAGACTTAAAGAAAGACAGTACAGTTGTCAAACATATTGCACATACTTACTCTGATAAGGATTCAGACTCACAACTTTAAAGGTTTGCAAATGGCCAACTTCTGACTTAATACTCAGTCATCAAAGTAACAGGAAATTATTTCAACTTTAATTTGTGTATCGGCCATCAAGAGATGAGAACTGTGTTGTTTGTTGTTAGACATACTGCCTAAAAGCATGGGTCACAACAGGTGTACTTACCATATATAACTGCCTTTGGTTACAATTTATTCCCAAGGTAAAGTGATTTTGACATTAGTGAATTTAATATTAATAAAATTCATGGGTTAAAAGTATTTATAGCCTCACACTGGAAAGTACCTATATGTTCTTTGCATTGTTATTGATAATCTGTCATTAACATAAATACCCAGGTGTACATATCTAAGTAATGGACTATCATGGTAGATATAAGGCTGGGTTGACGAAAGCTGAGAGAAGGAGGTTGTTTTGGAAGATGGGTGGAGCTGAGGAGCTGTTTCTATGGATGGGAGGTGGGGTGGGGATGCAGTGTTGGATGGATGAAGAGGGCTACGTAGACCCGACTTGACAGAGCTTGTTTGGTTTCATGTTTTTATGTTTATGATACAGTAATTCACATTTCATTACAGGATATGTACAGTACTGAGATACAGTAGAGAGAGAGAGAGAGAGAGAGAGAGAGAGAGAGAGAGAGAGAGAGAGAGAGAGAGAGAGAGAGAGAGAGAGAGAGAGAGAGAATAACCAAGGTATAAATAAAGGCAATGCCACGCAGGAAAGTGAAACTACGGAGTGGTGCAAGGCCTTTTGATTTATTGTCCTTTACTTAGTAGATGATAGAAATATAAAAATAAGTTTACAAAAGCAGCTTGTGTAAATGACAGATGGGGTTATAAAGGAAAATATGTACCTGAAATCCAACACAGATGAAGAATTAGTAGACCTACCAAAACAGTGGTAAATATTTAAGAGGTTTTACAAAAGATTAGGCACAACAGCTCAGAAGCAGGGACAAGTGAATTAAAAGATTATACTGGGAAATATACCGACCACCAAAAAATTACAGTGGAAAGAATAAGTTGATTACATATGTTATAAAAGTACAACTCAATCATTCTCCTTATGGTAAACAATAACTTGTATATGGAATTCTTTGAAAAACGATATTTACCTAATATCATTTACTGTATACTCCTTTAAAGTGGTATAGATATGTTGACAATATTTTAGCTGTTTTGCCTGCTGGTACTGATGTAAATGATTTACTCTCTAATCTGAATAACCAAGTACCATCCATTAGTTTACTTCAGAATTAGAAAAAGACAATTGCCTCCCTTTCTTAGATGTTTTAATATATAGAGAACCATTTCAATGCAAATTCAGTATTTATAGGAAACCAGCCAACAACTTATGTCCATTTTCATTCAGGCAACCACCCTAATACCAAAATACCATTTTTTTCTTTTATCTTTTTATGAGCATTGCACATAGTCAGTCCCCAGTATTTGGATCAAGAAATCGAAAACATAAGAAAAATAGGGACAGATTTATGTTATCCTCCACACATACCAGCTATTTGCTATAATAAAGGCCACAAAAAGTTTTATAGTGAAAGTAACATGGAGAAAGAAACCCCTAAGAACATTCTTAGCTTGCCTTATTTTAGTGGATTTTGAAACCATAAAATCACTGTTAAAATCCTTTAATGTCAACCTCGTTTTTTCTATAATAACGCACTAAAAGGAATGTTAATAAAAAATAGCCCTAGGGAAAACAACAACATAATATATAAAATTCCATGCTCGGACTGCCCCCCTTTTTATATTGGCCAATCCAGTAAGGATTTAGAAGTACGAATTAAGCAGCATAAGTATTCTGTCAAAACTGAGCAAACATCCAATGCAATATTCATTCATATAAGTGTAAACTCTTGCAGGATATATTGGACTGAAAGTTTAGTGACTGCCAGATCGAAAGATTTATCTTCACAAAATCTTTTTAGAATCTGCTATTGTACAGTTTACTTCCAGTTGTAATGTTAACCTTAGCCCTGGCATGTATTATTTGGACCCCTGTATTAGTAAAATGTTCAAGAATGACCTTAAAGATAAAATCACTGATTTAATTACAAATTAGTTACCTTATATATACTTACTATGTATTTGTATGTTTAAGGGGCGCGCTGATTGCGAATTTCAAGGAATAATGGAGTCTGCCTCCGGCAACCGCAGGAGAAAGACGTGCTCTCATGACTGCCTAGTATCCGAGGAAAGTAGCCCGTGAGGTTTTTCAAAATCTTTCCTCGATTCTAGGTCTTCGGCATCGTTCTGGCCTCTTTTTTCAGTGCCAGCATAGCTAGGTTTATGTGTCACCCTTCTTTGTGGCAAAACTTCAAGAACGAAGTAAATAACATGATTCAAAATGAAGATTAAGATACAAGACAACAGTCCTAAACCGCATGACGAGCCAAGTAGACGGCTCAAGTTATGGCAGTGTATAGGCGCCATCCAGGCTAGAGTCCAAAGAGTAATCCACGCTAACACAGCATTCTTTGTCAATGTTCACGAAGGTGACTCAGAAAAGATTCTTAATTCAGAGAACAGGACAGTTTTGCATTCATTAGACCAAACAGCAAAACAGTGTATTGATACAGACCAAGAGTCATGAAAGCTGACAGCAACTTAGCATCCTCATCTAAGGGAATTTGATAATATCCTTTCAACAAGTTTATCTTGGAAACAAATTTGGCTTGCCCAATATTATCAAGTAATTGATCTATAAGAGGCAAGGGATAATTAATGGAATTCAGTTTCCTATGATCAGAACACATCCTAAACGAGCCATCTGGTTTCTTCACTAACACACAAGGAGAGCTGTAATGACTTTAAACTGGGTTCTGCTAATCCATACTACAACAAATACTCCACTTCTTTCTTCAAAACATCTCGATGAAAAGGTGATAGGCGACATGCTCTCTGTGTAAAAGGTTTTCCATCTTCTCTGATCTTTATCTCATGATTTGTCAAGTCGGTACGCCTAGGTTGCTCAACACACAGGTGTTTTAATTTACCCTCCAAATTTTCCAATATTGAAGAATTGTTCATCTTGCTTTCAGCTCCCAATTCGTAGCCATCATCATCCTCTGTAGATGAAGCTGTCTGTTTTATTGACACTGTTTCAGTTTTAGTCTCTGAAAAGTAAGGTTTCAAAAGATTCACATGTAACTTCCTATGTTGTTCCCTTCTTCATGGTGTTTCAATCACATAAGTTCGATCACTTAACTTCTCTTTCATTTTGTAAGGACCTTGAAATTTATTGGTATGGGGAAATCTTTTAAATGGTAAGAACACTAGGACTTGCTGTCCTACACAAAAACTTCTTAGCTTAGTCTTATCTTCTTTTCATTTTCTTTTGACTTATTTTAAGATTTTCTAAAGAGAATTTTCTAATTTCTCTTAACCTTTTCCTCAAATTCTTCAAATATTCTCCTTGGATTTCCTCTTGATTTTCTTCCCAATTCTCTGCAAGAATCTTCAATGGACCTTTCATTTCATTTGTTGAACATCCAATACTTTCTTCATAAGCATTCCTAACTTCAAACAACAGCAAGGGTAAACCAGCATCCCATGCTCTTTCTGAGTCATAACAATATTTTGATAATATACTTTTCAATGTCTGGTGGAACCTTTCCAAGGCTCCATGAGTCTCAGGATGATAAGCAGTTGATAACTGTTGTTTCACTCCTAACAAGTTCATCACATCCTGGAACAATGTAGAAGTAAAGTTCATCCCTCTATCACCTTACACAATTTCTGGTATTCCAAACTTGGAGAAAAACTCCACCAACTTCTCGGCAATTACCTTTGCACTTATACTTCTTACAGGAATCACCTCAGGATACCTTGTCACTGGACACATTAATGTTAACAAATATTCATGTCCTTTCTTTGTTTTCGGAAGCAGCCCAACCACATCAATAATTAACTTGCTAAAGGGTTCTCTTCTGCCTTCTATGGGTTGTAGGGGGGCTTTCTGAATGGCTTCATTCAGTTTTCCAGCTATATGGCAGGTGTGACATTCTCGACAAAACCTGCTAACATCTTTGTTAAGTCCAAGCCAGAAAAAATACTTCATAATCTTCTCAACATTCTTCCTGATTCCCATATGTCCAGACTCGTGCACTACTGCTACCACTTGCTTCCTTACTGGATGTGGAATCAAAATTTGATGATATTCACCCAATTCAGCATTTCCTGGTATATCTGCAGGTCAATGCTTCCTCATTAGCAACCCTTCCTTTAGATAATAACAGGTAGGAGTTTGTTGCAACTCTTCTTGATCAACAACTCTGAAGAACAAATCACCAACATTGTATCCTTCTTCTGCAGTTCCATTAGCTTCTCTCTACTCACTTGACCAACTTCAAGGGCTGAACTCTCAATATCTGCTAACTCTGCTACTGTAGTTTCAATACTATCATCAGGAACACTCTGACTACTCTGAGTCTCTTCAAGATCAACAGGATCTTCTTCTTGGGAAATCTCTTCATTACTAACTCTGCTACTGTAGTTTTACTACTATCTTCAGGAACACTTTGACTGTGCCGAGTCTCTTCAATAACAACAGGATCCTCTTCATGGATATTTTCTTCATTATTAACACTAGGGAAACCCTCACTATACTGGAACAGCTCTTCTATGCTCAAAGATCCACCTTGATCCTTCTTGTGCAGGTAAATCCTCAGTTTCTTCACTTGCAGACGCAGTTCTCTTCATACTCCAGGTAGTTACACAACTTGGAAACAGGTGGGGTTTTTCTTCTCTAAATCTACTGTAGGAATATCCTCAACAGTTTGTCTGTCACTATAGGACAAGGAACAAATGGTACACCACTTACTTCATTACCCAGTAAAACATGCACACCTTCAACAGTTACTGTAGTGAGTCCTTTACAGCAAAATCAACATTCCCTGTCACCAATTCACACGACAGGTGCAAGCGGCATATAGGAGTTACCTCTTCTCCTTCTATACCCTTCAAAATAAGTGAATCTCCGGTGAGACTCTTCTCCAACTGTGGATGAGCACCACGAACTACCACACTATGGTTACTCCCTGTACCACATTAAACCTTGACTGGTACCTCCACACTCCCTCCTTGGGTTGCCAATGTACCTTCATGGATATATGGCTTACAAGCCTCCAAGCTGCTCAGCCACTCACTACTTGAGGTTACACCTCCACTGGTTGCTAAACACTCAGCTTGTTTAGCCTCAGTCTTCCCAACTGTCTCAGTCTTCCCCACACTGCTCTTTGTAGTTTGATACCAGGTTACCTTTAACCACTTAACCAACTGGTTTGGTCTGCTGTTGTGTCTGATAACAATCTCAACTGTAGTGTCCTGCTCTTCCACATTTGAAGCAGACAACATTAGTCTTCTGTATCTGTCCTGAGAAATTGGATGATGAGGATTTAACATTCGATTGCTGTGGGGTATTACCTGACTTTGTGCTGGCATTGCCACTAGAAGGATTCCCAGTAGTAATGTTCCTGAAATTTGGATGAGACCTAAAACCGGTGTGTTTTTGGTTCTGGTACCTGACATTATAATTCCTTTTGCTACAAATTCTGTTATGGTCCTCACTCAGTGTAGCAACGTTGTCAAGTTTCTTAACCTCTCTCTCTCTTAAACAGGCTCTCATGTGTTCAGGAATTCCTCTAGGACTACCAACTCCTCAATTTCATCCTAGTTTTAACTTTAGCAGCCTCCAACCATCATCTGAAACATCTTACTTTGTAGGCATAATCCAAGAAAGTCATCTTGTCATCCTTTCTCAAAAATCTGAATCTTTCATTGTAATACTCAGGGGTCATCTGGTAAACTTGTAGCACACTGTGTTTAAGTACCTTGTACTCTTTACACTGATCAGCTGATAAGGCTGAATAGGAACTTCTTCCTTTACCAATGAGAACACTCTGTAACAAGACTGACCATTTATCTTCTGGCCATCCCACACCTGAAGCCACTTTTTCAAAGTGATCAAAAAACTCATCTGGAGCTTCTTCTGTAAACTTTGGAATTAACTTCTGCACTCTTACCACATCAAATGCAGGCTCTTGAGTACCTTGGATAGGGTTAGACAGTGTTACAGGTAATGTGGCTCAAGCTTTTATTAACTCCATCTCCCTTTCAAGTCTTGCTTTTTCTCTCTCCTCTCTTTCTTTTTATGCTTGCATTTTCAGCTTAATCAAGCTTTCTTCTGCAGCTATGCGCCTAAGCTCTATCTCTGCATTAATTTTCTCTTTCTTTTGCTCTTGCTTATTTATAAATTCTGCCTCAGCTGCATTCAACGATTCTTGTGCCTCTTCTGACTCTTCATTTATTTTACCATAATCCATCAATGCTTGGATTGCAATACATCTGATTTGTGCTTTAGTCATACCACTAGACACATTACCCCGACATGCCACTGCTAAAGCAGTCTACTGTGCCTTGGTAAGGTTGGATTCAGACAACTCTTGGATGGATGGCGCTGCTAAAAACTCCAGAACATTGAACAGAGCCATTTTACCTAAGTTACTCAGCTAAATAATTCACAATACAATGACAAAATAATTATGTGGTCACCCTCCTATCAAAAAATATCCCTAACACCACCAGCATAAACCATAAACCAGAGTGATATTTCGTTTTGTTCCCAGGTCTGGGCATCAAAAAAAGGGATTTTGACAAAGGACAAATCTATTTCTGAGGGAGGCCCTGTGTCACCCGGTGAAATATCCATCCAGCACATATTTCTAAGTAAATTCTTTGCTAAATATACCAGAGAAAAAAGCTATCAGGAATGCTGGGGTTACTAGCCCCAGATCGAACATCTATAATGAAATAGACGTCGGTATAGGTAAGGGTGAGTGATTGTTGTTCCTGTCACTCTGAAGATATCCCAATGACAAAACCCCGGAATGTGGGGAGCTGATCCAGCACCCGTACTCACCCGCCTGCCAACCGACGACCCCAGCGCCATCTGAACTCATTCCAGGCTAGCACCCCCTACAAGCTTGGTATGCCTACTCGGGAGGGAAACCTAGATCCTGGGGTCACAGTGACACAGGGCCTCCCTCAGAAATAGATTTTTCCTTTGTCAAAATCCCTTTTCTGAGCTCGTCCCTGTGTCAGCCAGTGAAATCATAACAGAGAATCATACCAAGTCTTGGTGAAAGTCTAAAAGTGACAAACATTTAGGTGATCATGTATAAAAACACCATTATTAAAAATAGTTTTAATTATCACCAAAATATAATTAAATACGAGGGGACCCAAAAGTAACCGAATTGTGTCATAGAATTTTATTCAGTTATTGTTACATGTTTACAGTCTTATCACCTTCAAAGTATTCTCCATTTGAAGCAATGCACTTATCCAGACGTGTTTTCCACTGTTGAAAGCAATTCTGGAACTCTTGTGAAGTTATGGCTTTTAATGACTCCGTCGTTTTCTTCTGAACCTCTTCAAAAAAACGGTTTCCTTTGAGGGCTTTCTTCATTCGGGGGAACAAAAAGAAGTCACAGGGAGCAAGATCGGGTGAATAGGGAGGGTGGGTACCCTCCCTATTCACCCGATCTTGCTCCCTGTGACTTCTTTTTGTTCCCCCGAATGAAGAAAGCCCTCAAAGGAAACCGTTTTGCAGACGTTGAAGAGGTTCAGAAGAAAACGACGGAGTCATTAAAAGCCATAACTTCACAAGAGTTCCAGAATTGCTTTCAACAGTGGAAAACACGTCTGGATAAGTGCATTGCTTCAAATGGAGAATACTTTGAAGGTGATAAGACTGTAAACATGTAACAATAACTGAATAAAATTCTATGACACAATTCCGGTTACTTTTGGGTCCCCCCTCGTACTATAGGTATAGCAGAACAACTGAATTATGACTAGGGATATAATTTATACTATAGTAAAGGACATGAGAAACAACTATGTACATCATTAATACTATAGTGGAGAGGTACTGACACTAAATAAATGACAAAACTTATAAAGGTACCTCCGGCCTTAAAACTAAATCACAGTGAGTATAACATATCACACACTTAAAAACTAACACCGCAAGATTGTACATCATAATATTAGGAGCCAGGCTGTGAGGCATGTCTGGTCCAGGAGAAAATGGCAGGGCAAATAAATGAGGCAGGTGGGCGGGGGGGAAAGGATAGGGATTAAAGGTTAATTTAAGGTGGAGAGATAATGCTCCCTACAGCCACCGCAGGGAATTTCAGAGCTTCCAGTGATTTCAGATAGTGGCGTTTACACACTGATGGAGATTTCCAGCCCGTGTACTTCTTCAGCTCAGCGAAATTCATATTATGAAAATAATTAGTAGAGGTAGCCACCGCTCGGATATCATGAACCTTAGGGACTGAATCCGGGTTAGCTTGCTTAATGAAGTACAGGATTTGTTGTCTTATAGCCTTTAAAGAAAGTGTTCCACCTTTTTCCCTGATAAAAAGAGGACCAGACAAACACTGAGAAGTTCTTTGTAAGTAGGCCCTCAAGGTAGCGACTGGGCATAAGGACAGGTCTTGTGGAAGAGGGACAACCTTCCAGGGGGACCACCTATCCTGAGGGTCTTCGTTTTTCGCTAAGAATCTTTGACCTGGGGAAAGCAGAACTTCTCCTGACGGGAGGAAATCTACATGATTGACACCTCTAGAGAGAGCAGACAGTTCTGAAATTCTGGCACCTGAAGCTAGACTAATTAGGAACAAGGTCTTCCTTAACAGATTCAAATAAGAACATTGATCGTTATTAATTTCTGAGGCTAATTTTAGAACATCATTAAGAAACCAGGAAACCGTATGTGGACGGGTCACTGGTCTCAAACGAGCGCATGCTCTAGGAATGGACGAAAAGTATGAATCTGTTAAATCAATCTTAAAGCCATGCAAAAACACCTTTTTCAAAGCTGATTTTGCTGTGGTAATGGTGGCCGGAGCCAGACCCTTTTCAAACAGTGACCTAAAGAATGATATTGCCAAATTGGCGGTCATGATTTGGGCTTCAGATTCCTTTAAAAAGGATGCCAACTTTTTAACTGCTGAATCATACTGTCTGAGGGTAGAATCTCTTTTATCTGATTCAAGAAACAGAATATTAATGGATCAATATCCGCCCCTCTCTGAGCGGCGAATTTCATAAAGTCCATAAAGCCAGGGCATTCAGAATTTTGAGGAAGCTGACACAGTCCTTGTTTGCACTATTTGAGTCAGCTGTGGCTTGGGTATCTGATGACATTCAAACTTGAGCTCCAGAAGAAGAGGGAACCAATTGCTCTTCAGCCAGTTGGGAGCTACCAAGGCCACTTGGCCTTTGAATGACCTGAGCTTGTGCAACACCTTCATCAGCAGGTTTATTGGCTATGAAAACATATATTTTCTGCCAATTGTTCCAGTCTATGGACATTGCATCCGTGGCGTGAGCTTGAGGGTCCAGGTTGGGAGCAACATAACAAGGGAGTTTGTGATTGCTCTCCGTGGCAAACAAGTCCACCTGAAGACCGGAACCTGACGGCGGATCCATTCAAAGAAGCCTTGTCCAGGGACCATTCTGACTCCAGCGGAGTTGTTCTGGACAGGAGTCTGCAATAACATTCCAGACTCCTGCTAGATGGGTAGCTGACAGGTGCCAGCCGTGTTTCTCCGCTAGTGAGAAGATGGCTATCATCACTTGGTTTATCCGGCTTGATTTGGAACCCCTCTGTTTATGCAATGTACTACTACGCTGTCCAACACCAGCCTGATATGAACCTGGTTGGTGGGGCTAAGTTTTTTCAGGGTTAGAAACACTGCCATCGCTTCCAAAATGTTTATATGGAACTGATGGAACATTGTGGACCATGTACCCTGTACCTTTTCTTTTGGTGAGTATCCTCCCCAGCCGCTTAACGGCGTCTGTGTGGATTATTAGAGCTGGAGGGGGGGAATTGAAGGGAACTGATTTTGAGAAACCCTTGACTGTGGACCACGGCCGAGTCTTTTCCTTAGCACTTGAGGAACTAATGACACCTTGTCCCTGAGTTTGATATTGGCTTGTCTTCGCCACACTCTGTTTATGTCTTTCAGCTTTGCTTTTAGGAGCAGGTCTGTTACAGATGCGAACTAAAGAGAACCCAAGATTCTTTCTATGCGTTCTCAAGAGAGGCTTTCCTGTGTTTGAGGAATTGCCTGGTGGCTTTGGCTATCTCCCTTCGTTTGGCTGGTGGAATAGACAGTTTGTGCGAGACCAGGTCCCACTGGATACCTAGCCACTGAAATCGAGCCTCCGGAGTTAGGCGGGACTTCGCCCTGTTTATCTGAAAGCCTAAGGATTCCAGAAACTCGATCACTATGGCCGTAGCTCTCCGGCACTCCTCGACGTTGGATGCCCAAACTATCCAATTGTCCAGGTATGCGACTAGCGATATCCCCCGGGACCGTAAAGGTTGTACAGTACTACCGTTTCCGCCAGCTTCATAAAGATTCTGGGTGCTATGTTGAGCCTGAATGGCATGACCCTGAATGAGTAGGCCTGTTTCCCCAGTCTGAAACCCAGGAAGGGAGAGAAGTTCCGCGCAATCGGGACGTGATAATATGCGTCTGAAAGATCTATAGAGGTGGTGACGGCTCCACGAGGAAGTAGAGTCCGCACCTGCGCGATTGTAAGCATGTGAAATTTGTCGCATTTTATATAAAGATTGAGACGTGACAGATCCAGGATTACTCTTTGTTGACTGGGATCTTTCTTGGGAACACTGAACAGCCTGCCTTGAAATTTCAGGTGTCTCACTTTCTTTATGGCCCTCTTTAGGAGTAATTCCATCGCAAAGTCCCGCAGAGCTTTGGAGGACGGTTGGTGAAATCTGATCAAAGGGGGAGGGCCCTTGATCCAGCTCCAGCCCAAACCTTTGGAGACTATACTGTGGGCCCATGGACTGAAGGTCCACCGGTCCCTGAACAGATAAAGTCTGCCGCCCACTTGATCATTCTCACTGGGAGGGTGCAGGCTTGCCTCCTCTACCGCGACCTCCTCTTCCCCAGGAGAGGGATCGCAAGGCAGCCTTGCCTCTGAAGGAGGCTCTCGCTCTAGTCCCCCTTGCGCTCCTGTTAAGACCCCGAAACGACCCCTGGCCCTCATAGGAAGGGTTAAATACAGGAGACATTACGAAGGAAGGAGCGGCAAGAGAGTGCTGACCTGGCTGCACCAGCACGAACTGTTGGGGTTGGGCCTTCGAGGTAGAAGGCTGGCAAACTGTCGAGACAGGTACAGCCTGGACAACAGCCTGCTGGTGTTGTCTCCTGTGCCTCCTGTATCTCTTACCAGGTCTACTCTGAGGGCTGACGGACTCGGGGGTCTTCCGCTTAAAGGCGGGGATACCCCAGCAGGAGCGCAGACTCTGATTTGCCCTGGTTGCCTCCGCCAGGACATTACTGACCTCTTCTTCTGGGAAGATATTAGCCCCCCCAGAAGGAACTTTTCATGAGCTTATTAGGCTCATGTCTGATGGTAGCGTCGGTGAAGATGTATTTGCGGCAATTCATCCGCGCTACCATGAAGTCAAACAAGTCCGCCTGAAATCCCGCCAATAGGGACTTCGTTAGGACTTGGAAGAGTTGCTCCTCTGCGAACGTCACAGCGGTTGCTTCCGCCAGGCACAGTGAGTTCAGTGATCAGCTCAGCCGACACCTAGCCTCAAACTCTGCTTTCAGGAGAGCCTCCAGCAATTTGGGAAGCTGTTCGCTGAATAGGTTAGATGCACACTTCGGGTGCAGCTTACCCGAAGTAAAAGTGGCCGGGGCATCTTTCCAAAATTCATCGTCTCTGGGGAAGATCAAAGAGGTGGGATCAGTCTCCCGGAGCTGAGGCAACGGCTTACCCTCCGAGCATGCCTGGGCCGTCGCGAGGGCTACCTTAGTCATGCAGGGGGTTGGGATCTTGTCACCCAAGGAGAACATTGTGAAGTTGCCCTTGAAGGGGGTCAACTTCGTGTTCTCCGCCTGCCACTCATTAAAGGAGCGCATCAAGGTAGACTGCGCCTGGTCCCTTGGGAAGATTACTGTCTCCTTCGGGACCTTATCCGACCTTACCCAAGCTTCCTCCGTCAGCCTGGCGAAGCCTGGGTAGGGGGGCAGCAGATCAAGAGGAAAGAATTCCAACTCCTCGAGTCTGCACGTGCCTAGACCCTCAATCGTTAGGGTATCTTCATGCCGGGGAGCATGAAGGGCAAAACACCATGGATTTCCCTTGTCAAATGGAGGGAGGGCGGAGGCATCCGGAATGGGATAATGCACAGCGGACCCAACGGAGCGCATGAACCCGGAGAGCATACTCTCCTGGCTCTGCAGCCTCTCCGTAAGCTTACTCAGCTTAGTATCAACCTCCATGGAAAATCTTTGCAAGAGCATCCCTGCAAACGCCTCCAGGTCAAAGGCAGGCTGGCGAGGAGGGCTAGCCTTAGCTGCTCTCGAACTCGCACCCTTAGCTGAGGGAGTGGCCTTGCCATGCCTGCGGAAGCCACCGGACTATCATCCCGTGGCTTCACCGGGAGGGAAGGGGGTTGCCCCCATGGGAAGTCGCGGACTTATAGCCCTTCGCCTTCCAGTCTTCTTCAACTTGGGGACAGTGGATTGCGCCCGTCCCTCAAGAGAGAAGACTTATGAAATCCCTGAAAGGAAGAAGCGGTGGAAGAAGGGGAATCAAAAAGGAGCCCGCCCCACTGCCTCACTTACCTCCCCACCTACCTCCTGGTCCTGTTCCGTATTCATAGGCTCCAGGTCGAGATCTATGGCCGCTACTTCCTCCGACACCGCCGCGTAGAGGCTTTCGTCCTGGAGAGGCTGGGTTTCTACCCGGATCTGCTCGATGACAGGAGCAGCGACTTCCGCAGGGACAGCTGCTGAGATCCGAGCGCCGGGGTAGATTAAGTTCTGGATGTTCTCGTCGAGAACATACGGTTTCCCCGACGGAACATTTCTCCCAAACCCAGCCACCCAGGCTCGAAGAGAACCCAAGGTGTCGCACCGGGAAGCTTCGTCGGCCTGGAAGAGAGGAGGGACTCAACGACCGAGCGCTTGGTGAGAGATATATAAGTCATATATTAAGCCCATAACGTAAATAAAACAAGTGAGGATACCAGGTAAACTAAAGGCAGTAACTATAAGCTTACCGACTCGTCCTGGACACGCTCAGAAAGAGACGAAGCAAACCTCACAACCGTCCGGTGCCACACGATGAGGTCATCCAGCCGGACTGCACAGCCCGCATGGGAGTGACAGACGACGTGCCCATAGGGCTGGTGCAGCACTGCAGAGCATCCGGGCTCCTCACAACGAACAGTCTGTAAGTGTAAAACGGTATACAGTATGAACCTACTAATTTAAGGGACCTTAAACTATAGTAGGTATTGGAGTATGTTAAAATAATTTATACCAGACCCGCCGAAGCATTCCGGCGGGACGATAAATTAGAGCAAAACATGACCAAACTAAATCAAGGAGCGCCGGAGATAGTTCGGCGGAGCAGGACCTTAATCTAGGATCATGCAACTCTTAATTGTGAATCTACTTAAAGAATAAATACTGCCGGAGCCCAACAGCAGGCCTTAGTTTATACCGGATCCACCGAAGCATTCCGGTGGGGTAATAAACTAGAGCAAAACATGATATGTACTAAATTAAGGAATGCCGGTCAGCGGAGTAGGATCTTAATCTAGGATCATGCATAAATTATAACGGCACAAAGTAACTGGTTAACAATATAGGATAACAGTACACTGTAGGTCGCTGTGAAAAGCGCAGACGCCTCCGGGATCCGTGCCTCCGACACTTGGTTACAGCGGGAAGGCGGGTAATTCATTACCACCAGTCATTATGCAGCTAGAGAGCTAGGTGTGACTAAAGCCAACCCACTGAAGACCAAAACCACCGGAGCGGTAAAAAGGAAGGCAACGGGAGAGCCGGGGGACGGCGGAGCGGAATTAGCGAGCAAGTGTTTGAACCCTGAAAGTGATCGGAGTTCAGCTCGATCCACAGGAGAGCGAACCAACGAAACACTAGCCGAGCGGATGACACCAGGACGGGGCCCAGGAGGGTGGGTGACTCTCGACTGGGAACCAGACCAGTTCCCCTCGGGGTGACAATCGGAGAGACCGACGCGTCCCGCACGCGAGGAGATGACATACCACTGGCAAGACAGGGGAGGGGGGGGGGGGGGATGGGGAAGGTTTGTACAGTACTTGGAAGGTGGGACCGAGTTTTGTTTTTAACAGGACGGGGGATACCCCCATACACTGACTGTAACTCCCGGGAGCACAAACGGACGATCGACTACCTATTCGTAGGGAGACTCATGACACTCACCAAAAGTACTAGGGAAGGATAGGTAACAGCACTATTCTAAGGCAATCACCAAACTCTCACCCTCCTCTTGAAGGCGCAGCCCAGACAATCGGGGAGGAGAGAAGGAAGAGGGAGAGGGTTGAAAGGTAGAGAAATTCCTGTAACGTAGTCCAACCAACAACCGACCCATAGGGTAGAAGGGCAATGCTTGAAGAAGATTCCCATATTGTTTTCTTCTCTCTCTCCCTCACCAGAGGGAGGAGGGAACAGGGTTTCAGATACTCCAGCAAACCCAAAAACAAGCAGTAAGGCGGATGGAACAACAAACAGGAACTCCCTCGACCAGCCTACCCTCCCCTCCCTGCTTTGCGACATAGTCGGGAGAGATGGGAGCTAAGACAATGCAAAACCTAACCTGAATAGCCTAACCCACCGATTGGAGCGAGAGGGCTAGGCTAGGATCCCCAATTTCTGATAAATATCGTTAAAGTTAACCAGTAAGCATATAAGTACCCGTAATATGAATAAATATACAAAAATATAAGGACTTGTGCTAAGCATATAGCCTAACTGAGCGAGGCGAACAGGAAGTAGGCAGCCATTAGACTGCACCTGACGCCGAGCCCGGATCATAATAAAACCAAATTATCCATGTCATCCAATACACCATAAATCAGAAAACTGACAAAAGAAAGCACCACCCTGGAGAGGGAATCTACTCGAACGAGAGCCTGGTATACGCTATGAATTAACTACAAGAACCAAAATAAGGGGAGGAAGCCTCTGTAAGGAATAACGCTAATCAAGGTACCAGGACCCGCCTGACATAGATAAACGCCTCCAAAGGGAACTTCTTGAAGGGGAATTATAAAACATGAATAAAAATGTAAGCGACCGAGAGAAACCCTTGCAGATACCAGCTGTAAGAGTGTGCTTCAGAAAGGTCATCATGATCTGAGGTGGTAAACGCAGGGGAGCTGATCCGATATATGACCCTGTAAATATTAATTTACGGGCCTATAAGAGCCTCACAAGTAGTAAAACCCCACAAGAAGATGGTACTTAACTTAGACACGTGGTGAAATTGCTTGACAACATGATGAAATTAATCCAAATTTGGACAAAAAAGGGGCAGCACAAGAAAAAGCTTTCTAATTAAGCACGTGCTAGTATGGAATGAGTTCAGATGGCGCTGGGGTCATTGGTTGGCAGGCGGGTGAGTACGGGCGCTGGATCAGCTCCCCACATTCCGGGGTTTTGTCATTGGGATATCTTCAGAGTGACAGGAACAACAATCACTTACCCTTACCTATACCGATGTCTATTTCATTATAGATGTTCGATCTGGGGCTAGTAATCCCAGCATTCCTGATAGCTTTTTTCTCTGGTATATTTAGCAAAGAATTTACCTAGAAATATGTGCTGGATGGATATTTCACCGGCTGACACAGGGACGAGCTCAGAAATTATATATTCTTATTGTCACGGTGTGTTCCAGGTACCTGGTTATTACACAACTAATCACAGAATTAAAAAATTTACCTCACTTAAGCCAGATACCTGAACTCTCAAAATAATAAAAATTACGACCGAGTACTCTAAAGGTAACAGTGGTCCCTTAAAAACTTACTAATCATGTGAAAAATCAAACTAAGTTCATCACAACAAGTGTGAGGCATCACCAATTAAACAAGAAATATACTAGAGTAAAAGAGCATCACTCCATCAAACATCTATAACCATTTCCCTGGTCTTAATTCACTTCAGCAAAACTAAAGGAACAAAACATGTTTATCACTTTGCCTTATGCGCACAATTAATCCTATTCGCTGGTGGTCAATACATGAAACCATTTTTTTTTTATTTACTGTAAACCACAAAAATTTATTTTTAAATTCAAAATTTATCATTAGAATTTACAATCTGGAAAAATTATCTATTACTTGAAAACAACACAAAATTTAATTTATCCTTGAGTTAAATTATTGAACAAAACTAAATCACAAAAACTTTAATTTATCGAGAAATTAAATTAATCAAGCAAAATTTAAACTATTAAGAATTACTCAAGATCTGAAAACAAAATCTTAGTAAATGAAAATTAAATCAAGTATGCAATGTTAAATTATCAAGAAATATGTAAGTAAATAAATGTTAAATCTCCAATATACAAAATGTGAAAAATCAAGAGATTGCAAATGCAATAACACACAAAAATACACAAAAGATTTACCAATAATAATTTCACTAGGACAAAATTAAACGCAATAACACACAAAAATACACAAAAGATTTACCAATAATAATTTCACTAGGGCAAATTTTTCCCTAATATACCTTATTATACCATGGTAATAATATACTTTACACATGCTTGCGAAAACTTTCGCAAAACCACCTGAAATACAGCTGCTTGAGATTCAAAAAACACACTTCTGATAGGAGCTGTTACACACTTTTCCTACAATCAGATCTCAAAAGCTAAAATTAATACCAGTGACCACACAAATATTTTACGTTAATAACTTCTCTCTTTTGAAGAAAGAGAGAGAAGAACCACACGAGCTGTCTCTGAAATCAAAATGAGCAAACTTCTGGACTGCAGTTAGAAACGAAAACAATCAGATGATGTCACTTCTTGAGCAAAATGTTTTGGGCCAAAACTAATGCGTTCGAACAATATATGATCAGAGCAATGCATTTTTACAAAACATGACGTAATCGATCGAGACACGTGCTTTTACTCTCAAAAAGGCCTACATGACTCGAACAGAAAATCGCATGGGACGAAGCTCTTAACGAAATCTCAACACGATCAAAACAGACGGCAGCTGGCTAATCATGAATGGCATGGTTTTAAATCAATACAAAGAACCAGAGTTGGTTTTCAGAACCGTACATGAAACATTGCAAAACACTAGTCTTTTCCTCATATGAGACTAAATCTTAAACAACTTGACTGCCATCCCCTCACTTGTTAACGTATTATCTTTCGTGAAGACAACCGAATCAAAACATGACATACGAAATCACGAGTACAGAACACATGTTGCTGGGAGAAAAAATGTGCAATCACATACTACGTTATTATTAAAACATTAATTCCAAATTATGCTGTTAAGTTATCTAAAGCACTAACTCTTTTGAGATCTGACATTATAATATATATGATACTTCAACAATTATTATTACACAGAATACATTATAACTAGAATAGTAAATATATCAAAATCATTGAAAGATTTACATTCTACAAGGCAATATATATATATATATATATATATATATATATATATATATATATATATATATATATATATATATATATATATATATATATATATATATATATATATATATATATATATATATATATACAAATTTTAGGTAACATATAAATCGAGAGAGAGCACAATTCTATTCATTTGATTATACTGTAAATTTCAGGGCAAATTTCTTATATGACATAATTGTTTTTCTGCAAAACTCAGCGTTCTAACTGTCATAGTTTCATAGTTATTACAAAATAACCATAATTTTTTTTCAAAAATAAAATCTTACAACTCCAAGAAGACAACCAAACTTGATGAAACTTTTACAGAGTGCAGTATAACTCTATATCTTGATTTTGTATGTGGGAAATTCATTTTTGAGTGAAACTTTTATTTTTAAAAAAGTTTGAAATCTTTTTATCCAATGCAAAAAAAAAAAAACACTGGTTTTGACGTGGGAAAAACCTATTTTTGGTAGTCGCTGTTGAGTCCTCAAGGAGTTACCTTCCATGGTCTACCAGAACTCAATGGTGACCAAACTAATATCAAATAATGCTCTTCTAGTTGGTCTCTTGGCCAGGTATTGTGTCGTAATGATTAACATTATAACACATGATGGAGTATATAATGGACTCATAGATAAGAGGGCACTTTCCCTTATCTTCAGTGAAGCTGAACCCAGTTTTTCCAATGTCAAAAGAACCTGCAAGAAAGAGAAGTGACTACTGCGCATGCGCATCCGCCCTCTCATTTACAACCAGGCCGTTAAAAGACCAAGGAGCCATTACTCTCTGTTGGTCGATGCAGGTTGATCCCTTGCCCAAATCCCATGCCTTTTCATCAGGGAAGTGGGAGGGTTTTGAGGACTCAACAGCGACTACCAAAAATAGGTTTTTCCAACGTCAAAACCTGTTTTTTGATAGTGCAGTTGCTGTCTTGTCCTCAAGGAGCTTTACAAAGAAATTGACAGGTGACGAAAAAGGTTTAAGCTCTCGCTTTTTAATCCCAACACCCCAAAGGAAATAACATTTCTGGTCCAAGGTCAAGACACAGATTTCAAGTCCCATTCTTTATTCCAAATACTCTTCAGGTTTTGATACCAAGGAACAAGAAACTATACACGAACTTACGTTTTAGGATATAGTTCTACAGCAGCTTACCTATGCATTCTGGGTTTTGTTGTAGCACTGTTGTACATCTCCCAGCGATAGTTAGCATACTCACCGTTAATATGACCCCTGGTTTTCTGCCGCAGCACCTAGGGGTTAAGACTAACTATGCCACCTACTGATACACAGTGTAGTCGAATTTGTTCGAACTTGTGGCAATGATTCAACTGATGACCACCCTGTACAATTGGAGACTTCTTTGAAAGAGACATTTCTGAAGAAGGCCAAAGATGTACTTACTTTCCTAAAATCATGTGGCCTATGGAAAGAGTGTGGATTTCCCTTCTTAATGAGAACACACTACAATCATTCTCAGTCTTTGTAGGGAGAGTGGTTAGTTTGTGCTAGGGTGCAGGAAAAAAGGATCTTCTGGGGTGTTTGCCATGAATTTTCTTATAAGAATGGATTTCCTTTTTAAAGGATCCATATTCTTGGCCAGGAATGATGGGCCAGGGGACAATAATAATTGATGGTCAGCTATTTGCATGATGCATCGTCCCCATCTAAGAAAGCCCAGTTCACTAATACTGTACGAGCTTCTGATGCTAATGCAATCAAGAAGATCACCTTTTGTAGCCTGTGCATTGTGGTTGTATTGGGTCCACTGAACTGAGGGGTTGATAGAAGTCTAAGCACCTTGTTCAGGGACCAAGTAATTGGAAGCCTTTCGGGAGTGGGCCTTTGTAGAGCAAAAGACTGCATAAGGGAAGTGAGAACTTCTATACTGGAGTCAATCCCAAATCCATAAAGCAAGGGTTCTGTTAATGCGGCCTTGTATGCCATGACTGTTGTAACCACAAGGCATTTGTCTTCAAAAGGGTATATAAGAAAAATAAAGTTTCTACAGAAATCTCAACTGGGCTCTCAGTATGGATATAATCTAACCATATCTTCCATACAGACTGGTAATGCTGGATAGATGTCCGTAATTATTGCACTAGGTACCTAGCAATGTTGAGTGAGTAATTATCAAAATAGATATTTTTAAAAAATCTATACGTGAAGGTCTCGGCTTAGAAAGGAGAGACTTTCCCTCCTACTGTCTGGGATAGAACAGCAGACGACAGTGGAACTGATCTTTTTGTCTGTTGTTGAGGTAATAGGAACCAATGCCTGTTTGGCAAATTTGGGGCTTTTAAGTACACTATTCCTATGAAGGTTACAAGTTTGCTCAAAACCTTTGAAATCTGTGACAATGGAGGAAAAATTATCGTCCTCCCCTTGTTCCAGTCTTAAGGAAGGCATCTCTTGCTGTTGCTTGACTGTCTAGGTTTGGAGACACATACATTACAAGTCTGTGATTCTAGTATGTGGCAAACAGGTCCACTTCCGGTTGTGGAAGCATGTTGGCTATTATTTGAAGAGAGTGGTTGTCCAACATCCACTCTGTTGAGGCTGTCGTTCTCCTTGATAGAGAGTCAGCTATTACAATGAGACCCCATGTGAGGTGAACTGCAGACATGTGCAACTTCCTTGCTTGCGCCATCCGAAGGATGGCTAACAATACCATACTGACAGGAGGTGAAAGTGATCCAGACCTCTTGATGTAGGATGTTGTGGTTATGTTCTCTCTCTTCTGGAGGTTTGAGTTTTTTGAGAGACAAAAAGACAGCCATCAGCTCCAGGAAATCGATATAACAATTCCTGAGTAGCTGATCACCTCCCTGCCACCTGACAATCCTTTCAATGTCCTCCCAACCTGTCAACGAGGCATCTGTGAGTTTGTCACTCATACAGATGGAGGAGTCAGGGTGACCTGTTTCACCAGAGATTCCTTCCAAATCTAAGGCCGAAGTATCTACCCAACTCTTTTAATCCTTTGATGAGGTCTGTCTCGCATCTTTTTTCTTGCAAGCGATAGCCAGAATCTGTTCACAATTTTAGTTGCAATCTATGTATTGGATCTATTACTGACGAGAAATGCAGCAGGACCATCATATGTTCTGATTGCATCTGGAAACTCTGGGCTGTGCAAGGAACCTTTTGAGGACTTGCCTTATTCTGTTTTGAGTATGATGGGGAGAGACAACAGGCCGTGAAGAGTATCCCAACACAGTCCCAGCCACTGAAAGTGTCTGCTGGGTGTGAGGCAGGATGTTTTCAAATTTATAATAAAACCTTTTGACTGTACTGTAGTCTGTTGACCACTGCTCTTAGGTTTTTCAAGCACTCTTTTCTTGTGGGCCCCCAGATCTTTTTGTTTGAGTTCTCGAACAAATACCATTGCTAGTTTTGAAAAATATTCTTTAGGCAATGTTTAGCCAAAATGGCATGACTTTGAATCTGTATGTATCTTTTCCTATTCGGAACCTTAGGAGAGGGCGGAAGGGAACGGCCATAGGGATGTGCCAGTGTGCATCTTTCATATCCATAGAAACTGTCCGAGTCCCTTTTTGAAATGATTCAATGTACTTAGGCAACAGTAATTATCCAAAACTTTTGGCAAACAATGTGCTTGTTCAATGTTGATTGGTTGAGGATCACTCTTCTTTTGGACGAGTCCCTTTTGAGGATACTGAAGAGACATACTTGGTGGCGAATATACGCAAGTTCCTGTTCCCCCCCCCAAGGGAAAACTTCCATTGTCTGTGATGTTATCGAAGCTGACCCCCAACCAATATAATTCCTCTTGGTATCTGCCTCCTCCTCTGCCTTCACCTTTGATAGACATTCCAGGTGTTGTTTTTCCTTTTCCCCCATATGAGATGGTTTTTGGACCTTGTGAAAAAGGATGGCCTTGAAGTTGTTGTTGTCCCTTTGCAGGGAATTGTCCCTTCTGACCACCTAACTGTTTTTTGAGGAAAAATTTTTGAGGGTGACTGAAGGCTTATATGATTTTTTATCAAAGTGAGCCTTTTTTGGGGTTAGGTAAAGGGAAATTTTGGGTTCTTTGTTTCCTGAATTCCTCTTCTCCCAGAAGAGCGTACGCTGTACAATTCTGTTGGTGGGCATGCTCGCTGAGTTGAGCCACAACAGACTCCTCTAACAGGTCCTTACAGAAGGGGTTAGAATGTAATAATGCAGTGACATTGGAGAGTGATTTGATGGAGCTCTCCAATGCTTCCATTCACAATTTTATGCGCCATTCTAGGAAGTCAAAGAGTGCTTTCCATCGGGTTCTCAGAAGACTTTTGGCCTCAACAGCAAAAGTTATCGTGCGATGTTCTGGAAGCCTTAAGATGGCAACTTCCAGCAAGGTGGTAGAGGTTATAATGCTAAGGAGTTGTAGCCTAGCATAAAATTCTGACAAGGCTACTTGGTGAGCAACTTGGGTCTAATTCAAAAAGGAAGTAGAGATCCATTTTTCAATTACCAGGTAAAGGGTGATTTCTTTAGTTTTTAATGCTATAGGCACAGGTAAGAAAACCATTTCTGTTAGCAGTTTCTCCAAGTCTGGTGAGGATGGTACCAGGTGCCATTCTGTATTAAGGAATGCTGGAGTTTGTAAATTCTACATTTACAACTTCGATAATAGTTTTTCTCTCATTAATTACCTACTTGCCATTGGGAGAGAAAGTGCAAATTGAGGTGTCTCACCAAGGATTATCAGTATCATCAGGGGTGAGTACTGGAGCCCCTATTATGTTTTGATCTGAAGTTCTGTATTCCAAACTGACCCATTGTTGTTTCTAGTCGTAATTCTAAAATCAGACCTTGTTTGGGCGGCAATTGTATCTACACTCACTTTTCGGTTACAGGATGTAGTACTTTTACATTTTGGTGCGTACATGACTGACTGACTTTACTTTTCAGAATCATGCTTCATGTCCTTTATATATTGTTGTTCTGTGGCAAGGGCATCTTTGATGGTACTCAATTTATTTTTATTTATTAAATTTTATTAATTATTAATTTTTATTTATTTACTTATTTATTTTTATTTATATATTTATTGTGATTCATTTATTAAATTTTATTAATTAACAATTTTTATTTATTTATTTATTTTTATTTATTTAGTTATTTATATTTATTTATTTTCAATTATTTTTATTAATTTATTTTCATTTATGTATATTTTTATCTTTATTATTTTTATTTATTTTTTTATTTTTATTTATTTATAGATTTTTATTTATTTTTATTTGTTTATTTATTTATTTTTATTTAATTATTTATTTTTACTTATTGGCAAGGGCATCTTTGATGGTACTCAATTTCCCTATGGAATTGACCAAATGGTGCAAACTGTGTATCCCTTCCGGGGGAACTTGCTGCAAACAGTGTATCCCTTTTGGGGTGGCTTGCCACAAACTGTGTATCCCTTTAGGGGTACAGGTCAATAAAAACTCAATTTCCTTACAGAACTGATCAAATGTCGCAAACTGTGTATCCCTTTTGGGGGAGCCTGTTGCAAACTGTGTATCCCTTTTGGTGGTACAGGTCAATAAAAACTCAATTTCCTTACAAAACTGATCAAATGCTGCAAACTGTGCATCCCTTTTTTGGGGGAGCTTGCCACAAACTGTCTATCCCTTTCGGGGGAGCTTGCCATAAACTGTGTATCCCTTTTGGGGAGCTTGCCATAAACTATATATCCCTTTTGGGGTAGCTTCTGCAATCTAACTGAGCTTCAGCAACTAAACTGTAACTGCCGGTTAATGAAGAGGCAGAAGTCCTGGGCAAGTTACTATACCTTTCCAAAAAAGCAGACATTTCAGTCTGAGTTAGGTGGATCCCAGTATCTCTTTTGGGGGAAAGATCCTATTCAGCAATGATAGCTGCATGGGGAATAGAATTCCTTCTGGGAGGTTTCTCCCATAGCTAGCTTAAATTTATGTCCTTGGGCCTTCTGGGTTCAGCAGGGCCATTTAGATGCCAATGCTCACTCCATATTTTTTAATAAGAATGTGAACTCCATGTAAAGATTCCTCTACTTCCTCCACAGGGTTAAACTGGGAGGTAATGACGACTGATGTTAATGGGTTTTGGCCCACACATTGATGCTGTTCAGAGGAAGGGTTAAATATCTGCTGCCAGAGTTCTGCCGGAAAGGTAATCTCCCCCTTCCTCACCCCTGCTGAACTCTAGGCCCCATTGAGACAGCTTAAAAGGAGCTGTTTCGTCCTTCAAACTTGCTGCCAAGAGCATACTACAGATCTTGCCCAAATTTGGTGACCAAGTAAATTTTCCTTGTTTTCTACAAGGACTATGTTCATGGCAAGTGGTATGGACCTTACCCACTGGCAAAAAGTGAACCGAGCAATTCGCTACGGAATACTTGAACTGAGGATCCTGCCTAACGGCAGCCCTGTAGTGATATAAAGCAAGTTGTTATTAGAAGCTAGTTAGTATTAACTGTTTTTAAGCGAGGGACACTTCTGTAGTTCCTCATATAGTTTCCATATTACCGGTTAATTTGATTACAATTGCGCAGTTTTAATACATTTAATTAAATATCTATGTACAACCTCCTAAGGTTTAGGTTAGTTTTGATACCTGTACATGGCTGTATTACTTACACACTGTTAGTCCTTTTGCAATGGCCAAGTGAAATTTTTAATTCCAATGGTCATGCCATTCAGACTAACTGCTATGAACTAATTTGTTTGACTAACCCAAACTACTGATTTGTATAGCTTAGGGTAATGATTCTAGTTCAATCTATGTTAAGCTAAGAATAGAGGATTTCTTAGAAGGTTCTTGTTTAACCTATTCTAGGCTTATTTATAACTTAAAAGATATAAACTTTACAGAAAATAATTCTCTTATCTGTTTTTCTGTTTTATGTGGTCGAGACTACCTTTTCATCTGATATTTGGGCATCGCTGTTTTAGGCTAATAGTAGGATATTCCTTATAAGGGGGTTCCTACTTAATGCCTGTTCTACATTTAAATCACCTTTAAGGATATAGGCCACACAAGACCTTACTAGCATGTAACCTTACAGATATGCTATCAAGTCATAACACACTAGGTTACTTGGGTAGTTTACAGTTTAGTTGGCCAGGCCGCGCAACACCTTCTGCCCGGACTACAATCACTCCGCCAAGGTAAGTAGTTCTGCAACCCAACCCAGCTCGTGACACAGCTACCCCACGCTTTATGGGGGAGTCCAGCTCCCCCCCCCCGCCAGGTTAGGGCACGCCGCCCTATGTTAGGTTAGGTTGGTTACATCTGGTTAGGTCAGAACCTGGCACTATGGGAAAAGTTTGTCTTGTTTGTATTCGTCCGCCAGTTTCCTAGTCGGAGCCTACACAACAGCCTTGGCCAACTAAACTGTAGGCGCTCCGGTTATTTTATTTAGGCTAGGATACTGTTTATGTATAATCCTAAGCTTATTTGTTCTTTCTTAACCTAATGTAGGGTATTGCCTAATCCAGATTATTATAACCTTATAATTATTCAACTATTTGTCTAACCCAGTTTGTTGTTTATATCCAATTTGTTGTTTATATCCAATCCTAGGCTATTTGGTTTACTATATAAATCAGTAATCACTAATGTGTAACCTTATAACCAGGTTATAACTTACTCTAATCTAGGCTACTGCCTAATCTGGATTATTTTATTCACACTTAAGTGTATGGGTTACATAAACAAAACAATCAGCCTACCTTACGATTACGATTTCATCTAGTCCTAATTACATGGTCTTGGCTAACAATTTAGTCCAAAAATGGGATGTTTCATGGAAAGTTACCACTTAACTTGATATAAGGTAATGCCTAGGCTAGTCCTGGATTATTTAGCTCATGCTAAAGTGCACAGGCTTCTATAAAAGGGAAAAAATTTATACTAATATGTAGCCTCATTGTTAGGCTATCGATTTACTTTGCCCAGATGTTGTTATTATTTGATCCTAGGGTCCTCGGTCTAAGCTTGGCCACTTAGGATACGTAAGCCAAGGATGTACAATCACTCAAAAATGTTTTGCAACATACATCAAAACTTTTTGGACAACAGCTTATAATAGCGACATCTGGCGCTATTTGGCAACTCAGTTGTAAGCGCATGAAACAACTGAACACTAGTGGTGGGTCCGAGAAATTACCTGCAGTTTCCCTTAAACATGGCTTTTTCTGATACTGCTTACTGTTGTCATACTTTACTTAATTGTAGGATGTTACTATAATACTTCAGAGGCCATCGCTGTTCTTATATTTTAGTATTTTCATCTCCAACTGCCATCACTATCGTTGTTTTATCTCCTTCATATGTGTGAACTTTGTAGACATGGGCCTACGACTGTTATAAGTTGAACTATTAGTCTTATTAACATCAACAAACACGACTTTTGTAAAGATTTGCTTGCACATTATTATTAATCAAATTTTTGAATGACTAATCCTATGTATATTGTGAACTAGTGAAACTTTGTATAAAATATACTGAACTAGACTAATAGATTTCAAGTCTATTTTTGTAATACATAGAATACAATCGTGCGCACACACACATGAACACACACACACACACACACACACACACACACACATATATATATATATATATATATATATATATATATATATATATATATATATATATATATATATATATATATATATATATATATATATATATATATATATATATATATATATATATATATATATATATATATATGTATGTGTGTGTGTGTGTGTGTGTGTGTGTGTGTGTGTGTGTGTGTGTGTGTACAAAAACATTGTATTCTATGTATTACAAAAATAGACTTGAAATCTATTAGTCTAGTTCAGTATATTTTATACTAAGTTTCACTAGTTCACATTATACATAGGATTAGTCATTCAAAAATTTGATTAATAATAATTTGCAAACAAATCTTTACAAAAGTCATGTTTGTTGATGTTAATAAAATTAATTTTGAACTTCTTGCTAATTTTAATTCTTTAGAAACTTAGATAATAAGAAATACAAAAATAGGTGTTATATATTCAGTTAACTTCGTAAGAGGCATCAAAATGATAGGCCTTATTGCTACTTAGGCCTATCATTTTGATGCCTCTTATGAAGTTAACTGAATATATAACACCTATTTTTGTATTTCTTATTATCTAAGTTTCTAAAGAATTAAAATTAGCAAGAAGTTCAAAATTAATTTAGTTAATGCTAAACGCCAGCAGTGAAGAAGACTACCATGCTCATCAGTGGAGAATGTCTCCTCCTCATCGCAAAAGATGACTCTTAGAGAAATCATCAGCTGCTGGATTATAACGCAAACCCTAGCCTCTATTCTTTGTGTTTCGCTGATATGAAGTGTTTCTTGGCAGGAGTATGAAATAATATCTTGGTCTCATGTAGCCTGTTACGGATGGTTTGAGCAGCAACTTGAATGGAGAGCGTAATGTTCTCTCTTTATAGCAACACCGGTCGTCAGGGGAATTTGGCGGAGCTCCGTCAGTGATCATCCGATGATGATCCTTGACAGTAGTGCAACAATGGAGACGTCCTCCACTTTTTACAATGAATTTATCATATTTCCTTGTTCTCTCTGTTGTTGTATCCCTCTATACATGGTTGTTTTATTTACGCTAAGCTGCTGAGCAACATCTACAATTGAGACATTATAGTCTTATGCAAGCTAATGATTGTCATGCAGGAGTCTGTTGCCCATCTTATCGGTGCAAATGACGAGACAGTTTAGTTTAACTTTCCTGCCCGAATGTGGAGTCACACGATAACATACGACATTATGAGATTTTCCTTTTTTGTTTTTGACAACGACAATGGTTGAATTCTTTCTTTCTTTATTTATATATAATTTCACTGATGATTATTCAATATTATTTTATTAGTCAATAAGCTTTTGTCTGGATTCGAAATATAGTTTCTTCTTTGACTCTTTTGCCCAATCATCTGAAGTGAAATTTTTCAAAATGTTTCGTCATTTTTCGTAATATGAATTTTTCACTCGCCATTCTTTTTTATATTGTTAACCAAAATTGATTAAGAAAATTAGATTTCCTTGTATATATCAAAAGAACAAATTATTGTTAGGTGAACGAAAACTTCTGGAACAAGTTGCAAAACATTTTTGAGTGACTGTACATAGGCTACAGACAACATCCACTATTAATCTAGTCTGAATTATTCTCACTTACTGCCTAGATTATTGTAGACATCGTATAATCTGAAAGGATTTTCCATAATAATAAGTTATGGAACACTTCTTTTAGTTAAAACATTTAGTTAGAACCTAAAACAATTTTCATTTTACGAAACTTGGTAGCAATCAATGCTTTACAAAACTAGGTAGGCTAGCGATGAACGAGCCGGGTTCCGGCTTTAACACATAAATTATATAAATTCCAGAAGTTTAAAACTAAAACTCTCAATTGTTTGTATTAATTGAGCACTTATCTTGCTATGTTTGATGTTTCCATAATCCTTGATGCTAAAACGGAGGAAAAAGTCGAATTTTTTCGGAGCGCTGGTAACGACGTAAACCGTTCACTTTAGACCAGAGAATAATTGCTCCTTGGTCTTTTAACGGCCCGGTTGTAAACAAGAGGGCGGATGCGCAATAGTCACTTCTCTTTCTTGCACGTTCTCTTGATGTTGGAAAACCTGGGTTCAGCTTCGCTGAAGATAAGGGAAAGTGCTCTCTTATCTTTGAGTTCATTATACAGTATACTCTATCATGTGTATTATAATGTTAATCATTACGACACAATACCTGGCCAAAAGACCAACTAGAAGAGAATCCTTTGATATTAGTTTGGTCACCATGGAGCTCTGGTAGACCATGGAAGGTAACTCCTTGAGGACAAGACAGCTACTACGCTATAAAAAAATTAGCTTAGAAGTCGAATTTCTAAATTTTCCAGTATGAAAATTTTCATTATTAGGTGAAGAATAAGTGGTAAAAATTTGAAGCAAATCCCTTCATTCATAAGGTAGTTAAAAACACTTACTTTATAATGGGGCCTTATGAAGTCAGCACTTAATATATATTTTTGTGAAAATGTTCACTTTGCAAAAATTGTAATTGTTTACCATAAGGAGAATTACTGAGTTATACTTCATAACATGTATTCAGCTTATTCTTTCCACGGTAATTTTTTGGTGGTCAGTATCTTTCCTGGTACAATCTTTTAATTCACTTGACCCTACTGCCAAGTTGTTGGGCCTAATCTTTCGTAAAACCTCTTTAATATTTACCCCTGTTTTGATAGGTCTACTAATTCCTCAACTGCGTTGGATTCCAGGTACATAATTTCCATCTGTCATTTACACGAGCTTTCTTTGTAAGCTTCTTTTTATATTCCTATAAGTCTGCTAAGTAAAGGACAGTACGTCGAAAGGCCTAGCACCACTCCATTTTTTTCACTTTCCTTCGTGGCATTGCCTGTACAGGTAGTCCCCGGTTTACGACGAGTCCGGCTTACGACGTTCCGAGGTTACGACGCTTTTCAAATATATTCATCAAAAATTATTTCCCGGTTTACGACACATGTTCCAGGGTTACGACGCATCGTACGCCAATCCGATGGAGGGAATATGGCTCCAAAACGGCAGAATAATAAAAATTTTGAGGTTTTTTTGATGAAAAACTCAATAAAAATGCAGTTTACATCGTTTTCAATACACCCAAAACATTAAAAGTAAGGTTTTCTTAAGATTTTTGACGATTTTCGACGATTTTTCGGTTTACGACGCGGCGTAAAAATGGAACCCCCGTCGTAAACCGGGGACTGCCTGTATTTATATATTCATCACATTCCATATTTTCGTGATTCAGTTATAAATAACCAAGGTATGTTTGCATCAAAGTACAGTAACACACACTCCTTCACTTTTTTCTTTGTTTTATGCTGCAGTATTCTCACTTACATTTTTGTTGTATTTTCTCATTATTTATTTTTTCAAACCAAAATATGAAAGCAATCCTGTGTGTAAGCTACCAGAGAGAGAGAGAGAGAGAGAGAGAGAGAGAGAGAGAGAGAGAGAGAGAGAGAGAGAGAGAGAGAGAGAGAGAGAGGCACGTTTACATCAACGTCTAAGGGCTCCTATACTTTTTTATCTATATTTTATGCTACAGTATTCTCGTTGATATTTTTACTGTATTTTCTCATTTTTTATTCTCTCAACCCAAAAGATAAATATGTAGGGTACGTATGTATGCACACACTCATTCCATGACATTGGAGAACTTGCTACAGTTGTTTGGTTTTGTGTTGCCTACATATGAAATTCGGATTTTAAATATCTTTACAGTGATTAAAGGTGAAACATCAACAGTGTTAAACTATTCTCTTGTGTACTGTTACAATATATGTGATAATCACAGAGTCAACTAAACTTGCAATGAAGTACGGTACAGTAAATCAAAGCAAACAAAATATGGCAACATGTATGCTACCTACGTAGCATATACTCATTCGATGGAGTCATGAACTTCCTGGGTTTGTTTAATTTTATGTTTTTTTGTTTATGGTGCAGTAACTGATATTTCATTAAAGGATGTGTACAATACTGATATACAGTGGAGAGAGAGAGAGGGAAACAGTTATGTTCACATTAAAGCCTAATACAGTAACACACACACTCTTACACTATTTTCTTTATATTTTATGCTATAGTATTCTCATTTATATTCTTACTGCGTATTCTCATTTTTTAGTTTTAAAAATCAAATTATAAATGCATTAAATTCTGTAGGGTTCAAACATATGCACAAACTTATTCAATGCCGTCGGTGAACTTGGTACAGCCTGTTTGGTTTTGCTTTGCCTACATATGAAATAAGCATTTTAAATATTTTTACGGTGATAAGAGATGAAATATCAACAGTGATAAAATATATTCTCTTGTGTACTGTTATGTGTGTTAATCATAGTTAAAGAAGAGATAGACAGGAGATGTCTTTCAAAAGTGATTCTGTAATCAAGAATGACACCTAAAATTTGAAACGAGCTACAAGTAGTAAATGAAACAGCTAATGAAAAGATCTGGACGGTGCGGGTTTAGTGCCCTACACTTACTTGTAATAACTGGTCTTTGTTACTTACTACAGTCAAAACTCGTCACTACTTCGACTTCTCTTAGATCTTTAGTATTCAGAATAAAAGCAACAAAATTTGAGGGAAACATGTAGGGACAACCTGACTGTATTTTTCTTGATTAAACATGGAACTACACATTCACTCTCGTTTCGTGAGTTTCGAATTGCCTCGTACACGTGTTCAAAACAAAGCACTAGAAAATCTTCAGACGAGAATGGCTATTTTTATGCTAGTCACATTCTATAACAGCATCAAATTATTGAAATACTACGAGGATCATGCCTACCTAGCCTGGATCAAACAAAGACGAAACGGTAAAATGTGCTGAGACAATTTAAAGTGTATATAGTATCCTGATAAAATAAAATATAGCATACAGTATAATACATTCCCTTTTTGCCTATCTTTTTCTTACCAACTGTAAGCACAAATATTTACAGCTTTTCATGAAACAAAACTGGAAAATCACTTTTTCTTTTGTCTGCAAACACACTTACTCTTCAAGACCCTGCGTCTAGGTGACACCAGAGAGCTCCTTTGGCTGACTTTCCCCATCGTCTTCCCGCGAGTCTCTTCTCCATAAAAACCTTCGCCCTCAGTTTTTGTAGAGTCTGAAAAGAAAATTTATATATTTAAACACAATATTTATGAGTTGCATCTGAAGCACTAACAGTTACGATTTTGGAAGTAAAGAGGTCAGTAAATTAAACCTTTACCTAAGAAAAATATTAAAATTCACCAATCTACTATTTCAATCTGATAAGGAGTCCTAAAATTTAATTATACTCCCGCTGCTTTTTCCTCTATTTACTGGCCCAAGACCGTTTCTCTAATCTGCAAGTCATGGCCGGCGACAGCACCTGAACCAAGCCCCAAGCAACATATAAGCCCTTATAAGAAACAAGCGCTCTACATCGCATGTTAGTCTGTCTGTCACCATGGCGAATCTCTGTCCATCTGAGTATCGAACCATGGGCATGTGGGAACTCATTTTCACTGACACTGGATTGATCATGACCCCATTACCAGACATCGCCCAGGAGGAACCTTGATCTTGTCAACTTAAAAGTTGTGCATGGAAACTGTACCAGGAAGCAAACACGGTATGCCCCCTGAAGGGAAATGTCAGCCAGTGTTATTTTTCTTTGACTCATTTTTTATCATCTTTCCTTTGCATTTCACCACTCAAGTAAACTCTTTATCTCTTCGACTTGAACAGTGAACTTGTTATATCCAGTGTGTAATTCCTTGAACAGTGCATAACGTAACTCATGCCCCTTGCCAAGAAGGTAGTAGAGTAAGGCCAAACCCTCCAAATTGTGCATTAACTCAATTTTAGATAGTACTTCATCAATAGTCTTATCTGGAATTATTTCACTTCCAGGAGTGTTATCAGTGCAAGTTACCTAAGTAGCCGTTGAACCTGTGTTACCAATTGCCTGAAGAATCCACCCGTACCGAGGATGATATAACTGCATTGCCGAATGGCTTACAGACCACTTACAGTGGCCATTTACATGTACAACTGATGTGTTATTTATCAGCTCAGTGAATTCCTGCTGCGCCCTTTTTTACATCTTATTATTTTAGTGAGATTTGTCAATCACTCCCACTGTTGAACCTACCATGTTGTATGTGTAAAATAAACCAGTGCTAAGAAACATATTCTCACTTGGAGACCTTCCTAACCTTAAGTGTTCTTTTAATTATTCTGTTTGTGGTCATATGAGGGGTTTTTATAAGGCTAAGATCAGTAAAGTGAAAATGCAGTCACCCCCTCGTAATCCATAATACACATTCATACATACATATATACATACATATATATCTGTAATTATAATAGCCACAATGCCCTCTTAACTTCTCGAATTTTTCATGCTTTTTTGGATACGCTTGTCACTACAGAGCCTTATGATCCAAACGCAAGAAATTGAAGTGGCTGTGATGTCCAGTCGCGGGATACGAACCCGTATCATCATAATCACAAGGAGGTCACATTGCTGACCTGACCACGAGAAAAATGACCTAAAAGACAAAATCACTGACTCAAGTACAAATTAGTTAACTTATATATATTTTCAATGTATATATATTTTCTATGTATTCGTATGTTTAATAAAATTTTTTATTTATAAAAATGCTCATCTTGCAAAAATTGTTATTGATTACAAAAAAGGAAAGTATTTTGTTGTACTAATATTTTTTGGTGGTCAGTCACCCCCTTGTATAACCTTTTAATTGTCCAGTCCCTGCTTCTGAACGGTTGATCCTAATCCTTTGTAAAACCTCTTAGATATTTAACCCTATTTTGGCAGTTCTACTAATTCTTCAGTTGTGTTGGATTCCATGTACATAATTTTTCCTTTGTAATCCCCATCTGTCATTTATATGAGCTTTTTTGTGTGTGTGTGTGTGTGTGTGTGTGTGTGTGTGTGTGTGTGTGTGTGTGTGTGTGTGTGTGTGTGTGTGTGTGTGTAAAGATAAAATCCACAAAGGAAAGGGAAACACTGGAGTGCTGCGAGGCCTTTCCACTCTTGTCATCCTTTACTTAGCAGACTGACGAAATATAAAAGTTAGTTTACAAAGAAAGCTCATATAAATGACAGATGGGGATTACAAAGGAAAAATTATGTACATGGAATCCATCATATGTGTGTTTTCTGTAAAATTAATATGTTTTTGTAATTTGGGTATGTTTTCTCTTGTGCTTGTCATATGCTGTGTATTGAGATATCAGGCCTCAGATCTAAAAGGGTTGGTTGGCTGTGTGATAACATACATCTTCCTGTAGACTATTGTGTACACAGCTGAATGTTTGATCAGGTGTCAGTCGGTGGCCACAGGAAATCCTTTATGCGAGAGAGACCCTACGCCACTTAAGTTATCAGTTAAAGGGGGAAGAGGTGACAGGCCTGATAATATTTGTTGACCAGGGTGAGGACATCGCTGGTTCGCCTCTGTGTTTGCACAAGTGTTCAAACAGGAAAACCCTTGTTGATCGTACAGATAAGGGGCAGGCCTATATAGCTCTCTGAGCAAGAGAATAAATTATCTGTTTATTCCTGTTGGAAAGGAAGAAATTCAGTTTATTCCTGTTGGAGAAGAAGAAACTGTTTATTCCTGTTTCTTCCAGGGTGACCAATTTTTAAAAATGCCTAACTGGCAACCCAGGTTTAACCTCATAGAAAATTTTTGGTAAAACTAATCAGTTCAGACAGAGACCTGGCAAAGTTAGGTTGGTCTCTCTCTCTCTCTCTCTCTCTCTCTCTCTCTCTCTCTCTCTCTCTCTCTCTCTCTCTCTCTCTCTCTTCATTCAGAAGAGTGTAAGATTTTTCGTCACTCTCCCAAACATATAAGTTTTTGGAAACTGTTAATAATATTTAATGCTCCATTGGTAGGATCTGATATAAGAAAAGAGTGTAACAGGCCTTAGGTAAAAGTGTATACTGCTAAAGCAAAAAAGGAGTTGTGTAAAAGTGTTCAGAAGCTTGTATAAGGTTATAAGAGGTGCAAAATAATGAGCAGGAGAACAAGTACTGCTGGTTTATTCAGAACGCAGGCCGCTAATAAAGCGGCGTGCAGATGTCACACAGAGGAATACAATAGAAATCAGGTGACCCGTGGTCAATTACTCCCGGTATTTATTATAATGGATAAATACAAGTAACATAAAAGGTAAGTTAACAAGAATTGACATAACATTCTAACACATGTGCAAAGAAAACAGATACAAATGAATTAGTAGTAGATACGTATTTACACAGGAAAAATATGGCTAATGTTGCTTGACCCAATCTTGTAGGAGCGTTATCGTAGAAAACGGGCGGTTCACCATAGAAAACCCGATTAGCGGGGACTTTACAAATACCACCCCCTCCTCCAAGGTGTGGGTAACGTCTGATTAAACTAGGTATCTGCTGGGCCATTGGAGAGTGCCGCGGCTCTGCAAAGTCAGCTGGGGGTGCGGTGTGAGCGAGAGCAGCTGGCTGTGGCGCTGGCTGGGTGCTTCCGGGGGCCAGCCATGCGACTTTCTTTTGGGGTGGCTCGGCTGCAGAGGCGACAGTTCTTGCGGAGGGCGCTGCGTGGTATCGTCTGTGGCATCCTCCAACAGGGCGGGCTTGAGACGGTCAACTGACACCCAGTCGTCCATCCCGTGCAGGACGATGCGGAATGCTTTGGTGTTCCGCTTGAGCACGCGGAAGGGCCCCCTGTAGAGCCTGGTTAGTGGAGGGCTGATGGCGTCGTTCCTGACGAAGACGTGGGTGGTGGAGGACAGGCCAGGAGGCGTGAAGGTTGCTGACCTATCGGTACATGTCCGCTGGCAGGGGGCGAACTTCCCGACTATGTTGCGGAGCCTCTGGACTGACGGGTTGTGGCGATCTCCCGTGACGAGTTTGCCCGGAACTACAAGGGGCTCCCCATAGACTTTCTCTGCTGCGGACGGGTGGCCACTGGCTCTGGGGGCGGTCCTCAGTCCGAGGAGGACCCAAGGCAGCTGGTACTTCCAATCCTCGGTGGTGCAGCGGGCCATGAGGGACACCTTCAGGGACCTGTGGAATCTCTCCACCAATCCGTTGGCTGCAGGGTTGCAGGCAGTGGTGGTGTGGTGAGAGGTCCCCAGCAGGCGTGCCAGGGGTGACCACAGCTCAAACAGGAAGGCAGGGCCCCTGTCAGTGGTTATGTGGTCCGGGACACCGAACCGGCTGAGAGCACCTGGACACACCCACTATAAGAGGTGTAAAATAATGAGCAGGAGAACAAGTACTGCTGGTTTATTCAGAACGCAGGCCGCTTATAAAGCGGCGTGCGGATGTCACACAGAGGAATACAATAGAAATCAGGTGACCCGAGTTCAATTACTCTTGGTATTAATTATAATGGATAAATACAAGTAACATAAATGGTAAGTTAACAAGAACTGACATAACATTCTAAAACATGTGCAAAGAAAACAGATACAAATGAATTAGTAGTAGATACTACAACATCTAAAAACATAACAAACACCTCACACGTCTCGACCTACCAGCGCAACAACTTCTCGCTGCTGGGAGAAAGGGCATTGGGTCTGGTATGATACATGTAACATACGCTACCGGGGTCTAAGCGATGTCAGGCAGGGCAGCCAATCAAGACTACGGTCTACCCCAAAGCCAAATCAAAAGTCCTTCAAAAGAAGGCATCGTGCTTACCCCATACAAAAATGGGAAAAGCACGTTAAAAGAAGAAGTAGAAGACGTATTTACACAGGAAAAATAAGGCTAATTTTGCTTGACCCAATCTCGTAGGAGCATTATTGTAGAAAACGGGCGGTTCACCATAGAAAACCCGCTTGGCAGGGACTTTACAAGGTAAAGTGGTTTTAACTTATGTTTTACCATGGTAAAATGGTAGATATAATCTTTAAAGAGAATTTTGCCTTCTTGAAATTATTGTTGATAAACTTTTTGTGCATTTTTATATGTTCTTGTTTTTACATTTCTTTTGTGTGTTTACAATTTCATAGTTTTACCCAAATTTTTGTGTTGGTGATTTAACATTTATTTAATTAGCACTTTATATGTGTTGATACTTTAACATTGCATACTTGTTTTGATTTTCACTTGATAAGATTTCTTTTTCAAATTTGGAGTAAATCTTAATAGTTTGAATTTTGCTTAGTTAATGTGATTTCTTGATAAATAAAATTTTTTTGTGAATTAATCTTGTTAAAGAACTAATTAAATCTTATGTTGTTTTCAAGTAATAGTAAATTTTTTCAGATTGTGAATTCTACTTACAGTAGTACCTCGAACTTGCGCGATTCGAGTTGCACGAATTCACAGACACACGAATTTTTCATTGGAACCTAACTAATGATCATACACGAGTTTTTCACAGACACGTGAACATTTCCGAACACTGAGAAACCCTGCAAAAGTGTTTGTTTAATTTTTTTTATGTAATTTATAAGTTTTCAAGCTTTTATGTGTAAATTAAATAACATTAAATATTATTAAAAGTAATAATTCTCTCTCTCTCTCTCTCTCTCTCTCTCTCTCTCTCTCTCTCTCTCTCTCTCTCTCTCTCTCTCTCTTTTAGCGAGATGAATTTTTATGGTACATGTAAACAGGCATGTTTATTTGTATGATAAACTTTTTACGTAATAATATGTACTAATTTGCAAATATTAATAAGATTAATAAAATTAAATAATAATAATAATATAATAATAATAATAATACTGTAATAGAAAATTCGCATTATCTTGAACAAACAAATTCTTCCCTCATCTTTTGTAAGAAGGTGGAAGGCAAAAGCTGTCAGACATGTCATTTAACATGACAAGAATGGGAGTGTTGCTAATCAGTGGTCAAATTTTTATTGTAATTTCTGTGTGTTGGTGTGTGTGTGTGTCCGTAATAATTCATAAAAAATTTCACTCTCTTAAGTAAGGACAACTGTTTCTCTCTCTCTCTCTCTCTCTCTCTCTCTCTCTCTCTCTCTCTCTCTCTCTCTCTCTCTCGTTCGAAGTTAGCCAACCTACGTATTACAGCACTGTTTCTCTGTATGTCTTCAACTGTACAGTAGATAATTTTGAATTTATCTAATTTTCCCTATAACATTTACAAACTGTAAATGTGCAGTTCTAAAACATAGAGACACAAAGCATTTCAGAACAAAGAGAAAGTGACAGAATAAAAAAGTTTGTAAAAACGAGGTTGAGAAGACGTCTAAAAATAGATTGGTGGAATGGGGGAGAGAGTCACACACTATATTCTTAAGTCAACCATTTATTTCTTTTTTTTTTTAAGGGTTTTTAAGGGTAATGTATTAAGCTAACTCTCTCTCTCTCTCTCCATAATAATTCATAAATAATATAACTTGACATTTCAAGTAAGGACAATCTCTGTCTCTCTCTCTCTCTCTCTCGTGTGTTGTTCTCTCAGTCTCCGTAATAATTGATAAATAATTTCACTCTCTTAATTAAGGACAACCCTTGAACCAGGCGATTCTTTACCATTTGTGTTGGTTCTCTCTCTCTCTCTCTCTCTCTCTCTCTCTCTCTCTCTCTCTCTCTCTCTCTCTCTCTCTCTCTCATTCATAGTTAGGGCTCACACATTTTTACAACTTATTAATTCTCTGTACGTCTTTACCTGTACAGTAGATAGTTTAAATTGATCTAATTTGACCTGTATCGTCTACGAAGTGTAAATGTGCTAGTGTTGCAAATACGTTCTAAAACACAGAGACATAATAACTAAGAGTTGTATTAGTCAAAATATAAAACACTGTTTGTTCATGAAAAAGCATTTCGGAACAAAGAGAAAGTAACGCAGAATAAAGAAGTTGTAAAAAAGAGGTTGAGACAATTCTAAAAATAGATCAGTTGGAAGGAGAGAGAGAGAGAGAGAGAGAGAGAGAGAGAGAGAGAGAGAGAGAGAGAGAGAGAGAGAGAGAGAGAGAAATTCCCTTACAACTCTCAATTTTAATGTAAACCATTTATTTCTCTTTTTTAAGGGCAATGTATTAAGCTATCTTTTAAATGAAATTACAGTAACTTTAATTCCATTTAAAAGTTAACTTAATAATTTGGGAGCATGATTAGGGTCATATTTAATGTTTAAACTTTAGAAATAAGCATTTATTAGCATTTTTAGAGACCATGCCAAACTTAAGCGAAAAATTCACACTGCGAGGGGTTCTGGAACCTAACCTTGTGTAAGTTCGAAGTATGACTATATATATATATATATATATATATATATATATATATATATATATATATATATATATATATATATATATATATATATATATATATATAATATACAGTAAATCATTTTTACATCAATACCAGCAGGCAAAACAGCTAAAATATCGTCAACATACCTAAACCACTTTTAAAGGAGTATAAATGATATTAGGTACATAACGTTTTTCAAATAATTCCATGCACTAGGATGTGCATTTGTGATTGGAAGTTTATATTCAATGGTGCATTTTACCAACAAATATTTGGTATGGCAATGGGCAACCCTTTATCTCCACTCCTCTCAAACTTGTAGATGGAATTCTTTGAAAAACGTTATATACCGAATATCATTTATACTCCTTTAAAGTGGTATAGGTATGTTGACGATATTTTAGCTGTTTTGCCTGCTGGTATTGATGTAAATGATTTACTCTGTAATTTGAATAACCAGGTACCATCCATTAAGTTTACGTTAGAATTAGAAAAAGACAATTGCCTCCCTTTCTTAGATGTTTTAATACATAGAGAACCATTTCAATGTAAATTCAGTATTTATAAGAAACCAACCAACAACTTAACTGATGTCCATTTTTATTCAGGCCATCACCTTAACATCAAAATATCAAATTTTTCCTCTATGTTTTTACGAGCCTCGCGCAATGTCAGTCCCTAGTATTTGGATCAAGGAACTGAATACATAAGAAAAATAGGGACAGATTTATGTTATCCTTCACAGATACACGATATTTGTTATAACAAAGCCCACAGAAAGTTTTATAGTGAAAGTAACATGAAGAAAGAAACCCTAAGAACATTCTTAGCTTGCCTTATTTTAGTGGTTTTGAAAACGTAAAATCATTGTTAAAACCTTTTAATGTAAACCTCGTTTTTTCTTATAATAACACACTCAAAAGAATGTTAATAAAAAAATAGCCCTACAGAAAACAACAACATAATATAAAAAATTCCATGTTTGGATTGCCCCTCTTTTTATATTGGCCAATCTAGCAAAGATTTAGATGTACGTATTAAGCAACATAAGAATTCAATCAAAACTGGACAAGCATCCAATGCTATATTCATTCACTTAAGTGAAAACTCTCACAGGATAAATTGGACTGAAAGTTCAGTGATTGCCAGATCGAAAGATTTCTCTTCAAGAAATCTATTGGAGTCCGCTATTATCCAGCTTACTTCCAGTTGTAATTTTAATCTTAGCACTGGCATGTATTCTTTGGACCCTTGTATTAGAAAAACGTTCAAGAATGACCTAAAAGATAAAATCACTGACTTTATTACAAGTTAGTTACTTGTTATATATTTTCTATGTATCCGTATGTTTAATATAATTTTTTATTTGTAAAAATGTTCATCTTGCAAAAAGTTATTATTGTTTACAAAAAAGAGAATTATTTTGTTGTACTAAAATTTTTTAGGTGGTCAGTCACGACCCTGTATGATCTTTTAATTGTCCTGTCCCTGCTTCTGAACGGTTGATCCTAATCTTTTGTAAAACCTCTTAAATATTTAACCCTGTTTTGGCAGTTCTACTAATTCTTCAATTGTGTTGGGTTCCAGGTACATATGTTTCCTTTATAATCCCCATCTGTCATTTATATGAGCTTTCTTTGTAAACTTACTTTTATATTTTTTCAGTCTGCTAAGTAAAGGACGTAGTGTCGAAAGGCCTCGCAGCACTCCAGTGTTTCCGTTTCCTTCGTGGATTTTATCTTTATTTATATATTCATCATGTTCCATATTTTCGTGATTCAGTTATACGTATGTGTATGTATGTATGTATGTATGTATGTATATATATATATATACATATATATACATATATATATACATACATACATACATACATACATACATACATACATACATACATACATACATACATATATAATATATGTACATTTGTACATATACATATATGTATATTTGTGTATATATTATGTAAATATATACATATATATATATATATATATATATATATATATATATATATATATATATATATATATATATGCATGTCTGTACATACCAAAAACAATGGAAGGCTGGGGTCAGGTCGTGACCCAGGTAACGTTAGGATTTTGTTTTTCAGATAACTAAATATATTAAAAAGAAGTTATACGAAGACTAACAAACCGTGAATGATATAACAAGCCAAAGGAAAGTTGAATTCAGAACCCACAGTAACTTCAGATATTGGTCAAAAATTAAGATTAAAATACTCGAGTGAGGACTCAAGACAGGTTGCACTCGCAACAGGTTCGTGAAATTTTGAGCAGTTTCTGACATAGATTCTCTTGTTTCCAAATTATACAATAAATTACGCTGAAAAGCAGAGAGACATACGAGACAGCAGACGAAATAAAAGGGTTGTTTCGGTGACTTAAGATATCGAGAAGTCGGTATGGGGAGGACGACTGCGACTAGGGCGGTGCGGTGGCGCCACACGATCAGCATAGATGAACACCGACCGACAGGAGCCTCAGCTCTCACACCTCCCCCATGGAACCACACCATTCCCTCCCTCCCTCCCTCCCTCCCTCCCTCCCTCCCTCCCTCCCTCTCGGACAGACTCACTCATTCGTAATTTCGTGACAACACCAGACCAATGGTTGGGTACAGTTCTATCTAGACCGTGGCTGCCACGATCCAGATAGAACCTTTCTAGACCGTGGCTGCCACGATCCAGATAGAACCTTTCTAGACCGTGGCTGCCACGATCCAGATAGAACCTTTCTAGACGGTGGCTGCCACGATCCAGATAGAACCTTTCTAGACCGTGGCTGCCACGATCCAGATAGAACCTTTCTAGACGGTGGCTGCCACGATCCAGATAGAACCTTTCTAGACCGTGGTTACAGCTGGCACCACACTACACGGGACTGAAAACCCCAACTCGAGAGCCGAAAGGAAAACTCACAAAACAGACCTGGAACTTTCCAGACCCAACTCCAGTTGCCTTTAAAGGGCTCAGGTAAACAATCGCACTGAGTGAGCAGGATTTCAGAGCGCCTTCAGCAAGATGACCTTGCATGCCTCTCCTTCCCTCCCCTCAGACAGAGCCTAGCCCCTTGCAATACCCCGCCCCTCTTAGCCTTCACTACATTGCCACCTCATGCACAAGACTGCTACCTTGGTTTTACTACGTACATTAGTCTCAGCCAATCGCGATGCGCATCAGCTTCGTCGTTGATCACAAAACGAAACTGATGTATTTGTTTTGTTCTTCAGCTTTCTGTCATTTATATAGCAGTTTAATGGTACAGTGGCGTTATTCTATCACTCCTTTCCTCAACCTTCACCTTTTTTTGTCCTTAATGTCACACCTTGTTGAAATGCAAGTTCTGCTGTATACCAAATATAACAAACAGGTTTCTACCCGATACAGTGGATTAGGATGAAAACTTCTGTGGGGCGGTTAACAAAATTTAAAAATCAACAGAGAGAGAGAGAGAGAGAGAGAGAGAGAGAGAGAGAGAGAGGTTATGTGCATTACATGACAGTGCTGACTGCATTCCACAAAATGTTTTCATCTACAAGTATGATTCTATAACGAGCATTACATAAGATTGTGAACGAAACAAAAATGAATCATACCTGGCTCCTTTTTAAAACACCCAAGTTTTTGGGCGAAGGACGCGTGAGAACGGTAGGAGACATCCATAACAATGACCTCTGGTTCTCCTTGAGACATTTTTAGCCTTTATCTTCTGCCCCCTAAGCTTGATGAAGGCAGCCTCGGGGGTGAAAACCAGCACAGCTCCGACGAAGGAACACGCGGGCAACACCAATGAAGTGTATCAATTCACATGACCAAAAGGCCATCCTAACAACCCACTCCCCCTCCCCTCAACTACCATTAGGAGGTGTCGGCAATATGAAAGAAACCATGGCGCGTTTTTTCAACATGACGCCGAACGGCATGACAAAAGACCAACAGCAGCGAACTGGCACCGACAACAAACGTCATCGGATATGAAGACCCTCACTGAAGACTGATGACTGCAGACGCGGTATCCATAAAATGACGAAAACCGGCCCACCTAAACGTTCAGAGTGCATCACCATTTATCCTAAAGAGCGGGAAGCGAGAGCCTTGATGACGACGAATCCGGGATCGAGGCTCCAGGCATGAGGGCAACATCATCTTCGCAGACCTTAGCGACAGAACGCAAGACTTACCTCAGATTTGCAGAAGCCAGTCGGAAGCCAGCAACCTTTATTAGGCGAAATATGTCCTATTTTCTAGCCGTGCATAGCAACACATCAAAAACTAACATACTATAGACCTTCCGAGCTGCTCTTAAGGGGAAGATCCCGCGCGGGAATAAGGAAGGCCCTTTTCATCTATCAATAGCGGAACTGCAGATCCAATTGTGGCTGCCTGTGCCTTGACTCCGCAGAGCTCATCGTGAGATAACGACAGAGGTCTAAATAACGTCTAAAAATTCTGATGTCGGAATTTTTTTCCAGACTGTACCATCGATGTGAAGGAGGCAACAGCGAATAACACAGAGGAGACAAAATCATAGTTTCCAGTTAATAAAACTACAAGAAAATGACAGTATAAGCATTTAATGACCAAAGATATCATGGTAACAAAAACTATGAAGAAAAGCTACATCAAATTGGAAACTCGTGCCACAGAATTAATACCTTAAATAAACAAATATTTTCAAAAATAACTTAAAGAGCAAAAACTGTGTGTATGTATGTATGTATGTATGTATGTATGTATGTATGTATGTATGTGTATATATATATATATATATATATATATATATATATATATATATATATATATATATATATATATATATATATATATATATATATATATATATATATATATATATATATATATATATATATATATATATATATATATATATATATATATATATATATATATATATATATATATATATATATATACCGTTTCTATACGGGGTCGCTGGTTTGGATAAGCCTCTTCCATCTAGCTCTACTTCGTCAAGTGCCTTCTCTCTCAAGTCTTCCCTCACGCAATCTCTCCATCTCTTTCATGGCCTTCCTCGTCTTCTAACCTGCACTTCCATTCTCATGGTACGCCTTTCAATATGGTTTTCCTCTCTTCTCAGTAGGTGTCCGCACCATCTTAGTTTCCCCTCCTGCATGTTGTCCTTGATATATATATATATATATATATATATATATATATATATATATATATATATATATATATATATATATATGTATGTATGTATGTATGTATATACAGTATATATATAATATATATATATATATATATATATATATATATATATATATATATATATATATATATATATATATATATATATATATATATATATATGTAATTGTGTATGTTTATGTCTGTGCGTCTGTGTGCTAGCGCACGCCAATCAATCAAAACTACTGCTGCTATCGTGGTAATAAGCAATATAAGCTAAGCATTGCTGCGCTAAGGAGTGGAGTGCCAGCGGAATGGGATAATGCGGCGCATGCCAAGGCAGATGAGTACCACTGAATGAGAGGAAATGGCCCCAAAGGGAGGTGGGCCTCTTTCTTGTAAAGTCAAAGAAGACAGCCACCTTTTGCCAAGACTGCTACCGCGGCGGTAAGCGGTACAACCTAGGCAATGCAAATCTAGAGGGTACTAACAGCTCTGGATACAAATACACTGTCCAAAAACAGGAAAACACCTAGAAAAGGGCTATGGAGCCATGTACGATGGCGTGTGGAAACCACCAAAGGTAGGAGATATATGGGGTTGTAGCCACGTACCTGTACTGGAGTGGGGAAAAATAAAAACTGGGAAATACTCAAATACTAAATCCGAGGTTTCGAAAGTGCATGGACGTCGTACAGAACAGAAGAAATGTGTTCGTTGATCTACTTATGGACAGAACGCTGGATGCTTTGCCATTCTGTGCAACTGACTTCCAAGAGAGACACTATACATGACTGGTTTGCGTGAGAAAAAGTGTTATGATCCTGAACGAGAGAATGTTTTTGGGATAGTCTGAATAATATATGTCCTTAGTTGGGTTTGGAGAACAAAACGTGTCATGCTAGGTGAAGGACATGCAAAATGTGGAGAGGAAGACATGGCATTGATGGCAAGTATGACGCCAAGTAAATGAGATGGAGAGCCGTGCGGAAATGTTTGGGAAGAGCTTTCTTGCTGGATGTACTGTACAGTATATAGATAGGGGCCTTTCGAAAATAATCGTCAGGAAAAAAAGATCTGGTCAGACATGTGATAGTATCCAGTATGTGGAAGAACAACTTGATGGATATGAGGTATTGCATCATTACCTGTTTAAAGCAAAAGTTGAATTTGAGAGAAGTTTGAGCTGGAAGGGATGAAAAATGACGCTTTCAATACAGCAAAGTCACATAAATTTGATAGGAAGTGAGAACAGCACATAAGGAGAATTAAGGAAAAGGAATAAGAGCATTAACTGTAACATGAGGAAATAAGAGACTGGGATAAAGAAATATACATTAATTCAAGTGCAATGGCATGTCATAAAATAAGGTCATGCAGAAGTTTACAAAAGAATGGGCCACCCCACCCTAGTTTAATCAAGAAGTGGGAGAGGAAAAGATTACAAATAATGATAAAAAATAGGGCAGAAATTCAGCAAATACTTTAAGAAGTATTGGAGGATCCGTTAAATTTGTAAACAGGGGAAAGGTTGAGCGGACTGACACAATCGCTGGAGAATGGAAAGACACAGGGAGTCAATGGGATCACTATTGAGATGCTAATGCGCAATGGTGAAAGTGTGATTCAGTGACTGAGCAGCTTGCGTAAAGCATGTCGGCATGAGGGGAAAGATTTCAAAGAAGAACTTTTCTTTATGTCTCATGCAGGAGAGGTGACTAAAGAGGCTATAAGAATCGTAAGCGCATAAATTACCTGCATTCCAGGAATCACAGAAAGGATTTGGTAGAATTTCACTGAGAAAGTACAACAGACGGCTCAAAGACTGATATGGGAAGAACTACATGGAATAGAATATACAATTTAGGCCTAGAGCCAAGCGCTGGGACCTATTAGGCCATTCAACGCTAAAAGGGAAATAGACAGTAAGAAGGTCTGAAAGGTATAACAGGAGGAAAACCTCAAAGCAGCTGCTCTATGAAACAACTGTTAGAGAGGGTGGAAAGTAAGATGTAAGAGAGAGAATATGAATGGAGGTACTTACATTAAAGGGAATGAAAGGGGTTGCAGCTAGGGGCCGAAGAGATGCTGCAAAGACCCTTAAGCACTGCCTACAGTGCACCTCATGCTGGCAATATTCCCCTACGGAGAATTTAAATGTGGGATGGTGTGACGTAAAAGTGGGGCTGAAACAGCTATGTTGTATTGCCAAATGGGGTTATTTCGTATCTTTTGTGTAAAAAAAAAATGCATCTTTAGCATAAAAAATCTGAAAAGACGGAGTGTCTATGGAATCCCGTAACGGAATGTACCAATGGATTGTTGATCTAACTCTACTTTGAGGGAGTGAACTGTGGATGTGAATATGAATCAAAGGAAAAAGAGTGAGAATTCTTTAGATGAGTTTTTGCTTCATAAATATCTAAACAAACATTTGCAAAAGTGATAGGAAGGACCACGGTTTTTTTGAGAAGGTCAGGTGATGTGGAAAGAATGGAGGACGCTAGGTCGTTGAAAAGTTTATGATCTGAAGATGTTATGAGGATGGTGGAGAGGACGACCTAAAAAATGCAGGACAAATGATGTAATACAGGTGCTGTACAAAGAAGAATTACTTAGCTCAAAACAGAGGTGAAAGTACCTTTAAATGTAGAGGTTTCTATGCACTGTTGATGAGCATTCTGGAGCAGCCAAATTTGTAAAAATTTTCATCTTGGGATTCTCCCTGAATACTTGTAGCTTCGTAAAAAGGATAAGAATGCTCGATGTGTCTAGTCTTCCGGTTCTTCTGAAGTTTTATTTATTATTTGTTTTATCAAATATTTTTTACCATTTCTGAAACTTAAAAATTACTTCTTTTTCAGAAGTGCTGTTGACCCATGGCTTCACTGGAGGAGAAAGTACAGTCAACTTCGTTCTTTGGTTGGCTGAGCTACTGCACAATGTACAGTACTGTCGCTGTCCGAAGAAGGTTTACAACTCAGAACAATAAAGAAGCACGACACACGAATGCCACAGCCAGGTGGATGAAGAAATTTAAGGAAACAGGTTCTGTTATTGATAAACCACGGTGTGGCAGGTCATGTGTAGCATCTGTAGAAGAGTATCTTTGGAGACGAGGCTTTCAAAATCTTATGCACAGTAGATTTCGAAAGCCTCACCTTCAATGATGCTCGTCCTATTGTTAAAACAAGGAATAAATAAAACTTCAGAAGAACAGAAAAACTAGACACATCAAGCTTTCTTAACCCTTTTACAAATTAATTCTATCCTGTACAGTTACGAAGCTACAAGTATTTAAATTGCACCATGACTTTACGGACACCCTGGTAATGAGAGCAACAGAATACGTATACATTCAATGCATCATCTTTCATAAAGGTTTTTTTGAGGAAGTAGCCCATGTCCTTTAATTATACTGAGTATATTTAAAGGGCCTTCGATGCAGCGATAATAGGACACACAAATTTTAATTTTGACTTGATTCTGTACCAAGCAAAAGTGAAGGTCGGAGAAAAATGAGCGAGGTTTTTGCCGAGGCCAGCCAAAACGCCAAGGAGGAGCGAAAGGCCCTCCTTCCGAAGTCACAGTAGATGGTGGTGGTGTTCTGACCGACGAAAATCGATAACCCTTGATGCAAAATGAGTCAGCCGATAAGTCCACAGACTGAGCTTGCGCGAGACCAACACGAATTCAGTGGTCATGAAGCAGCACTCAACAAAGCATAATGACCAATCAGCCGAAAGCTGAATAGCATCGCATGATCCTCCAAAATATGAAGCTTATGGAAACATCTTAAACATGTCTAAAGGCGACCAAGATTTGGCTGATTTGTGAACAAAGGATGAGAATGACTGCGGTCACCAAATTTAACACTGTCACATTTCCATATCAAGTCTGAAATGTCAGCTCACAGCACACTGATTGCATTGCTGCTGACCTCCGATCCCGACAGATCAGCAAAGTAAATCATTCAGTGTAATGAAAGGCATCAAACTGTTTGTCAGGACGTCTGATCTCATCGAGGCCTCATGACCAAATTTAACAAAAGCGTCATCTTCCACCACAGTCACATCTTCATGAAACTAAGTAGTACTAAAGTTTAAAACAATACACTACTTACGTGTGTGTGTGTGTGTGTATACATATATATACATATATATATATATTATATACATACATTCATACACACATACATACATACATAAAGCTAGGAATGTTGTTTAATATACAGTTCCAATGATAAATACTTTCCCCACTGAGCTGTCAAAAGCCCAGTGGTAAGAGTGCTAGTCACTGAAGTCGGAGGTTGTTGCTATCGGTGGATCAATTTCACCGGGTGACGAATCACTTATCCATTAAAATTTCCTTCAGCATTATTATCGAGGTAGAGCGAATTGGATATTAAAAGAAATTTATGGCTTAATGTTTGTGAACATAAAAAAAAAAAATGTCACGGTGATGTGATAAAAATTCATTATACATTCACTTCCAGACTTCTTTCCCTTTAGAAGGAAGTGGGATGAAGTTGCTAGACCTATGCACACACAATCATACATACATACATACATACATACATACATACATACATACATACATACATATATATATATATATATATATATATATGAATCGAGAGAACAGAGAAAGCATATTTTTTCAAAGTGGAAATACCCTATTTCCATTTGGGTCAGTAGAAAGGACCATAAACTCAAATAAATCTCTCCGCTTGTCAAAACAAGTCGCCAACCACAACTTCAAGAACACACAAGTACCGTACTATAGTCAAACTCAGCCTTTTAGTCCGCTAAGGCGTTGGCCTTTGTTTACCCTGGATTTTTCGCACCGTTGCCACGTCTCCCCAGGTAGGTACTTCCGCCACACCTATCTCTCTCTCTCGTGACTTTGTAGAGTGTAGGGATTTCATTTCTTTCGTAAAATTCCAGTACAGTTCTTCTCAGGACACACTTATCATAGCCATCAAAATTCGTAACTGTTGTAGGCTGAGATTTTGTCTGTGAATGGAAGATAGGTTTCTTGTGTTCACCCTCTGACCACCATTCTTGATTTGCTTTGGAGCAAATCCTACTAACTGTCCTTTCGCTTACTTTGGTGGCTTTGGCTGTCCGAGCAAGGGCTTGAGTGGTTGGTAACAAAGGTGCGCCGTTGGCCTTTTCATCTAAAAAGTACCGATTGACATTGTAGATTATTTCCTTCGCTTGACTGTGCAGGCGGGGGCAGCGAGTAGTAGGAGATGTTTCCATGGTGGGTTAGTGACACGGAATGACCTTGTCTGGCTGAGGTGGCAATGGCGCACTGACCCAGCACAGCGGTGTTGTCAAATCTCAGGAAAACATTTTTAATAATTTTAATTTCCCCAGCAAAAACTTAGTCATTCTTAAACATATGAAGTTTTATTATAAAACAGAGTAATTACCTTATATTTAGTTAGTATAAAAAATATTAAGAGACATTTCGTCATCACTGTCGTGGCGTATTTAGAGAAGTGTGGCATTTGTGCGAAAATTCCTGGCTTAACGCGGCCACCGCCTTAGTGGCCAAAAAGGCTGAGTTTGACTATAACGAGGCGCAAGTCGCCAACCACAACTTCAAAAACACACAAGTACCGTACTCACGAGGCGCTAAGAGAAATCGCACTTTGCCTTACCTTCGAAATCCACGAGATCTCCGAGGGGAGGGCCTGTAAACATACGGTTAGTATAAGGCGTGAGAAAACACCCCTCACCTCCTTGCCTTCAAAGGAGAGCCCAAGGAAATAAGCCACTCCCACAGGTCAGGCCTAGATGTTTTGGTCAATCAATGCCAGAGACCTAGAGACGTCCTAAAAGGAGCAAATACCCAATAATCAACAGGAATTCTTTAAAACACACCTCCAACAGTTGGAATGAAGCAAGTGGAGGAGGTGCCTCAGAAAAACAGTACCTGCCCAGAATATGACGTCATGGTTGACACAAGGGGAAATAGCAGATATACGGAGAAAACACAGAGAAAAAGCAGAGTTGATAAGAGAGGAAGGAGAGAGAGTGAGGAGTAGCAGAAAAGAAACTGAAACACAGCGCGAGAATAAGTGTGTAGTGCATGATTTACTCTCAGAACATTAGTCCCCTTAATCAAATGCATTAAGTCTCTCAATCCAACATTCAAAGTCTCGAACTAGTGGAAACTATAGGGTGGAAACTGTAAGACAATAAGTGCGATAAAGAAGAAACGGGAACAATTAATCATTTTCCCCCGAACCTTAAGTCTTTTGGAATTTAGTAATTGTTTTAAAAAATCACTTGTTCTTACTTACAATAATTAGCCCGGACACGTCTCCTTAGATGTCATGCCCTTATAAAGAGGAGAGAAACCGGGCACGCCAATAGCTGGCGGCAGCGGTGGGATAACAAGAGCTAGGTGGGATAACAACAGCTAACCGGGATAACAACAGCTGGTGTACAGCGAAGTGATTACGAACAGTCAGTGAAACAAGTGAGATAAACAACTGAAAGTAGACTAAACAAGTGATAGAAGAAAAACACCGAGGACAAGGACATACGCCACTCTGCAAAGAAGAAAATATATCACGCCACACGCAAACACACACAGCACTACAAGAAAGCAAAAGACTATGCCGCTGAAAGAGAGATTCCTTTCTTCCTGCCTCTGGCCGCCAGTGATCGAGTGAGAGCAAGATCCCCAGCTAAGGTGCAGTGACGGAAGAACGCTCAAGAATATAATGTGAAGAAGAAGAAGACAAACGAACAGAGCCTCGATGGCTCAGCTGGTAGAAGCAGCGACCTCAGACTTCATAGAAGTCTATGGCGAGGGTTCAATCCCCGCAGCCGACCGGTCAGAGAGGTGGACACTTTGCTATCCGTGTAGACACCCCGGGATTACGTATGTAATCAACGGATAGGTTTGCTGAAAGCAAATGGGTGTTACAGATTAATACACACATAAACAAAGCCACTCCAACACCTTCAAAAACATAACAGACACCTCACACGTCTCGAACTGTCAACCTACTCGCCCAGTTCTCCCCGCTGCTGGGAGAAAGGGAGCTGGGGGTTTGCTAACATGTACACATTCGCTACCAGGGTCTAAGCGATGTCAGGCAGGGCAGCCGATCGAGGCTACGGCCTACCCCACTGCCAAATCAAAGTCCTTCAAAAGAAGGCATCGTGCTTACCCCATATAATAATGGGAAAAATGCACGTTAAAGACGAAGAAGAAGAAGAAGAAGAAGAAGACAAACGAACAACCCCAACCCCTGGACGAAAGTCTATGACGAACAAAATCAAGCTGCCGAGAGAATTCCCGTACAAGGACGAGAGAAAAAACGCCATACCCACAGTAATAATGATATCCTTACAGTCACACACACACACATATACGTAGAAATTTTTTTTCCTTTGAGTTAGAAACACAAAATTAAGTTGACTAAGAACACTTCTATTGATATCCATTTGAAACACAAAACTCATACGTAAATTAAATAGACTTGGCAACAAGACTTTTTTTCTTCTTCTCTTTCTTCAACTAAACGCGTACCGATCATTTTACTCAATTTTATCCAACATTTGGCATTATTAAACTTTATTCAACGTTTGGCATGGCTAACCCATAATTTCTGTATTTTATTTGTGTCATTCTATGATTATTTTAAGCATTTAATTTCTTATTTAACATTCATTAGCTGAAAGTTATATATTTTTTTTGATCGAGTAATCTCATAACTTTTTTTTTTGGGGGGGGGGTTCGCATAAAGGCGTTCAGAATCATGTGTTTTTTTCTGAAGATTATTTTTTTTCTTTATTTCTTTTGAAGCGAGTGATAATTTTATTTGCTTTTTGTTCTACCAGCACTGTCAAGGGTAATCAGAAGTTAAGGGATTTTTTTTTTAACACGCCAATCGGTAATTTAGAACTTTTGGGGAAATCGTAATGATTGATTAACTTTACTTTAAGTATGGTTTATGAATCTTTTTGTGAATTTTTTTGGTGATTTTAAGAACTGGTTGACTTTATTTTTTTAGTTATTACCGCCATAACTTAAACACTGTACCCTTACATTCAGTGCTTAAGAAAGTGTTTGTCAATAATGAATAAATGACCAGAAAGAGATCGGCACAAACTAAAAGGGCAAGAACTCCTGTTTACACAAGATGTCAAACAAAATAATAATTTAACCATGGATAGGGGAACACAGTCAACTAGCTCAGTCTCAGCAGCTGTACAGTAGGTACACATAAAAGACATGCAATTAACCATATAGGCAAATTTTGCAGAAGGAAAGAAGGTCAGGGTGACTGTAACTTAGAAAACTGGATACAGCAGGCAGGTATACACCTAAGCGAGATAACAGGGACAGACAGCGAAAAACTCATTGAAGCGAAGAGTTTTCTTGACCTGGAAGCAGGGGGAGAATTAGAACGACATGCCCATTCCGAGACATATCCTATTTCCATTTGGGTCAGTAGAAAGGACCATAAACTTACATAAATCTCTCCGCTTGTCAAAACAAGTTGCCAACCGCAACTTTAAGAACACACAAGTACTAACGAGGCGCTAAGAGAAATCGCATTTAGCCTTACCTTCGAAATCCACGAGATCTCCGAGGGGAGGGCCTGTAAACATATGGTTAGTATAAGGCGTGAGAAAACACCCCTCACCTCCTTGCCTTCAAAGGAGAGCCCAAGGAAATATGCCACTCCCACAGGTCAGGCCTAGATGTTTTGGTCAATCAATGCCAGAAAAAATAAGTAAGTATAGCTTAGTTTTACCAGACCACTGAGCAGATTAACAGCTCTCCTAGGGCTGGCCCGAAGGATTACACTTATTTTACGTGGCTAAGAACCAATTGGTTACTTAGCAACGGGACCTACAGCTTATTGTGGAATCCGAACCACATTATAGCGAGAAATGAATTTCTATCACCAGAAATAAATTCCTCTAACTCTTCATCGGCCGGCGGCGGGAATCGAACTCCGGCCCATCGAATGACGGTCTGAAGCTCAACCAACTCGGCCAACAAAGGGCTAATCAAATGCCAGAGACCTAGAGACGTCCTACAAGGAGCAAATACCCAATAATCAACATGAATTCTTTAAAACACACCTCCAACAGTTGGAATGAAGCAAGTGGAGGAGGTGCCTCAGAAAAACAGTACCTGCCCAGAATATGACGTCATGGTTGACACAAGGGGAAATAGCAGATATACGGAGAAAACACAGAGAAAAAGCAGAGTTGATAAGAGAGGAAGGAGAGAGAGTGAGGAGTAGCAGAAAAGAAACTGAAACACAGCGCAAGAATAAGTGTGTAGTGCATGATTGACTCTCAGAACATTAGTCCCTTTAATCAAATGCGTTAAGTCTCTCAATCCAACATTCAAAGTCTCGAACCAGTGGAAACTATAGGGTGGAAACTGTAAGACAATAAGTGCGATAAAGAAGAAACGGGAACAATTAATAATTTTCCCTCTAACCTTAAGTCTTCTGGAATTTAGTAATTGTTTTAAAGAATCACTTGTTCCTACTTACAATAATTACCACACGCCACTACCCTGGACACGTTACCTTAGATGTCATGCCCTTATAAAGAGGAAAGAAACGGGGCACGACAACATATATATACATACATACATACATACATACATACATACATATATATATATATATATATATATATATATATATATATATATATATATATATATATATATTATTTATAAATATTCTGCTGTTCGCCCTCTCTGCATTATTTAGCAAGGATGTGATCCTAACAAAGACAGCGTCTCTGTCGAGGTTAAGGGAAAAAGTGGGCAGCAGTGTTGTTGTTGTGTTTTGGGAAAAAGTAATGTCTTAGTAGGGAATAAGTTAGCATTAGAGTCCTAACCAACAGGGAGGGTTTTACCAAGTCGCCTTTACTGAAGGTGGTCTTAGGCTTCCTCTTCCTCTGTCCTAAGCATTCAACGATGCTTTGTCAATTCTTTCAGACCACCAGAGGCTACCCACAAGCTTTACTGGTGAACACAGCACCGTGACCTGACCTACGAAAGCCGGCAGAGAAGGTCAAACCGTCATGGGTATAGCACGTCAGAGTGCTCCGCGAATCTTACCTTTGTCTTATCCCCTTCTGAGTATTTTCGCTAGTGAACCGTCAATACATGTCTACTGGAAGAATACCCGTCGAGTTGCAGTGCACAAGTAACCACATCACGTTAAGTCAGAAGGTTGATGATTTATTGCTGATTTACTAGTATTCTTCCACTGTACTTCATCTTTTCCCATTGTTTCACCACTTCGCCACCATCTACAAGAACCTGGTATCATCATATTTCTTTTATGAAGTCTAGTGTATAAATAATTAATATTGCCTAGTGAAATTGCATAAGTTATTCCCGTGCAGTAAATAAGTGTAAGTAAATTTCAGGCAGCCTTGTTTCGATCCCATTGTTTGGAAGAGAAATAGCCTTCCTAGTACTAAAACTGTGTATGATCTCTACTAGTACAGACATTCACTGAGTTATATTTTCTTACAGGAGCAAGGAAAATTGACCGTGTCCGACGTTGGCGAAAGTAAAGTTAAGTATACCTTAGTTTAACCAGACCACTGAGCTGATTAACAGCTTTCCTAGGGCTGGCCTGAAGGATTGGACTTATTTTACGTGGCTAACAACCAATTGGTTACCTAGCAATGGGACCTACAGCTTATTGTGGAATCCGAACCACATTATACAGAGAAATTAATTTCTATCACCAGAAATAAATTCCTCTAATTCTTCATTGGCCGGCCGGAGAATCGAATGCGAGCCTAGGAGAGTGCTAGCCAAGTACGATATCGACCCATCCAGTGAAGAACTACGTTGGTGAAAGTTCATGTAATTTCCTCGCTATCACCGCACATTCTTTCTTTGTCGGGACTAAGTGGGAAATAAAGGGGTTTGATGTAATCCATTTGTTACAGAGTAATCCATTATCCCACATGTAGTTCCTGGCTGGCAACCTAATTCAATTAGGTAATTGTCTGTCTTTGAGGTTAACTTTAGCTTTAATTGACAGGTTACGTGTGTCACTGGCGAAGCAGGGCTAAATAAATTACATTAATTCATTAACAAACTCACCAGCCAAAGCCCACACGTAACATACATACATACATACATACATAGATATATATATATATATATATATATATATATATATATATATATATATATATATATATATAAGGGGTGGCCCCATCAACCACTTCATACACCTACGTATATGGATTATCAGCAACCCGTCAATCCCCTCAGAGACACTGTGCCATTCATCCATATTTCACATGAAATCTCACTTCTTTGATATGAAAGTTCTTTTTCACCAGTACGTTGCCCACACCATCTATCCAGAACTTAGCATATCTTCCTCACCTCCCCCATCCTGCGACATTAAGATTATGGGATCTTCTGGCCACCTCATTCTCTGCTTGCCTCCCTGTCGCTTCTTCTTATGTTACATTTACTCATAAATATTCTATCTCAACAGCCTCAACATTTTCTTTTATTTGCATCCAACACCCAGAGTTCACCAACTCTCAACTTCTGGGGCCTTTCCATTCTTCAAGCACTTGCTGTTCTTCCCATTTTCCTCAACCCATCCATTGTTGTTTTTATTTCCTCCTACTAAATTCTACCACCCACAAAAACCCACTGTTGGCTCAATGTACTTGTCCTCGAATTTTACATTATCCTCAAATATCCTGCAACCTTCATGGAAGGTTGTAGGGATATAATTGAACCTTACTTCTGTTATATTCCTTTTTAACACTTACTCATCTTTATTACACTTGCAGGCGTATTTTCATCGCTCCCACTACAACTTTTTATCTATCTCAGCTTTTGTTTCAACCATATAGTAGTCACACTGACCTCCAACTACTATTTTTCCCAGTGCATCCATCACTAAACTACTCTCATTCATAATCTAGCAAACAAATGTTATGGCCACTGATTCAGAAGTCCTCTGCACATGGATTCAGCTGACGCATCAGTTAAAGTACGAATGTGGATTACTCTTTTGTTTTTTCTTTAGAGCCAACTTTTTGTATGGAAAACTGTCTAATGTGGAAAAACACGCTCACAAACCAACTTCCTTACTCACACACACACACACACACACACACACACACACACACACACACACATATATATATATATATATATATATATATATATATATATATATATATATATATATATATATATATATATATATATAAAAACAAACACACACACACACACACACACATATATATATATATATATATATATATATATATATATATATATATATATATATATATATACACACACATATATATATATATATATGTGTGTGTGTCACAACACAGCCAAGCCTTTGTTGGCCGAGTCGGTTGAGCTTCAGACTGTCACTCGATGGGCCGGAGTTCAATTCCCGCGGCCGGCTGATGAAGAGTTAGAGGAATTTATTTCTGGTGATAGAAATTCATTTCTCGCCATAATGTGGTTCGGATTCCACAATAAGCTGTAGGTCCCGTTGCTAAGTAACCAATTGGTTCTTAGCCACGTAAAATAAGTCTAATCCTTCGGGCCAGCCCCAGGAGAACTGTTAATCAGCTAAGTGGTCTGGTAAAACTAAGGTATACTTAACTACACAGCCAACCATAGCCATTATGTTTCAATGAGACTGGTGTTTTCGCCCCGAGAAAGAAGGCTGAGGGTATATACTGCATGGTTTGTTTCTTGAGTGCCTCAAGAACACTGGGGGCTGACTGATACAATGTTCTGGGAAGTCAGATCTACCATATATATATATATATATATATATATATATATATATATATATATATATATATATATATATATATATATATATATATATATATATATATATATATATATATATATATATATATATATATATATATATATATATATATATATATATATATATATATATATATATATATATATATATATATAATTATATGTATATATATATTTTCATGATGTTGCCTTGTAATATGTATATCCTCCTATAATTTTGACATATTTACTTTTTTCAAGTGTTATGTTTAATGATAATGATCGTTGAAGTGTCATATTTAGTTTGGCATCAGATCTCAAAAGAACTAATGATTGAATAACTTGATAGCATAATTTAGAATTAATAATACAATTTTAATAGTAACGTAGTTTAGAATCTTTCTTGATAAAAGCGTAGTTTATGAAAACGTGTGTGTGTCCACCAGGACTTGTTTCATTTCAGTTGTCATCAGTTGAGATAAGAGAGAGTGCCTTGTTTTGGGTTAGTGATGACAAGTTTTGATAACAAACGCCGATTCGTCCCATACGGGCTCAAAACGAGGGATTTCATGTTGTTACATGCATTGTTCGAGTCACGTACGCCACTTTGAGAGAAAGAATACTTGTCTTGATCAATTACGTCATGTTTTGTAAGATTGCGTTCAAAACGTTTTGCTGGGATGACGTCATTTTCCTTCTAGAAGCTTCTCCATTGTATCTCGCACCCAAAATACTTTAATGACGTCACCTCCCTGCTTCTAGAACTTCCCTTTTGTATCTCGCACCCAAAATGCTTTAATGACATCATGTAATTGTTTTACGTGTTACTGGAATTCTAAAATTTGTTTCATTCTGATTTCTGAGACCAGTCGAATTGGTTCCCTCTCTCTCTCTCGTTCTTAGAAAGAGATTCTTTTAACGTAGTGTTTTGTGGTCACATATTAACATTAACTTTTGAGATCTGAATTTAGCAAAGTTATTTAGATTGTAACGGCGCCTGGTAAAAAAGTGTGTATTGTGGTAACGCAGCTGCAGCAAGTGATTTACAGAGGTTTTCACAAGTTGTGTAAGGTAATGTGAATTTTACTTATTAATACCATGGTATGATAAGTTAGGAAATTTTGAACAAGTGAAATCATTACTGATAAATCTTATGTGTACTTTTGTGTGTTTTTCTATTTACAATCTCTTATATTTTCACATTTTTTATGTTTGTAATGTAACATTTATTTACGTAGCATTTTAAATATTTCTTGGTATAATTTAACATTGCATACGTAATTTAACATTGCATAATTGATTTAATACTTCATTTATTTAAGATTTTCTTTTTAAATCTTGAGTAATTCTTGACAGTTTAAATTTTGCTTGACTAATTTAAATTCCTGATAAAGTTTTTGTGAATTAGTTTTGTTTCATAATTTAATTCAAGAATTAATTGAGTGTTGTGTTATTTTCAAGTAATAATAAATTTTTCAGACTGTGAATTCTAATTAATTGTGAATTCTAATTATAAACTTTGAATTTAAAAATAAATTTTTGTATTTAACATTTTTAGAAAAACAGTGATTCATTTATTGATCACCAGTGAATAGGATTGATTGTGTGTGCATAAGGCAAAGTGATAACCATGTTTTGTTCTTTTAGTTTTGCTAAAGTGAATTAAGACCAGGGAAACAGTTAGAGTTTTTTGATGGAGTGATGCCCTTCTACTCTAGAATATTTCTAGTTTAATTTTTGATACCTCACACATATTCTGATAGACTTAGTTTGATTTTTTAAGTAATAAGTATGTTTTTTCTTAAGGGATCACTGTTACCTTTAGAGTACTCAGCCGTAATAATTAATGTTATGAGAGTTCAGGTATCTGGCTGAAGTGAGGTATATTTTTGAATTTTGAGATTAGTTGTGTAATAACCAGGTACTTGATACGCATCATTGACATATATATATATATATATATATATATATATATATATATATATATATATATATATATATATATATATATATATATATATATATATATATATATATATATATATATACACACATAATCACTCGATTTCAAAATAACTTCGAAGAAAAATCCCTTTGACACAACTATGCACAAAAGCCCGATCAAACTACGTATTTAGCATGACGTCATATGGAAGAGTCCCTATGCGTCCGTATAATCGCCCCTCAGTCTGTTGAAGGCAACGCTGGCGCTACCACATAACACTCCTCGCTCACTCCATACCGGTAATTTGTCCACTCAACGACTATAATTTTACGCCCAAACCGTCCCCACTGCAAGGAAAATGACCTTTTGCCACAAGAGCTTTAGAATATAGCAATGACTGTTATTAGAGCAGACAGAAACACGACTTCTTCCTAAGTAAAACTCAGGGGAGGGTGTGTCACAACACAGCCAACCATAGCCATTATGTTTCAATGAGACTGGAGTTTTCGGCCCGAGAAAGAAGGCTGAGGGTATATACTGCATGGTTTGTTTCTTGAGTGCCTCAAGAACACTTGGGGGGGCTGACTGATACAATGTTCTGCGAAGTTCCCCAAGTTGACCAGCTGACTGATACAAATGATCTGGGGAGTTCCCCAAGTTGACCAGCTGACTGATACAAATGATCTGGGGAGTTCCCCAAGTTGACCAGCTGACTGATACAAATGATCTGGGGAGTTCCCCAAGTTGACCAGCTGACTGATACAAATGTTCTGGGAAGTTCCCCAAGTTGACCAGATGTTCAAAAGGTGCTTCCCAACATCACTCCCTGAACGGACACTGACGAAGAGACTAATCGTTTCACATAAGAAAATGGAGAAACGGTAAACATTTTACAGTAAATCATCGCAAGCTTTAGTAAGAATTCGTTCCTACTCAAAATAACCGTCACACTTAACTGCAAACAAAAATACCTACTGTATTTCCATGACCTTTTTCGATAAAGGACACAAGCAGAAGAGTTTCCCGAGAGAATTCATTATGAAGCTTCACTTGACACTTTTCCTTTATCGCGTCCTAAGAAGGGAGGTTTTCGTCATATCCCACTGTTTTGTGAACGGCAGCTCGGCGTCACTGCGAGTCAGGAAATCCTCCTGGCGCAGAAGGTCTTCCCCCATACGTGACGTCCCTCTTTATAACGTCGAGATGACCGTTTCAGTTCGGAGATGAAGGCAGAAAACGGCCCCAGGGAGCAAAGCGACTCAGTTCAGCAAGAGGAAAATTTTATGTCAAAGATTTCACGGAGAGAATCCCACCCTAACATACTGTACTTGCCAAATGCCTATCGGAAAAACCAAAATGACCGTAGTATAAAACAATATAAAAAAGAACATGACAGAATAGGCATGGAGATGTTTCATTTTCCACCATTTCCCTCTTAAATACGCAACAAACCTTCTTTTTTAAAGCAGTCATACGTAAATTCTTCCCGAGCAAAAACGGGAAGTACAGACAAAAAGCAAATTCCAAAGGCAAATACCAAAGCAGTCGAAGCAGACACAGCGAACGGCATAACAGAAGTTGGTAGACATCCTTAAGATCACGTTAAAAACAAATACAGTACTTTACGGGAAACGAGTAAGTGATCGTCCGTCCGTCCGTTCGTCACACCGGTTTTGCTCCCGATTCCCCTACGAAAACGTTGTGACCATTACAAGGGAGTTATACCCACACGAACAACATTTCTAGTATAACATTTCCTTCTTTCCTTTTCCCTTCGTGCAGTTTGCCTCTAAGTATCGATCAACTCTTGGTTTCCTTCCAGCTTCCCCACCTTTACAGTTCACCTCTCTCTCTCTCTCTCTCTCTCTCTCTCTCTCTCTCTCTCTCACATTGCTTCTCTTTCTCCAATACAAGGTGTAATTCTAACTCGAAGTGGCACCTTGTATTCACACCAGAAGTCAGATCTAACATCAATGCTTGCAATAACTGCAATAAGCAGTATACAGCTCCACACAGGGGAAGACCTTGACGTAGTAATCACCCACGCCCGAGGGGGGGTGGCGGGGGGGGGGCTTAGGGCTATTATCAGATAAACTTTCTTATCACAAAGATACTCTCTCTCTCTCTCTCTCTCTCTCTCTCTCTCTCTCTCTCTCTCTCTCTCTCTCTCTGTGGTTTTTTTAATCGCCACTGCTTATTACAAAAAACTATGCCTGCCCTGTAATCCGCAACCGCGGCAAACAGAGATGAAGAAACACCCTTCTGTGGAGAGGCCACACTCATGCCATGTGCTGACAGCGGATGCGGAATGCGTAGCGAAAAGCAAAATTCTAGTCTATCCTGAACGACTGAAAAGCAAAAGTAAATTGTAACACAATGGCATATAATTCCATTCCATAGAGAACTTTTTCACGAAAGCTCTGGTCACAAGCGTATTTTGCCCCATGCTTTAACAGAAGATGAAAGAAAATCATGTAACATCCAAGGCTCCACGGAGTGAGCACTATAACACTTACGTAGAGCAATGAAAAGGAACCTAAAGCCGGGTACACACTTGCGAGCAGGGCAACTGTATCATAACAGTGTTGCGTAAATACGTGTTGCATGGTGTCAAAATGTAGAGGAGGTAACTGCAACACGTCAAGCATGTAATTTTACTGCGTTCAACCGTGAGCAGTCAGTCAGTCTATGTTTTACCGACAAGTAGCTGCCTTTCCTTGTTCCAATGCTCTTCTTCATCTTGGCCTTCTCCCCTCTCACAGAAGATAGCAAGGAGGTCATCTTTCTCTTGCATTCCTCCACTGGTTTCCCTGTTTTCTGGGCTGTCTGTATCCATGCATCATTGTGACGTATTTTATTAAAATGGCATGGGTGTTTTGCATACCACAGTACAGTCATCTCTTCATAATAATTTTAATACACTCATCGTACAGAATCCTTCACCAACGTCCAGCTATTTCATTCTCTTAATCTTTCATTCATTTCCTGCACCCACGTTTTGTCCAGTTCGCCCCTTTCCACTTTAATTTGCATTCTCTCTCTCTCTCTCTCTCTCTCTCTCTCTCTCTCTCTCTCTCTCTCTCTCTCTCTCTCTCTCTCTCTCTCATGCTGAGTACAACTGAATACCTGGAGATGTTCTGGATAAGCGACACATGGTAATAAAATAAGACAAACCTGCTTCTTGAACTGGAACGGGTAAAAGGGCTAAATTTGGGAAGCTCGGAAGAGAGCAATGTACAGTACAGTTTCACAACTCAATGAACTGATCCTCAGACCCAACCATTTCCACACAGAGCCACAAAAGCGACATGGAAACAAAGCTTCAAAAGTATCACGTAGTCAAAGGTCCTACCATAGGCTACACTTCAACCATTTTCAGGAGCAACGTCTTCAGTAGCTTCTCCATATACATATTAACATAAGAGAAAAATTTCATAAAAGAGCATTTAAGCCCTATATCGATCTAGACAAACGTGGACCTTATTTTGGTTTTTCCCAGGTCAGGCAGGATACTCTGACTAATGAGACCAAAATGGTGGCAAGCGTGAGTGACAGGATGCTGTTCAAAACCTGAAGAGGGGCAACAGGATTATCAGCAGAAGTGAGGTCAAATAACGTTCCACGAAAACAGAAAAGTTTCCGCGTTCCCTCCCAACGACAAACAGCCAAATAAGTACTGATGGCTTCCATGATTATGTGAAATTGAAAACAATCATCTTTGGAGAGATGAGTGGGGGAGCTACAGTACTTGCGAAAGAGAGAGATCAAGATGGCCGGTGATGGTGTCCTGGGGAGATGATGGTGCCAACGACAGGATGGCTGAAGCACAACAAAAATATCCTTTGAGCTTGAGTATCATTAATTTGCTCATTCCATGAGAGTTCTGGGCAACCAACAAAGCAAAAAGTAAAGATCATGGCCATTAATTACACACAAATACTTACTTATGTAACGAACTACGAGAGTTTGAAACACGATGCAGGCAAACTATATCGACTGTTTTTCCTCAACATTACATCACCTGGTCTCATTATCTTCTCATCATTTTTTCCCACTTTGTTTTCTCTTTTAGCGCCAACCTCTACGCAGCTGTTCTCGTCCAAGATTCTTCCACCTCAGTCGCTGCTTTGTCGTGTAAGATGACGACCGCACGAGGCAATCAACACTGATAAAACCTACTGCCTCTCTCCCATATACAGTAGGGCTGCGTTCACATGCCGATACCAGTAAGTACCCAAGCCTCTCGACACAGCTGTGTTGCCGTTGTCAAAATCTTGACATCAACACTTAGAATTGTTGAGCCAGCATTTATGCTACCAAATAAGCTTAGATCTACCTAATGTAATGAGTATCTTCACTCTGGTATGAACAGAAATGAAATTTAATCCCCACAGACTGTTCATTTTTTCCTTGTCCTTTCCTCCTCCATCAAGGGGATTACATAATCATATTTTAGTTTTCTGTAAAAGAAAACTATTGAGTTGGCTATGTTAGTTTTCTATAAAAGAAAGCTGTTGAATGGCTATTTTAGTTTTCTATAAAAGAAAACTACTGAGATGGCTATTTGTCTGTCCGTCCGCACTTTTTCTGTCCGCCCTCAGATCTGAGGCTAGAGGGCTGCAAATTGGTATGTTGATCATCCACCCACCAATCATCAAATATACCAAATTGCAGGCCCCTAGCCTTAGTAGTTATTATTTTACTTAAGGTTGAACTTAGCCATGATCGTGCATCTGGCACCACTATAGGTGCCAACGACACGGGCCACCACCGGGCCGTGGCTAAAAGTTTCATGGGCAGTGGCTGAGAGTTTCATACAGCATTATACACTACAGATTGCCGAAGTAACTTCGTCAGTCTATAATGAATAACGGGGTGAGGGTCTAGATTGAGGGTGACAATATTCTTCATCAGCAAATGACTGACTGGACCAATATGGATTGGTGAGCCCATCAGTAATCAAAATCCAATTCTTTTCAAGTATATCCACATGAAAAGAAAAACCTTGAAAGCAGGAAAATGGAGCTATGACAGTTTGCAGGGAAGCAGATGGTTCACATAAGCATTTGGAAGCACATGTTATCATTGGCAGCAGAGGCCAGCAGCAGCAGCAGCAGAAGTGAGAAGTGATGAAAACTGACTGCTGGAGGCGGTAGGATGACTGACAAAAGTCTTGGAAGTTAAATGTCTATGGAAGTAAAAGTTGGGCTGTATGAGCCAACTTTCTTTTGTTGAAGTGAAGTATGCAAATTGCATAAAAATGAGAAGAACACGTTGGAAGCTGTTGAGATGAGGTGTCTGCCACCACATATGAAGGAGGAATTGACCAAAGGGCGACAGGATTAGAAATACGAGTGACGTGGTCAAAGGAGGATTAGCAGAGGGGGAAAATATGCATCAATATGTTTTCAGGTGGTTTGGTCACGTGACGAAGATGACGGACAGATAGCTGAAAAGTACAAACAAATAACTTAAAAGTTTCAGGAAAAGGGAGGACAGCTGGGGGCATGGAAGTGTTGCGACAGAGATGCGAGAATGAAAGCATGACAGAGTCGCGAAGTGGTCAACCGTTCAACGCTCTATTGCTGAGCCTTCAAGGAGGTAAATCAGGATTAAAAGAGTACAGGGTTAGACCGTCCCTGCGTTACCGCACGTTTGTGACGTCACTGGTAGGCAACCATAGAAGAAAACCAGGAAAACAAGGAAATGAAGGGTCACTGTGGGAAATGTTTGCCCACACACATTCTCTCTCTCTTTCACGACCTTAGGTGAGAGAGGTCACTGCTAATCTCCAGGTACCGCTGAATTAAAGGATTGAACAACCCTCCACGTCTTTTTATTGCCATATGGCTAATGCAGTATATATATATATATATATATATATAATCAGAAAGCTACAAACGTCCTTTAATATCAATTCACTCTACTCAGAAATAATATATTTTCATATATGTTACCGAAGGAATTTTTAAGTTGATAATAAGTCCACCGTCCCGTGGGATCGAACCAGCGACGGACGAGGAATCAGGACTACAGTGACGCACTAGCGAAATCGGCCGATTTCGCTAGTGCGTCACTGTAGTCCTGATTCCTCGTCCGTCGCTGGTTCGATCCCACGGGACGGTGGACTTATTATCAACTTAAAAATTCCCCTTCGGTAACATATATGAAAATATATTATTTCTGAGGTAGAGTGAATTGGATATTAAAGGACGTTTGTAGCTTTCTGATTGTATATGAATCACGGTGATGTGATAAATAGTCATATATATATATATATATATATATATATATATATATATATATATATATATATATATATATATATATAATTAGCAACCCACATCATTCAACATAAAAAAGGATGAGAAAATTCTGTTTAAATTTTATGCTGTATAATGAAAGCATACAAAGAAACGAGAAAGCAAGTAAAACTTTTTAAAGCTTTATTATGAAAGTGGCTATTTCATCAGTTTTGCATATTTTCTCTTTTAACTTCTCTCAGAAGAGATGATTCTGTTTAGAACTGGTCGTGTTGTCGAGATTAAAAGGACTGATCGCCTTAATCCAGCTTAAGAGAGCCTCCTTGTTCTGCACTCTGGTAAAGTCGAATACTGACTGATGACCACTCTTTAACTTAACCTCGACCAAATGCAGCCAGACGACGTCATGCGCGAGATTGTCCTTATTTTGGTCAGAAGCAGACTAACCCTGTACTCTATTAATCATGAGGTAAATGAAGCCTCTGATGTTGCGAAGTTGTCTACAAGGACTTCATCCTCATCGTATTTTCTTTGGCGCTAAGCCCGTTTAATGAAAACACTTTATTGATGATATATACAACGCATTTGACAGTAAACTCCTAAGCTTCAAAGCACACTAAATATACTGAATGTAGATACTGGATAATGCTATCGGCGTTTCCATGAAAAACCTTTTACACGACGAGCCAGGTTCATGGAAGGGTTTGCAATCACTTGTGGGTCCACCAGTTCAAGGGCACTCAGCCAAAGAAAGGCACACCACAACACTGCTTCTACAGATTTCATCCTTCGCACATCCCGTACCCTGCCAATCCTCCACCACAACGCTGCTTCTACAGATTTCATCCTTCGTACATCCCGTACCCTGCCAATCCTCCAACACAACGCTGCTTCTACAGATTTCATCCTTCGCACATCCCGTACCCTGCCAATCCTCCACCACAACGTTGCTTCTACAGATTTCATCCTTCGCACATCCCGTACCCTGCCAGTCCTCCACCACAAAGCTGCTTCTACGGATTTCATCCTTCGCACATCCCGTACCCTGCCAATCCTCCACCACAACGCTGCTTCTACAGACTTCATCCTTCGCACATCCCGTACCCTGCCAATCCTCCAACACAATGCTGCTTCTACAGATTTTATCCTTCGCACTTCCCGTACCCTGCCAATCCTCCACTACGTATTAAGGCCCGCCAGCATCGATAACCTTGGTTGGTGTGACGCCAAGTTAATATAGACCTAACTTATCAACATAGCGATGTGGCCTCGTAGGTTCAATGAAACACGGCTGCTATGTGAGCTGTCGTTTGTAATCATTACACAGCAAGGTGCCAGGATACATGAGGTCATTGCGGTGGTACTAGCGGATTCCTGGTCTAACCATCACTTTTCTCGAAAGGGCAACCCAGAAACATTAGAACCGTTTCCAAAACACTATGCTTTCTGGCATCTGAAATCTCTTGATCATTAATTAATAACAAACTGTCTAAATGAATCACTTTTTCATCAGTAAAAATAACGGCTGCTTTTCTACTGTACTTCTCCTGGCTACCTATCTATGGCCTTCTCTTTGTTACCACGTGAATATTCTGGCGCAATCTTAGCTTTTTTTAGACGGAAGTGGCGATGACACGCGTCGCCTACAGCGCAACTCAAAGATCACTGGCACTGCGGCTTTGCTGTTCGTCTTGCTTTCTTGGTACACTATCTGGAGTGAACACTTTACAGAAAGTTTCCAGGGACACATGCCAACGGTTTTTATTCTTATGCGTACTTGAGTCTACCACAGTTCATTTCACAATCGCTCGTCTACAATACAGTTATTACAAGAAGTCTCCTGAGAATATTTTGAACACAATTTCTAGTATATTAAGACGTTGTTACTTCAGCCATCTACGTTCCATCCTTCCATTCCTATCCAAGAGAATCTAGATGACAACTAGACTCACAGAGCGAAAACTGGGAAGGAAATGTAATCAAAACTACAGCAAACTCCAGCGGAACATACTGTCAGAGGAAGGCCCAAAAATTGCACGAGTAATTCCTGAAAATGGGCGGAGTAAGTAATACAAAATATAAACAGTTAGCGAAAGAAATGGAATTTAGCTTGATCGTCACAGTGTACGGTGAAAGTGATTGCATGCACATACACACACACACACAGAAAAGAAAGATGGGACGATATGAAGGGATGGAGGAGTCACCAGACTAAAAGGGAGGTAGGCCTACACAGCACCAAGATCCCTTTAAAGGCACGCCATGCATAAAAAGCAATGAGAAAATTCAAACTGATAAAATCGAATTATCAAGAATTTTACTTAGCAAAGGAAATAGAACCATGTGCTAAAACACTGAACACACCCGTTATGACAAGGATACAGGAGTTACAATGACTTGGCAGAATTCTAGCCAACGTATTCTTATAAGTGTGTGTGCGCGAGTTTGTAAGTGCATTAAAATGAACTCAACAAGGGAGGGTCCTCTTCGGCTGCTCTATACCTCACTCCCTGGTGGTCAGTGCATCACTCGGTTCTCTAGGTGGCTGTGGTGGACATCACAAATTCTATCCGTTGCATTTGGCGAGTGAGCGATTGCAGATCAATGACTGATGCGTTTATAATATATAAATTATGCGTATGTCTGGGTACATGCATGCATGACGCATCATTATTCTGTAGCGCAGAGATGTAGAGTACAACGTATTATTTTCTTTTCACGTGATGAGAGTTTAAAAGTCAGGGAACGAAGATGAATCCAGATAAGGACTTGATCCCTACAGAATTCATCAGGCGTTTTCGCCAAAGAAAGAACTTTTCAAAAATGTCTTGGGGGAACAATCGTCCCAAATTTTGATTACCTTGCCTCCGTACTACTAAGCATAACCAATTCACACCCCAACTAGCATTCAAAATAAAACAGACTTGTCCAAGCTCGATGGAAAATCTTCCAAAATAATATCAGGGACGCTATTATTTGAACTTGTTTCCTGATACAAGACCGCAGGTCTTCAAAAAACAAAAATCCCTACAGAAGTGTCGTCAATCCATCCAATACTTGAGAAAAAACGAAGCCGGAAGAACAGATCAGCCACAAAATACAAACCCACTGGCATAAGTAAAAACTTCGGACCTGAGAGAGAGAGAGAGAGAGAGAGAGAGAGAGAGAGAGAGAGAGAGAGAGAGAGAGAGAGAGAGAGAGAGAGAGACTTTAATAGAATAGCGTATCCGCATAATATTTGTGAAAAAAAACCTTCTATAGGCGCGGATAGCATATCATTTCTTGATCTCAGATTGACAATGCTCAGCCTACTGCAATTCATCTGCCGTGTAATAATAACAGATTAAAGTCTCCTTTACTCTTCCTGGAACGTAAATATCATTCATGCGTTGACCTTTTCCCACTTGACCACGGAAAGTGTTCAACAAACCATCGAGATCCAGACCAGCACCCCATTGCCGGATGAGATGGTCCCTATGCATGAACAGAATTATTGTGTACAATGAGTCATTCTCAGATTACCCCGTTAGATGCAGCCAGTGAGTACAAGAGCGAGGCCAATAACGTCACAAAACCTTTCAGTTGGGAATAAAAGGCATCTTGAACGACATCGACGAAACCGATGACGAATATCAGTCACTGATATTTCCCAGTAACAGGAGCGTATGTGATCAAGGAACAAAAGTCTATCACATAAAAGAGTAAATGCTCATCGCTGTTCAGTTCTTAACCCATGAACCCAGTTGTCAAATCTCCTTGATGTCACTGCACCGGAAGTGTTTCTTTGCCCTAAACGCTTTCAACACAAAGCACGGAGGCCCGATGTACTTATTGCCAAAACCAGCCTCCTATAAAATGACATATGAAAAGTTCAAGCCTTTCCATCTCGACTCACTGACCGACCGCACTCCACTAAGCCGAAGACAGGTTTCCAATGACTGTTCTCACAACCTTCACTACCCACAGAAATCTTTCAATATACTTTAAAACATTATGCCAGCTTTAAGCGTAAAGGAGCCACTCTTTGATAGAGCATAACCCTGTTTTTAAACATTTCCATTTAGAAAAGAAACAGCTTAATGTTGACCTCATCATTTCATTTTGCACTAACTGTAACACCGCCTCTGGGTTTGCACCCCAAGCACCAATGACAAGCACGATTGCAGGCTGTATCCACGCCTCATTTACGCGTAGTAGAGCCACCCACCCGCCCGCCCACCCACCCACCAACCATGGCGCATCCATCTCTCACTGTCAGCATTTGAGCTATGCAATATTTGACTTGCACATCCCTACGTAACTTTAGTTTCAAGCTAGAATTCTGATCTTCTAGGCACTTTCAAAGCTGGACTGGCTTAATTTAAGGCAATGTGTTCAAAATGTCCTAAATAAGCAAAATATCATAAACGAATTCAACTTGGCCTAAAACAAAAACAACTGTACTTTACTTTCCTATGACTGATTATGAAATTTAGGTCTTTAAGACCAAGCGCCGGAACCCATCAGGATTATTCAGCGCAGCGATGAAGATGAAATATATAAATTAATGATGTGATTGATAATGAAAAGGTGAATGATAACATACTGTACTAGTAAAATTCAGTGTTAAAATATGAACGTAAAAAACAAAGAATGATATTTGATAAAAACCATAAAAAATAAATATATATACAAATCTTATATTTAAAATATACACTTAATATATAAAATAAATATGACAAATCTTTAATAAGTAAGCTACACTAAATTATATCTCATGAAGAAGATCAGATTCTCTCAGGTATATAACCCATAAGCTTATCTCCCTCAACATCATCATTTAAAGTTTCTAAAACAGTCTTCCCCACTAATAAGCACTTTGCCCTAAGGCGATTAAATCTAGGACAGCGCACTAGCAAAATATCCGTCACAATGAAGTATTAGAGACATCTCACTTATCCTACAACACAAAACTACAACAAACTGACTTTCTACAGACGAGCGCTTTAATCCTACTCATGCCAGCTATCAAGCATTCAAACGAAAATCACAAGATTTTATATTTATCAAAAACTTACTTATCGACATATTTCTTTGAGCAGACTGTGTGCAGTTAGATTTCGCGTGAAGATATTCATTTTGGTGTGGTTTCATTACATAACGGCTGTTCAAAATAATTTATACAAAGATGACCCGAACTTACAGGAAAAGTTCATATTTTTTTGCTGGAAAAAAATATTCAGCATAGATACAATGTGACGCGAACTTTTTGGTCAACAAGTAAGACCAAGATGAACTCTCTTCCCATCGATTCCCAGTCTCTTGCTATTTAGGCTATAGCAGCCACTGCGCATAACACCTATATTCTGACTGTAGGGCTATACTATACGTACATACTGAAAATCACTTTCACTTATTACGCCGGAAACTGTTTTCATTTAAATCAAGGGGCTCAGAAAAAGTTATATGAATTTACCGTTGGCTAATTTTTAAGTGCGCGCGCGCACACATACGCACACACATTACTGTACATACACTCACACGCACACCCATATATATATACATACATACATATATATACATATATATATATACATACATATACATATATATATATATATATATATATATATATATATATATATATATAGCCTCCATGGCCAAGTTGGTTAGAGCAGCAGCCTCGGACTTCTTAGAGGTCTGGTCTGTGATGTGGGTTCAAATCCGCAAGCCGACCAGTCAGAGAGTCGGACACTTTGCTACCCGTGTAGACACCCTGGGATTTTGTGTGTAATCAATGGATAGGTTTGCTTAAAAGCAAATGGGTGTTACAGACTAATACACTCACAAACAAAGCCACTCCAACATCTTCTAAAAACATAAAAGACACCTCACACGTCTCGAGTGTTGACCTAACCGCGCAATGACTCCTCGCTGCTGGGAGAAAAGGGCACTGGTGACTGGTACAATACATGTACATACACTACTGGGGTCTAAGCGATGACAGGCAGGGCAGCTGATTGAGACTACAAAGACTAACCCAAAGCCAAATCAAAGTCCTTCAAAAGAAGGCATTGTGCTTATCCCATACAAACGGGAAAAAAGCACGTTAAAAGAAGAAGATACATATATACATACACACACACACACACACACACACACACACACACACATATATATATATATATATATATATATATATATATATATATATATATATATATATATATATATATATATATATATATATATATATATATATATATATATATATATATATATATATATATATGTATATATATATATATACATATTTGTATTTTTATTTTTTTCAAGGACAACTACTATTTTTGCAACCATTTATTGAAAACCTTTGCCTTAACCTATAATGCTGAACCTGCAACAGTGCAATGATAATAAATAATGGAAAAGTCCTCAAAAATGGATTCCCTCATAACCCATCTCCTCCAAAAATGGATTCTTTCACAACTCATCTCCAAAAAGGATTCCTTCACAACCCATCTCATCTCCTCCAAAAAGGATTCCTTCACAACACATCTCCTTAAAAACAGATTCCCTCACAACCCATCTCCTCCAAACCAGATTCCCTCACAAACCATCTCCTCCAAAAATGGATTCCCTCACAACCCATCTCCTCCAAATTGGATTTCCTCACACCCCATCTCCTCCAAAATGGATTCCCTCGCAACCCATCTCCTCCAAAATGGATTCTCTCACAACCCATCTCCTCCAAAATGGATTCCTTCACAACCCATCTCCTCAAAAATGGATTCCTTCATAACCCATCTCCTCCAAGGCGGATTCCCTCACAACCCATCTCCTCCAAAATGGATGCCTTCACAACCCATCTCCTCAAAAACGGATTTCCTTACAAACCATCTCCAAAATAGATTCTGTCACAGCCCATCTCCTCCAAAACGGATTCCCTCACAACCCATCTCCTCCAAAATGGATTCCTCACAACCCATTTCCTCAAAAACGAATTCCTTCACAACCCATCTCCTCCAAAACAGATTCCCTCACAACCCATCTCAAAAATGGATTCCCTCAGAATCCATCTCCTCCAAAACAGATTCCTTCACAACCCATCTCCTCCAAAATGGATTCGTTCACAACCCATCTCATCCAAAATGGATTCTCTCACAAACCATTTCCTCCAAAATGGATTCTCTCTCAAACCAAAAGGATTCCCTCACAAACCATCTCCTCCAAACCAGATTCCCTCACAACCCATCTCCAAAACAGATTCCCTCACAACCCATCGCCTCCAAAATGGATTCCCTCACAAACCATCTCCTCCAAAACAGATTCCCTCACAACCCATCTCCTCCAAAATAGATTCCCTCACAACTCATCTCCTCAAAACCAGATTCCCTTACAACCCATCTACTAAAAACTGGATTCCCTCACAACCCATCTCAAAAGTGGATTCCCTCACAACCCATCTCCTCAAAATGGATTCCCTCACAACCCATCTCCTCAAAAACCGGATTCCCTCACAACCCATCTCCTCAAGACTGGATTCCCTCACAACCCATCTCAAAAATGGATTCCCTCACAAACCATCTCCAAACTGGATTCCCTCACAAATGATCTCCAAAAATTTATTCCCTCACAACTCCTCTCCTCCAAAACGGATTCCCTCACAAACCATCTCCTCCAAAACAGATTCCCTCACAACCCATCTCTTCCCAAACATAACCCCTCTCCTCCAAACCGGATTCCCTCACAACACATCTCAAAACCCGATTCCCTCACAACCCATCTCAAACACAGGTTCCCTCACAACCCATCTCAAAAACAGATTCCCTCACAACCCATCTCCTCCAAAACGGATTCCCAACCCATCTCAAAAATGGATTCCCTCACAAACCATCTCCTCCAAACTGGATTCCCTCACAAATGATCTCCAAAATGGATTCCCTCACAACTCATCTCCTCCAAAACGGATTCCCTCACAAACCATCTCCTCCAGAACAGATTCCCTCACAACCCATCTCCTCCCAAACATAACCCCTCTCCTCAAAACCGGATTCCCTCACAACACATCTCAAAACCCGATTCCCTCACAACCCATCTCAAACACAGGTTCCCTCGCAACCCATCTCAAAAACAGATTGCCTCACAACCCATCTCTTCCAAAACGGATTCCCTTACAACCCATCTCCTCCCAAACAGAGCCCCTCATAAAAAAAGGATTCCCTCATAAACCATCTCCAAAACAGATTCCCTCATAACCCATCTCCTCCAAAACAGATTCCCTCAAAAATAAAGGGATTCCCTCACAACCCATCTCAAAACAGATTCCCTCACAAACCATCTTCGTGAAAAGATTCACAGCAAAGCTTACTAACAAAGGGACAGAGAATACATTTTTAAGTCTAACAAACAATGGTGTGTAAAAACCAAAGTCAAGAAGTAAGACAAGGCAGAAGTTTTGCTCTAAACAAGATTTTCTCTGTTGTTGTTCGACAAATAGGACTATCCAAAGGCAAAGTGGTAAACAACCAAAATAAAGATTAAAACAAAAGAAAAAAGCGACAGAAACTACTTCATGGTTTTCGTTGATCGTTGAAGAGTAAAAGTTCCATTTGAAAATAGGCTCAAATCAATGAGCATAATTCGTAAATGTCAATGAGCATAATTCGTAAATGTAAGGGGAAATCCTCTGCTCTTGAGCTTGAGCTTGTGAGTGGGCATGGGGCAATTTCAGGAAAGAAAAAAAAAATTTTCCTCAGACAACGAGAGGAAAAATTCCAGGAACCTGGAATACCAACAAAATGAAAGCCACATGTAATGGAAGGGGAGACTAAGATATGACATACCGATCAGTCCTTATAAAAGCGACAAAATGATAGCAATTATCCACATGAAACCTACAAAACAAAGGCGCTACTGGGTCCACTAGGTTAAGACAATAAGTCTGACATCATTGTCTCTGTTGCCGCCCAGAAAGAAGTGCCCCACACTTTTTCTGGGGTGACAGAGAGATAAAGAGACAAAAAAAGGAAGATTTTAGTGGATAAGCAGAGAGCAAAAGATAGACGCAGCTTCCTGGGGCAAAAACGAAAGACCAACTGCGAATTTGATCAATAGCCTGTGATCTACAATGTGATATAGTTATCCTTTTAACATACGACGAAGATAATATCAACGATGTGAAGGAATTAGGACACACTGCGTATAACCCTTTCCTAGCCCAACACAGTCAAATAAAATAGTTTCATGAGAAAACATATTACATGTGTTTCTTACACAATCTATTATGTACACTTTCAATGTTCTATCGTGGTAGAAGCCTTCATGAAATTAAAAATAGAGAAGAAGAATACATCCGTTTAAGGCATTATTCTAGGAAATGGCAAGGGGATTTGGAAAACCAGTAAAAGGTCGATATCTATTAAAATGAGCACCTAGCGTCCCATTAATTTGCTCTTCATACATTTTAACAGACATAAAAAAAATATTTTTCATGATTGACAGACACTCATGAGTTTTGACGATTCATAAAACTATAAATTACAAAATATCACAATATTTGTGAGATAAAATCTATTAAATTTGCAGAAGCTCAGCACCTTCGACAAATTTAAAAGCACCACTGGCATTAAGTGTGTGTTCCTCTCCACTTCTCAGGTCCCTCCCTAGGACTACAACAGTCGACCAGCAAGTGCTCCACCAGCGAGAGAGCCAAACAACATTCACAAAGGAGTGGCTGTTCACAAAACATTGAAAACCCACTGGTGAAAAGCCACAGGTGGTTCTCGTATGGCTAATCCTTGAGGACCACAGGGTAAACAATAACTACCCCAGTGCAGAGCGACTATAGCAGCTTCCAGACTCTCCCAGGAAAAGTGTTAAGTCTGCCCAACCGTTTACCAAACATCATGAGAAATGAGTCTCTCTACTGTAGTGGAATAGATCAGAGTGCCATTCACAATGGCATTCTTTGCCAAGCTAGTCTATCTTAACTTTCGCTTCCAGCAACACCTACATGCGTTGGTAACCAATAAATTTACTTCTAGGATTCTAGGGTTTATGAAAATCATCTATTCCAAATTGAAAATTCAACTACTCAAGTATAAGCAACGATTCTTTATGTAAAATGCGTCTATGATCACGTTATCACATTTCCTGGATCACCAATTCTTCCTCTGACAAATCATTTTTAACCTCACTGCAAATGTCGACTTGACGACATTTCTAAGGATTCATTACTCGAGAGCTGGGCATGTTCAATTTTCTTATGCTTCAGCAACTCTACAAGAAAACTATAGTGACATTTTACGATTGCCTTTGTAATGAGAAAAAAAATATGCAGCCCCTTCTGATCTCAATAATAGTTAGTGACTGAAATTTCTGGATCCTAGTCCAAATTGGAACTGGAATTCCTGACATTTTTTAGCCTGTAAAAGGTGGCAGATGTGTACTCTGCATCCTTAAGTTAACTTTGGGTGAATTAATCCTTTGTTCTATCTCATCAACTAGCTGACCAACCCGGCACTGCCCGGGAAATCTTGGAATGACTACCGATAAAACCTCTCTCTCTCTCTCATTCCTGTTAAGATAGTTGCTTCAGTTACATTGCCCAGCATGTTTGACATTTTTTATTTCACCACTTCTCATCCCCCATTCCTATTGGGGCTGAACTTGGACTTGAAGGGCATCGGGAGTGTCTCTATTCATCCCAGCGATCTCGAAAACTATGGATTAGACTCCAATATGTCATTTTTGACATTTTATTTTTCACCCCTTCTCACACCCCACCTTCATATCGGGGCTGAACTTGGACTTCAACGGCATCGGGAGTTTCACTATTCATCTCAGTGACCTCAAAACCTATGGATTAGACACTAATATCTGTAGTTTTTGGTTATTTTTACATGTCACTACCTTCCCAACCCGCTTCCTATCGGGACTGAACTTGGACTTAAAGGGCATCAGGAGTGTCACTATTCATTTCTGCGACCTCGAAAACTATGGATTAGACACTAACCGTTTTCTGTAATTTTTACATTTCACCTATTTCCATTCTCCCCGCTTTGGTGCCAGTGATGTCTTACCCCCACAGTGTTCTTTCCCAGATGGTAAGTCATATGTATACCAAGTTTGGTTGAAATTGCTCAATGCGTTTCAGAGTGTATGTGGAACATACATACATACACACACACATCCATTTTTTTTATATATAGATTAAGTGAATTCAGTTGCCGTAATAAGTCAAACTCTTCAGCATTTTCAAGCCCTCAGTCATTTCCAGTTCATATCAGCAAAATGAGAAGTCCAAGAAGGCGACCAAAGTTCTTACGAAGAGATAGCTACTCTAGAAGTTTAGGCCTCAGCCCCGACTCCCGCGATAAATCAGCATGTCCACAAAAGGAAGGCTCCCATTAATCAAAACGCTTGCATTCCAGTCTGCCAAGCAGCCACTGCCTTTCTACTACTGCAACCTCCGTCAGAGCTATCTTCCACAATGAAATAAAGACACACACACAATTGGTATACCAAACCTTATTGCTGAAATGTCCACGGGTACTACTGATAACATGTGATTCATATGAAGCAACGCTACGATAATATATCTATCTACTTGGAGTCCGGCAACCCTAATATAAAATTCCTTGTTCATTGTTGCTTACTTTTCTCTGTCCGGCGTAAATAAATAAACTTTTTCGTTTTTCCAAAAGCGACATATATTAACTATCAATTCTTACTTTTGGTGATCATTTAGACTATACTAATATGTTACCATAGTTCTTTGAAGCTTTGTCCTCTCGTCAACAAAATAATATTCTTAGACTGATATGTTGAATATCTTGCAAAACAAAACTCACTTCATCAAATCCAGGAACTTTACTTCCACAGAATGAATATGCTGGATGAACAGAGCAAAGTTATCAAGGTAGGAATCTTAAAACTAAAGTTTTTTCAAGCATAACTATGAAGTAAAGAATACTAAACACTAAGAAGTATCTATATGAAAATAAACCGGAGCACTCCTCCCTAACTCGGAAGTCAACTGTCGTTCGGAAAATACAGCTGAATTCTCTCTGTCTTTCTCTGCCGCTTTCTCTACGCCTTGCCAACGTAGTACGCTTTGGACCACATCCAAAAGACCTATCGCGTCTGATGTTGTCATCTGCTGACCCACCTATTACAGCATCTTGTCACTTCCATTGTGTGATTTCCTATCTGGTCCCCTGTGTAACACACCACCCGTCTTGCGTTTGGCATCCCCCTCAGGGAAATACAAAATATAACCAGGTCCAAGGCTTGGGAAACAATTTTCTTCTTCTTTTTCAGATTAAGAAAGCCACAGCATTAGTGATCACTCACAGCTTTAGAAGGACAATCAAATAACAAAATATACGATGTCTACACCATATAAACTGGAGAAGAGCAAACAACACCAATGGCCAGACTGCTGGCGGTCCTCCTCTCAGGTGTCTTTGCTGCATGAGCCGCCATCTCCGGGGATTTCTGTGTCGACATCAGTCAGTCATTTCTGATTGGGAGGTTTGTCCACTCTACGTCTGTCTATCTTCTCTGAATCCTCCTCCTCCTCCTCCTCCTCCTGTCTTTCCCGGTTTTTTTCAGGCCGAAGAAAGAACGGGACAAATGGAATGCCGGAATATTACTGTTCATTTCGCACGAAAAATCGCAGTCTTTTACAAGACGAACACCAACAAGTAAAAAATGCGCCGAAGTTTCTTGGGCGCAATCGAGTTTTCTGTACAGCCTATAATGCTGTATGATTTTCAGCCACGGCCCGGTGGTGGCCTGTGTTGTTGGCAACTATAGCGGTGACAGACGCACGATCATAGATAACTTTAACCTTGAAAATAAAAACTACTGAGGCTAGAGGGCTGCATTTTGTTATGTTTGATGATTGGACGGACAGACAAATAGCCATCTCAACAGTTTTCTTTTACAGAAAACTCAAAATCTTACGTTTTGAAAATAATAATAATAATAATAATAATAATAATAATAATAATAATAATAATAATAATAATAATAATAATAATACGGAAAAGAACAGAAACTACCTTCTTCAAACTCATGAAAGCAGGAAAACTCGTTTCGTTTTATGTCGTTTCTAAAACAAGTATGGAATAATAGTCACAATATGATACCTGATTTACTCCAGAAACCGGAGGAGCGCCAACGTCCACTAGATTATACATTGGACTGCTAATTACGAACGTAGCTTTGACGGGGTCCTCTTTGATGACATTTAGCACACTGCCCACTTCCAACTGTAGCCTACTCGCTACTTCCACTGAAATTTTACTCATCACACATACTCTGCCCGGAAAATACGAGAGAAATATATATATATATATATATATATATATATATATATATATATATATATATATATATATATATATATATATATATATATATATATATATATTATACTTCCACTGAAATTTTACTCATCACACATACTCTGCTCTGAAAAATACGAGAGAAATATATATATATATATATATATATATATATATATATATATATATATATATATATATATATATATATATATATATATATATATATATATATATATATATATTATATATATATATATGTGTGTGTATGTGTGTGTAAGAGAGAGAGAGAGAGAGAGAGAGAGAGAGAGAGAGAGAGAGAGAGAGAGAGAGAGAGAGAGAGAGAGAGAATCATCACGCAGGCCAAACAGTACATAATGATAAAGGAGGCAACCAAGAGTACAATTACCTCTACAGAACAGCGAAAAGCCTTTCATTACTCCATGACTAGCCAGTCCTCCCTCAGAGACCAGCAAAAAGAAAATGGCAATAAAAAATAATGCAGTAACCGCGTTAGGTCAATAAACTCCAGCGGTGCACTTTCCCAGTGAGAGAATCTCTCTCGAATGGCGTCACCCCGGTGTTGTGATTACTTCGTCGAGGCCCTTCCGTTTTCAGGAAACTCATTTTGACACAGCTATTATCACTCAAAACTAGTGTTCTCTCTCTCTCTCTCTCTCTCTCTCTAAACCCTAGCTGCGACTCACGACGGTCTACTAATATTAACCTGTAGGTGACTGATTCGGTGGTTAAATCAAGAGACGCAAGGTGAAGTTTTGGGGAATGGTTACTCGGTTTTTGAGATGAGCGCGCTTACCCAACTACATCTTAGGAGATATCGGATAACGGAACCCTAAGCACGAACCTATGCACAGATATAAAATGCAATAAGTGCAATTACTGTACCGTCCATTTGACCGTATATATAACTGCGAGAAATCCTTTCACTCGATGTACTGTACTACTTGTGCGCAGGTGCCTATTATCTCCCGTCCCCAATCGCCAAAACCCAAAGAGATTTGCATAGAAATGTTAGATAGAGACTTTGCTGCAAAAGACCATGCCCAGCATAATGCACAACAGAAGAGCAAGAAGCGGTCATCGAGTTGAACAGCAGCAGCCCGAAGGAGAGGGTCGAGAATCTTACTCTGCTGTTCTGGGACGACCACAGCAGCAGTACTGTAGCCTGCCTCCTCCCCCTCCCACCCCTCCTCCTCTCAAGTGGTGGCAGGTTACGCAATAGAACCGGACTCGAGAAAATGTCTTGTTACCTGTTGATCTTGCATGCGTTATTTGCTCTCTGTCACTTCTCGGAAGGAAATTCCTCTTCGAGCTGCTTTCATGATGCTGACTCACCGATTCTTAACCAACAGCTCAATGAGTGATGACTCCAATCACCAGGTGTCTTTCCAGTGATCAATAATTAGCCTTCGATGGAGAGCTGCCAGTTGCAGCTGGAGTGCTGCAAATGAACCAGACGTGCATGTGATGCATTTCCCGAACTTGACAACTGAGCAGAAAGGGCCAAAACAACGGGGCCAGGAAGACAGCGATGACAGCCTTGAATTCAGGTGACGCAATACCGGGCGAAAGGGTGGAGGCAGCTGCGGAGGGACCCACGTAGCTTTTCCCAGAGTTTAACCGGCTGAGCACGCTCAATTTTCCTCTACAATAATGTCAAAAAGTTCTCTGCTCGTTCTCACACATGAATTATACATATAAAAATCTTCAAGAAACCCTAAGCCAAAATCCCCAGTTGCAGAGTAAACCGAGAAATCGCTGACAACAAAATCTCTGATCTCAACCGAGGCTGCTGTCCCGCCAAACAACTAACCGTGACTTTGTGAGCGCAACGGCTGTTTTGCATTGATGAATAAACTAGACCACCATCAGCTAATTCGGCCTGCAAAAGGATCGATGCCGAGATCACGAAACCTAAGTTCGTCTGAAGGAGAGCAGGAGCAGGAACTCTGACTCAAAATGACAACTGCAATCGAACAGTTGACCAGCGCAACTCTACAGGCTTTATTTCGGCTCAGCTTTCAGGGTGAACTTGGGACGTCTGATCAATAACAGCGGTCAGACAAGCTCAAGCTCCCAGTCTTGGAACTGAACAGAAAACTCACTCTCAGTCTGCAGAAAAGCGTTCCATCATTTCGTACCACTGACGTATAAGCGTTAGCAATCACAAAGTCTCTCTTCCGCTCCATTTTGACTAGCACAAGACACGATGCTTCATGGAAGATTACAAAAATAAAGAAATGTTCATGTAGTCGTCACTGAAAGGTCTCCACCTAATCGAAGTTTTTGCAAAAAGTAACTGTTTCTACTTTTTCAATATTTTTCACTTAACGAAAGCCGTCATTTTTCGGATGGCTGGCCACCTCACATCCAGGGAACAAAACAGTCGCTTTTGTAACCACTAAAACATTCAGTACCTTCATTTAACTGACTCTTACTTCAGCTGTACATAAATGTGAATCCAGCGCCAGTATTGATTCAGACGGAGCGGAGAAAAGTCTGCATGACCTTCAACTTGTGCAACCGAAAACTTGTGCAACCGAATGTTCAACCTCATCAAAGCGATCACTGAAGAACTGAACTGAATATATAATTGAGGCTAAAGGCCAAGCACTGGGACCTATTAGGTCATTCAGCGCTTAAACGGAAATTAACAAAAAAAGGTTTGAAAAGTGTAACAGGAGGAAAACCTCGCAGTGGAAAGTAAGATGGAAGAAAGAGAATATGAAAGGAGGTATAGTAAAAGAAACGAAAGGGGTTGCAGCTAGGGGCCGAAGGCACGCTGCAAAGAGCCTTAAGTAATGTCTACAGTGCACCGCACGAGGTAACCCCCCTACGGGATACTGGATAAGAAGGTCGCGATCTTCAGGGTACTGCTGGTTTTGCAGTTGGAGTCACCAATGTGCCTCTGCCACTACCTCTACCTCTACCTCTACCTCTACCCGCGCGCCGCCGGAATTCCGTGTCCAGCGTGAGGCTAACCTTCATCACCAATGGCTCCACGTACGTACGCAAAAAATAAAAAAAAGTACCTTCCTTGATCCCAGATCCAGATGGGCTGCAACGTCCCTAGGGTCGGGGACATGCCGTCGTTTTTAAAAGACAAAGCACACTATAAAGGCCTTAGGTCCCCTCTCTGCCTTCCTCGGAGTATTTACTTATCTGGGAACGCAAAAGCCTGCAGCTACTACTTCCAATTGGACGGCTGTTTCTTGCCAAATACTTTACAGCAGATCCTGATTAATGAAATCTACCTAAAAATAGTAAATAGCTGCATGTGATAAGTTTACTCATCAGAAGAATAATTTTCATCACTACAGAAAACAAAAGCTAACATTTTTTCTTAATATGTATTACTTTCAGAGTCGCTTGCTATCCCATTTTCTCAGTCGTGTGTGAATAAACATACTTACCAGACTTTTTCATTTCACCATTTCCTTAGTGAAGGAACAAAGGTCACCAGAAAATCACTGCTTTAATGGTGACTTCGAATCATCTATTCTGAAAAACTGCCCAAATGTCTTCAATCATTCAAAACAGAATATTTTATTTCCAAGCTGAGAACTCACCAAGAATACCCTCAAACCGACGATAAAAATATACAATGCCACCGGAGCCTCTTCAATTGGGCAAACATGGCGCATTCAGTATCATCATTAACAAACACCCCTCGCCGTTCTCTCTCTCTCTCTCTCTCTCTCTCTCTCTCTCTCTCTCTCTCTCTTTCTCTCTCTCTCATACACACACACACACACACCGCTGAAGATGTAATGACGACAATTAAAAAGTTGTAAAATGGAAAGGCACCAGGAGTGAATGGAGTTACACACTGGATGCTTTGGAATGAGAGTGTTAAAGAGCGCTTTCCGTGGACTGAGAAGCACGACAGAAAGGTTCCACAGGAATGAATGGAAGGAATAAGTGTCTCTTTGTATTGTGGGATAAATGACTGAGATGCCTATAAGAAACATATATCAGTATTTAGTATACCAAAGTATATAATAAGGAGCAACGCGTGCTCTGACAGAAAGTGCTACAAGGTAATTTTGCGAGGCCCAAGAGTAGAGAAAATGCTTATGTAAACACCTTATGAAAGAAATGTTCGGGATGCAATGTGACGTGCCGAGGAAGTTGGGTGTACGACTATGACAGTGAAATGGGAGTTTTTAGGATGAAGGCAAAGAGAGAGAGTGGCGGCCTATTGTACTCTATGTGCACGAGGGCCACCGACAAAGCTGTGTTATCTATCCGTGGATTTGTAACTTCGCTGCGAACAGAGGGAGAGCGGAGAAGTCAAGGAAAGGACGGGAAATGTAGGCGCAAGTTTCTGGCATACAGTATCTGGGAGGAAGTGTTGCAGATGATACCAGAATGATAAAGGGCGTCAATAACTAAACAGGTGAAGTGATGCGGCAGCAGCAGAAGCACTAAAAAAGGTTCTGGAGAGCAGAGCAGAGCAGAGGCGCCTATGGAAGCAAAACCTGTCTGCTATGCATCAACGGAACATCAAACCAACTCTCCTGTAGCCTACGAAAGTGAAGTCCATATGTTGAATGCGAATGAAAGAAATAATGTCAAAGCTTATGCGATGATTTGTTTGTGTGGTATGTGTAGATTACGGCTAGAAAAGGCGAAATGTAAAACTGCTACAACAGAGGTGAGAAATAGAGAAAAAGATGCGATATGGTTTGGTCACGTGGGAAGATGGGCTGTTGAAGAGGCCTCAGTGGGGAATCCTGGGTTGGGCCCTGACGAGAGACTCCCAGAAGACCAGCTGCCTACATGCAGTGTAAGAATTGTTGCAACGAGGGCCATTAATAGCAGGCAGCACAGATGCGTGTGTGTTTGTGTGTATAAATTGTAAGTCAGAAGCAAGTGGCAGAGTGTGCGTGCAGAAGGTCGAACCTCCAGATAATGTTGCTGCGCCGTCTTTTACCTGTATAAAATAGCTGATACTGTGAAAGTTGCCTGCAAAGGAGATTTCTTCCTAATTTTCCACTTAAGGATACACAAGGTCAAGTCTTCCTGAAACGCACGCATGCACACACATGTATCACACACACACACACATATATATATATATATATATATATATATATATATATATATATATATATATATATATATATATATATATATAGGCTATGTTGAGAATCTACAGGTCACATTTACCAGATGTGGGTGTGTAATTTATATATATATATATATATATATATATATATATATATATATATATATATATATATATATATATATATATATATATATATATATATATATATATATATCCAGGTAGGATGTGTCAGTGCACCTCACAAGATGCAGTGGAGGCAGCATTTGAGGGCGTGCACTTCATCTCGCCATCTGGTTGCTCTCCATCCTCTTTTCACTGTCTTCAGCGGTGGATGGCCGGAGGTGCCCCAGTGCTTAACTTGGCAGCCTATTTTCATTATCAGATCATATATATACATTTTCACCTTGGAAGGAAAGCTCTGCCAAGAGTTGACCTTCTGGTGCTTAGCAAGTCTTTTTGGAAAGAGGATGCGGTTCCATGGCTTTCTGTACCCTGCCTGAAACCCTCGTCAGTTGACTAACCACTAGAAAATGGTTAGTCACTACTTCCGCGATCAGGGCACGATCGATTTTCATGGAACCATGGCTGATCAATAATCTAAATTTTAATAGGCGTCCTTGGGAAGGAACCAGCTCAGTTCAATTGCACAGTCGAATGAGAGTTCTTGACGGGATGGGATTAGCATAATTATTATTATTATTATTATTTCAGTGGATGCACCTACTCACATGGAACAAGCGCACAGGGCCCACTGACTTGAAATTCAAGCTTCCAAAGAATGTTGGTTTCAACCCCCATCGCAGACCCCACACTGCAGCAGTAACTGATCATGTCACAGAGCCAGTGACTCTTCATCGCCCTGTCGGAGACGCGAACCCGCGACATATGAGTGACATGCCACGACAATAACCACTATACCAGAGGTCCATCAAAATGTCACACATTCTGTTTTAACCTAGAGGGTACGAGTCCTTAGCCACAGAGCTCCTTTAACAACTGTGGCACTGGGAATGTGCTCATTTTCTCAGGTTAACACTGTTGCGGCACAATAGTCAAGAGGTGCCAGTCAGCTCACTGAGTCAGCCTTAACTGCGTCTGAAACACCCGTTAGAACAAAATATCATTCAATGTCAGAAATAGGAAGAAGAAGACTTCCTCGTCAGCTGAAGACACTCAAGAGAAATAATAGAATTTATAGCTAAACATTTAACGCAAGCCATTCTCAGTGCTCAGCATTATGGCTGGCAGAGATAATAAGGTTGTGCCAAGCTCAGTTTTTTGTGTGGCATTCAAATACAGCTATCACTACGAATAAAGTGAAAAACTCCAAACAAGCTGTATACGCAGTTTACCATTTCTCAGGACCCTGTAACAAACAATTAAGATTGCCTCCGATGGTATATTATGATTCTTGTTCTGCAATTAAAAGGAGATTCGTCGAATCCCGGAGTGATGACGTCTGCCTTAAGATTTCAAAAAGAGAAACATATCGTTCCTTATACTGGGATGAGTGACAGTTGCCACCATCATGTCGAAGTGATGTCTGTACAACTATTCCGTCTGAAGCTTCTGGTGTGCGTGAAGTATTTATCACTAAAGAAATATAAGCTTAGCAACTACTTTATTGCTCCCTTTCCAATCTGTCATTCAAGGTTACCTCTCTCTCTCTCTCTCTCTCTCTCTCTCTCTCTCTCTCTCTCTCTCTCTCTCTCTCTTCTTCTTCTTCTTCCTCTTCACGTACACAGTCACCCTCGCCACCCACACGCAGCACAGGAAGAAAAATCAATAAACCTTACTACAGGCTTCTGACAGACAGGTATACATTCTCTCTCTCTCTCTCTCTCTCTCTCTCTCTCTCTCTCTCTCTCTCTCTCTCTCTCTCTCTCTCTCTCTCTCTCTCTCTAAAATACGCACACATTTTAATAATTTCGTTTACTAGCACAAGAATCTGGGTTATGTATGGATGCAAGAACCCAGGTTACATGTCACATTAACAGAAGCCTGTGGTAAAAGACTTGGATTTGTATCCCCAGTGAACGAACACTCCCTAGGAATACAACACCACCAACCGATAAGAGGTATAATACCACATAACAACCCTCCTCTTCGGTCAAACTAGTATACGTAGCCTCTTTAAACAAGAGCCCGTGCAGGCGCGCGGTAAAACAAGGCTCCACCAACTCGGCAGCACCAATGCTCTTTCAATAATTCAGCGACGAAGCGTCGTTGGGGGTAATCGAATATAAATAAGCCTCGCAAAGCTTCAGAAGGAACCCAGACTTTACAGTACCGTACTCCAACAGCAACAGCAACAGCAAGCCCTCTCAACGACTCAGCAATGATAAGTCCTTAAGATCATCCTACAAGGAGTCCAGATAATGTCAGAGTTCGACAAATTACAGTAATGGCCCCCAGAATAGTTATAAACAGAGCGGAATATGGAACTTGGGCAAAGGCCAAGCGATGAGACCTATGAGGTTATTCGGCATACAAAGCTGTGCAAGGTGTAACAGGATGAAAACCTCGCAGTTGCACCATGAATCAACTGTTAGAAGAGGGTGGAGAGTAGGATGGAATAAAGAGAATATGAACGGAGGTACAGTAAGCGGAATGAAAGAGGTTATAGCTAAGGGCCGAAAGGACGCTGCAAAAAATCTTAGAGAATGCCTGGAGTGCACCGCAAGAGATGCACTGATGGCACTACCCCGCTATGGAGGTCATGCCCATGAAACCCCATGTGACTCCAACCACGCAAAAACCACGCTGACGACGACGCTCTCACAACAAAATGTTCAACTGACTCCATATCAGTGAGCCGATATTTTGCATTTCATTTCTTCTGCTGGCCTCAAACAATACAGTCAAATAAAACCAACTTTTGTTACCATACCAACATCTAGTTCCTAATTGTCCTGAGGGCTCATCGGTAAATGTTTCGCTCGACCTGTTTACGAGGAAGCGCCAGTCCAAGAGCGAGTTGCTTCCCTCAGAGGCCCCGGTTAGCGAAACTAAGGGATGAAAACCAAGAATACGCGAAGCAAGGGTAATATGGAAAACGGGAATTCAAGAAACACTGAGAATTTCTGAATTTTCCTCATTCGACACCAAAGGCGGTTCGACAAGCAATGCCGATCGAAGCAACCTTGAGCTTCATGAATAGTGATTTATTTCTAAGTGAGACAGACAATCAGAGTTGATAAAACTGATACGGAGACAATCATGCCACTTTTTTATTAGAGAGAGACGAGCACTAAGAAGTATGCTCAGTCTAAAGACAGCTGGGCAGGGCGAATTCAAATGGCGTATGATATTATTTGATCAAAGTGAAATAAAGAAGATTTCCACAATGCAATAGTGGACGCGGTATCGCCTCCAGAATTCAGAAAGAGTAAGGCGTAGTCGTGCCAGTTATTTACTGACACAACAGGAATATGAGAAAGCAGGCTCGCTCGCGATAAAAGAGAATGCAGCAGCTAAGACGAACATCGGCCCGACCGCATGAACATGGCAGTGAGCGAGCTCTTGAAAGAAAACCTTGCGCCAGCACCAAGGGAGCAGGAGGAGCAAGAATGCGTCTTGTTGCTCTGAAAATAAGACACAGTTCGGCGAGATTATAAGCCATATTTTAAATATTTAGCTTACAATCTTCAACGTTAATTCTAATGCGTTCCCATGAAGCAACGCATACACCTATGGGCGTGTGAACCTGGAAATAATTGCCTCGTATCAGAAACAATTCAATGACGTCATGTGACTCGAGTGCTCCAGTGGAGAGGCAAAGGGGAGCTGCTCATCCATAGCTAAGACTGTTCTCGTGGGTCTTTCCACTTCTTAGGATTATTCCCTCACATTCGCACTAATTATTGCCAATGCCTCATATTGTATGCCTCATATTATTATATACTATGATCATTATAAAAAAAATAGTATGATCGGCATTATCCCGAAGTGACTCAAGCTAATTCGCACTGGAAAATTGGATACCAAGCTCCGAATAATCAAGTCTAAAAGTATATCTTCAATAAACATTGAGAAATAAAACGAATAAATCACAAAATGCCAATTTTTCGGGTGAGGTTCTCAAGAAACGTGTCTACTTGTCAGTGTTACTTAGGAATTTCATACACACTGGCAGAATAACCTGCATTGAAATTGACGCCAGTTTTAATAGCCATAAATCAGTCAATCTGCATTGAAATACTGAACTTGAAGCAACGAATTCAATTCTGTATCACACAATGATTCTCCTGTCGTGAAGATAGTTCGAAGTTCGTACTCAATACGAATCTCAGAATACACTTCAAACACTTCAGTTTTCACATTTTTATAATACGTCAGGACTCCATTACACACACACACACACACACACACACACACATATATATATATATATATATATATATATATATATATATATATATATATATATATATATATATATATAATCTGTATATGCATACTGTAAATATGCATACATGCATTTATATATGTGTGTGTGTGTGTGTATGAACCTACCCCAAGGACGGATCGAATTAAGAAAGCAAAAAAATAAGTTAAAGTTAAAACCAGGAAGAATCACCTATAGACTTGTGCCAGTGTCAGTGTCAGTGTTGACTATGTTGTGAAAGAGGCGCCCTGGATTGCCCCTTTAAGTATGGTCTCCCGAAAGTCTTTGACGAGGATGAATTTCAGCAGTGATCATGAATAACAATCTTTTATTCCATTAGGTTCGCCAATATCGGAATCTCTTTCTCTCTTCCCGGGAATGATCGCAAACGTCCCATTAATTATTTGAAGAACAGAGGAACGACATTTATTTACTGCAAGTTCATACTTCGTAAAGCTCAAATGAATACAGTATTTCAAAGTTCCTTTCCATAAAACCCCCCACTGCATCATCTTCAGTAACCCTCCTTGAGAACATCATTCACACATGCATATACGGGTAGGTATACTTATCTGTACATCAAACCACAACAAAAAATATTTGGTCTAGCTGTGCGAGTTCACATCTGCTAGCGCCAGGTAGGTTTCCTTCGCGAGGTAGAGTCTTCCCACCCTTTGGAGGGAAGAAGGCTCTACAGCGTCATTCCTCTCTTCTTCAAATCACTTACTGTATGAAAGGACGTTGGCGATCATCCCCGCAAATGGGAGAAAGATTCAAAAAGGACGTTGGCGATCATCCCCGCAAATGGGAGAAAGATTCAGGTATTGGTGAACCTAATGGAATAAAAAGGGACTATCGGCCCAGAAAATACGCACGAATGTCACGGATGAAAACAACGTATTCAACTGACACCAGTAACTCCCGCTCTGAGGAAACTCACATACATACATACATACATATATATATATATATATATATATATATATATATATATATATATATATATATATATATATATATATATATATATTATACTGTACTGTAGATAGATAGATAGATAGATAGATCTCTATGTGTATGTTGTGGAATTTTACGTGATTTTACATCAGAATATTGAGCCTGTCGTTCAATCAGAAGGAAATTTCTGAATATAATTGATAAGTAAATTCCTTGTAGGTGACTGAATTTTCAGTGTAGACTGAACTGTGAGTTCCATCGCTTAGCCTAAACCACAAGGCTCTCTTACTCTGTGCAGAGGAATAGGCAAATCTTCTGGCTGATGTGTTTGACAACAACCAGAGAAATGAGAAACATTTTTACTTTCGGTCTCGTGAAAATGGTCTTTTACTTGACCTTGATGCTTACACACACTCAAGGGTATTCTTGTATTTTCTGCGCAAACTACTGACTAATTGGAGTCTACCTGTATGATGTTGGTAGGTGTGCGAAATCGCTAGAGGGGAGGTTCTCTCTGCACATGTTTGAAAACTGGTAATCGAATATATAGGTAACTTGAAAAAGTGCGAGGGCCCAAAGCAGGCTATACACAGGATAGAAATGACGACATTAAGGGATCAGCAAAAGTCAAGAAAGATGAGAATGTGAGAGGATAATTGACATTTTGCATGAAAGATCATACAAAGAGAGTGAGACACGAAGGAAAAGAAGGCCTGAGAGAAGATGGAGAGACTGCATTCGAGGAGACACGAGAGACAAAGGAACAGAAGAAACGAGAATATAAGTTAAAAACACATCGAAAAGGCTCACTAAAAGCAGCGACTCCGGCTAAGGATTGAGCTAGGAAGAAGTGGAGGAGGAGAGGGAAAACTTATAACTGAATGTGCATTTACCCTGTAGATTACCTTAATTTCTATAAACTCCATTCTATTACTGGCAATATGTCTGAATGGCTTTGTTAAAACTAATCACCTGTTCGGTAGCTTCCAGCTTAACCTTTACAAAGGCCTCAGTGATTGTGATGCACCACTTTCTCTTTCCAGTGCCTTACACAAACCCTTATATTCTGGTGCCTGATTTCAGTCTGAACTTTACAAAGGCCTCAGTGATTGTGATGCACCTTTCTCTTTTATAGTGCCATACACAAAACCCTATATTCTGGAACGTGATTTCAGCTACACCTATACAAAGGCTTTAGTGATTGTGATGCAACAATTTCTCTTTCCAGTGCCATACACAAACCACTATATTCTGGTACCTGATCCCAGCTTGAACTTTACAAAAGCCTCAGCGATTGTGATGCACCTCTTTCTCTTTCCAGTGCCTTATACAAACTACTATATTCTGTGGCCTGATTTCAAATTGGCCTTTACAGGGGCCTCAGTGATTATGATACACCTCTTTCTCTTTCCCCTGCCATACACAAACCCTCATATTCTGGCACCTAATTCCAGTTTGACCTTTACAAAGGCCTCAGTGATTGTGATGCACTGCTTTCTCTTCCCAGTACCGTACACAAACCCCTATGTTCTGGTACCTGATCCCAGCTTGACCTTTACAAAAGCCTCAGCGATTGTGATGTACCTCTTCCTCTTTCCAGTGCCATACACAAACCACTATGTTCTGTGGCCTGGTTTCAAAATGGCCTTTCCAAGGGCCTCAGTGATTATAATACACCTCTTTCTCTTTCCAGTGCCATACACAAACCCCTATATTTTGTTGCCTCGTTTCAAATTGGCCTTTACAAGGGCCTCGGTGATTATGATACACCTCTTTCTCTTTTCAGTGCAGTACACAAACCCCTATATTCTGTGGCCTGGTTTCAAATTGGCCTTTACAAGAGCCTCAGTGATTATGATACACCTCTTTCTCTTTCCAGTGCCATACACAAACCCCTATATTTTGTTGCCTCGTTTCAAACTGGCCTTTACAAGGGCCTCAGTGATTACGATACACCTCTTTCTCTTTTCAGTGCCATACACAAACCCTCATATTCTGTGGCCTGGTTTCAAATTGGCCTTTACAAGGGCCTCAGTGATAATGATACACCTCTTTCTCTTTCCAGTGCCGTACACAAACCCTTATATTCTGTTGCCTGGTTTCAAATTGGCCTTTACAGGGGCCTCAGTGATTATGATACACCTCTTTCTCTTTCCAGTGCCGTACACAAACCCCTATTTTCTGTGGCCTGGTTTCAAATTGGCCTTTACAGGGGCCTCGTTGATTATGATACACCTCTTTCTCTTTCCAGTGCCGTACACAAACCCCTATTTTCTGTGGCCTGGTTTCAAATTGGCCTTTACAGGGGCCTCAGTGATTATGATACACCTCTTTCTCTTTCCAGTGCCATACACAAACCCCAATATTCTGTTGCCTGGTTTCAAATTGACCTTTACAAGGGCGTCAGTGATTATGATGCACCTCTTTCTCTTTTCAGTGCCATACACAAACCACTATTTTCTGTGGCCTGGTTTCAAATTGGCCTTTACAAGGGCCTCGGTGATTATGATACACCTCTTTCTCTTTTCAGTGCCGTACACAAACCCCTATTTTCTGTGGCCTGGTTTCAAATTGGCCTTTACAAGGGCCTCGGTGATTATGATACACCTCTTTCTCTTTCCAGTGCCATACACAAACCCCTATTTTCTGTGGCCTGGTTTCAAATTGGCCTTTACAAGGGCCTCGGTGATTATGATACACCTCTTTCTCTTTCCAGTGCCGTACACAAACCCCTATTTTCTGTGGCCTGGTTTCAAATTGGCCTTTACAGGGGCCTCAGTGATTATGATACACCTCTTTCTCTTTCCAGTGCCATACACAAACCCCTATATTCTGTTGCCTGGTTTCAAATTGACCTTTACAAGGTCGTCAGTGATTATGATGCACCTCTTTCTCTTTCCAGTGCCATACACAAACCACTATATTCTGTGGCCTGATTTCAAATTGGCCTTTACAGGGGCCCCCCCAGTGAATATGATACACCTCTTTCTCTTTCCAGTGCCGTACACAAACCCTTATATTCTGGTGCCTAATTCCAGTTTGACCTCTACAAAGGCCTGTGATTGTAATGCACTGTTTTCTCTTTCCAGTACCGTACACAAACTACTATATTCTGGTACCTGATACCAGCTTGACCTTTACAAATTGATGGAAACATAACTCAAATTGATGGAAACTGAGTTCTATTAAATTTATTACCCAGTTCACAATAACAATCTCTGGCACATTCATTCAGTTAGCTCATCACGCTTGCTTTGTAATTCTGACCAACCTTTGCCTTTAGACTTAACATCTACATGCCCTAGACCTCCTGGCAATCATGCTTTGAGTACTGAAAAGGCTTAACTTAATCCCTCACAATTTCAGTTAAAAGTTTTGTTCTGAGACTTAGCAACTACAGGTCTGTACTCATGAAATTAGATCGATGCAAAAGCAATAGGCTTGTTTTCAAGGCCAAACCACGTATCTTACTTATATAATACGAAAAGCATCAAACATTACATTCCTCTAGTCCCTACTGTGCCCATCTATTTGCAAAAAATTCAATTATAATAAGAAATGTCCCCCAAACTCCAACCATCTAGGGTTGAAAACAAGAGCCTCATGATTAACACGGTCAAGAACAACACTAAAGTCAAGACTACTTATACAGACATAATGACCTGAATCTAGCAATTTCTGTATGGCATGGAAATTGAAAGAAGCCCATCACAAGCACTGTGGCCCTTGCCAAAGGCAAAATGCAAATTATGGAACAGATTCTTACTTTCAGCTTACGCATTTAAACGGTTTGCCACCAGACGTTCAAAAACTGTAGTGAGTAAATAGTAACTGGGTGGCAATCATTAGGGCTAGAGCTACCCCAATCACATTTACAAATTTACCTATTGAAATTTTTCAACAGTGCAAAACGCACCCTTCAGAAAACTTAAGAAAAATATAAAATTCGGTGCTAAGTATATAAACAGCATCTTCCACCAAAGAACACATGCAGGATTAAAACCATTTGGGTGTCACCTCCAAAAACATAAAGGTTGAGGGAAAGTTTCTTAATTTTATGGGACCACATGCATACACATACAGAAAATACAATCAACCGCATAGTTATACACACACATATGTCTTTTTATCACATCACCGTGATTCATATACAATCAGTAAGCTACAAACGTCTTAATATCCAATTCGCCGAGGTAGAGCGAATTGGATATTAAAGGACGTTTGTAGCTTACTGATTATATATATATATGTGTGTGTCATATTATATGTATACGCGTATATATAATTTGAATTTTTGTCACATACATTCGTGACTTCTTTGTCTATCGCTGTTACTAAACTAAGATATATTCTTCTTCTAAACCAAACAACGGTTCTAATCTTGTCGGTGACGAAGCACTTGTCAATTGTAATTCCCCTTGGGTGTAGCTTATTCGCAAGGTATAGTGAACTATACAATATACGATATCTGTCTTAATATATATATATGTATATATATATATATATATATATATATATATATATATATATATATATATATATACTATAAATATTAATATATGTATATATATATATATATATATATATATATATATATGTGTGTGTGTGTGTGTGTGTGTGTGTGTGTGTGTGTGTGTGTGTGTGTGTGTGTGTGTGTGTGTGTATGCGTGCAACTATACAGAAAACGAATGATGGTTGGATGAGGAAAAAGGTGAGTCACAGAATAAGTGAAGCATGGAAGGCAGCCGTTCAAGTAACAGACTGGGAAGACCCGAGTGTTTATGGGAGTGTAGTGTAGTGTAGTGTGGTGTGGATCAGAATGCCAATGAAAGCACAGAGACTGAAGCTGCGAGATGAATTGTTTACGGAGTATATGTGGTGTAAGAAGAACTGAAAGTGATGCTTTTGAATGGTTTGACTATATGGAAAGATTGGACGACAAAAGGTTAGTGAAAAAAAAGTGTCATTTTCGGAAATGTCCAGGAATGCGAAATTGCGTGCGAAATAGAGATAAATCGCACCATGTGAACAGGAAGGCTCGACAAAATTAATGCTCACGAGCCTACTGTGAACTTTAATATATACTGTACACAGGAAGGCATGGGAGGCCCTCGGCAGTGAGTGACTGTGCCTCAGAGGGTTGAGAGATGCAGAGCGAGATGTGGCGGAGTAGGCGCTTTGTCAGCAAATCTGCGGAATTCATAACTCTCAGGAATGACAACTCGTGTTTCATTGACTACGGCGACTTGAGAACGCCCTTCTGTTTCTTTAAAAGTTTTAAAAAGTTCGATATGACACACCAAGAGCACTCACGCGCAGATGCAACTGTCTACTTCTAAGTGAGCGGGATAACATAAATCAAACATCATCATTGTAAGCGATAATGACACTTTGTAGTATAAGTGGAACATGCTGTAGATCTTTCGGTCAGCAGCCTTCCAAAGCCTCGTTTCAGGGAATAACAATTCTCAAAATGGGGTTTCCTTTTTTCTAACAAAAGTAGCCTAATCATAATTTAGGTTCGGTTTCAATAGGAGAATTCCACTATAACAGTGTCATAGTGCCTTCATTACCAGGAAATTCTGCGTGGAACTCGCTTTGCTGAATATCACCGGTGATCCACACTGTTGCTGTGCCATGTTACAACACAAGATGTATAGTACCGTACGACGGAGATCTGATCTGGGACTGTGAATCACGACTCGACTGCTGAAAAGGCTCCACCGGCGCTGCAACAAAGCAAAGACGGGGGAGGAAGGTCTGCAGCCTCAATTACGGCACAGCGATGTCAAGTTCAAATGATGAACCCAATTCATTTCCTTGAATACAGTTTCATACATTTCAGAAGGAGACAGAAAATGTGTTCTTTCCTAAGGGGGAACCCCAGCCCCAGCGCTCAGGTCTCTCTCTCTCTCTCTCTCTCTCTCTCTCTCTCTCTCTCTCTCTCTCTCTCTCTCTCTCTCTACTCCAGCATCTGGCTATGCATGGCACTCTGCATCCTCTGCTTTCCCTTCCCTTCACTCTGAAAGCATCAATAATCAAGCTCAAGGTAACCCCTTCTTTCAGAAAATATTCTAGACTGTGAGTGTGTGTGTGTGTGTGTGTGTGTGAAACAGACACACACATACAGGCACACAGATCAAGTACCATTCTCGTTATGAGCTCCCTCAACACATCATAACGGGCCCTCTCACTTCGCCCTTCCTGTACATGCTCTCTCTCTCTCTCTCTCTCTCTCTCTCTCTCTCTCTCTCTCTCTCTCTCTCTCTCTCTCTCCGATCAATACGACTCCGCCTAGCACCGATCCCGCATATTGTTGTTATTGTTGTTTGTAAATGATAAAACGGCTATTTTACTCAAGGAATTTTATACAATGCGCATAATGACTGAAATAATCTTAATTAAAAATTCAAGCACAGTTGCCTTATGCCATGAGTACGCTAAAATGAAGCTGTCGGCAGTGCGAGTCATTCCATTTCTAAAGCAAGTCAGCCTTAATTACGCGCACAGATTAAATAACCACCAAATGTGATCACCTTGCCGTCTTCATCCTGAAAACCTTTGGGTCTACTATCTCCATGACACCAATGAAGGCCACAACCTCTCACAGTCTTTCCTAGGATCCCTCTCTGGCAACACGGCATCCAGTTATTTACCGATGTGATATAATGGCAATTTGTAATTTAATGTTCGTGAACACATCTGGGAATGACTGGAACTTTCAAAATGTCCCAACAAACGGCCCCTCAACATTTTCCGTATCCATTTACGGTATTGTAATCTACCTACAATATATCTCCTTTTTTTTCCAGTACAAAGGGTTCCCATGGGAAAACTTGTAAACGCTACCGTACATCATTCTCGCAAGTGGTGTGTCGCGAAATAATATAAGGCCAATTCTACTTCTACCCCAACGTCCTGAATCCTTAAGGCTGCCATACAACATCTAGAAACCCCAATTCCCTTCGGCCCTTTACTGTCTTATTTATTTTTTACACCCTCCACAACTAAGTAACTTAGATGCACTTTCGCAAGGCTAAAAACCTACCTCTATCCTCCTAAGTTTATCTATTAGCAATCGAAGAACCTGTACGCAATGACCTGGACTTACTTGCCCACCACACTTACGATGAGACGTGACACTGAATCAGTAGCAACAGCCCAATCGCTCATCGGCTGAAGGCAAAACACAAAGATGAACAATACAAAAACGACCTTTGTCGCGACACACAGATCTATAAAAGGGTCGTGGGCAACAGGAAGTGGGAGAGTTCCCTGAACTGAAATCTGTCTCTCTTCCACTTTCAACTTGTATCCCAGAGCAGCGTCAAACGGATTCCTTCACAGAAGACTTTGGATTCCTTTCCCTATAAACCTCCCGAGACCCAAATAGAAACACGGGGTGTTTCAGACAGAATGACAATCGGAATCTTAAAATATTTACTGAGCCACCTAATGATCGAATCAGATTGAGAAATCTTGACATGTCACTTATTATCTGATGTAATTCATAAAAAAAATGGATTGGAGAGGAAAATGCCGCTTCAGATCGACAGCAACGAGGAATGACTAAATCTAGTTCTTTGACAGCCGTAAATGATATGCATACTCCTGTTCGTTTCTGTGATAAAATCTGCAAAGACCACAGCCAAAAATACAAATGGGCCAGAGGTATGTGAACTGTTTGTTGTCTTTCCAACCTCAGTCACAAAATTTTCCTCCCACTCTTGACCCGAACATGGTTTAGAACCGTGAGCCAAATACAGTAATCCGCTACCAACTGAACGCCTCTGGCCGATCCTCTTCGAATAATACAACATAAGACGTGAAACTCCTGAAAGCACGAAGGAGACGCGGCGATCTACTGAAGGATGTGGTTGAAATAATTTAATATTCCTTGGTGATTCGACTCAAACGATAGAGATGCGGCCTGCTTTTCTTCCATTCAAAACTACTGAAAATGAAGACCAGCAAACTTCGGGAATTCTTTCTCCCAAACGATTGCGTGTACTCTAACCTCATTTCCTAACTGGTATTTGAGTAGATTGCAATACGTCAGTTTGCTAAGGGTAAACTGTATCAAGAAATCTTCTTGCCTCTGCCACTATAATTTCGACAAACTTTACAGAAACAGATATTCGAAACGTGAAAAAGGTCCTTCAACATAATACGCAGTTCATCTGAGAAGCTTTCTGAGGAATCATAACCATCTCACATTAAAGAGCTTCTATAATACAATTTGCATGAATGAGCTTCTACAGTAGAATTTACACGAATGAAAGACTTAACACCTTGCAGTGTGTGTGTGTGTGTGTGTGTGTGTGTGAGAGAGAGAGAGAGAGAGAGAGAGAGAGAGAGAGAGAGAGAGAGAGAGAGAGAGAGAGAGAGATATGTATTATTGTGTAAGCGAGTGCATCTACTATTTCTTAATAAATTCCCAGAATAATCTACACAATAAATAATTTCACCGAAATTCTCTCTCAACTAAGAAGTATGAGCATTTGCACATTCTTCCCCTTCATAAACATTTGTAATTATCAAGAAGGGTGCTGACATAAAGAATGTTTTCAAGGAGTAGGTCCGCAGAAGTATTTGAGAAGAACGCGGAGCAAGCAAGAGAGGGCAAATGTACAAACTGTAAGCTTCGCAGAATGAAATCTACAGGGTTAAACTTTGCAGGTGTATCGACAGTCATATGGGTAATGCTATAAGAACTATGATATTATCCAACGTCTCCTTTTGTATGGTTATTCATAATTTTTTTTATATAATATTCTGCTACATAAGAATTATTAGAAAGCATCAGCAAGTTGCAGCATATAACATGCATTCGATATGTGTCTGCAGAGAGCACACTGCAGTGAAAACATGCTGGTAGAACTCACCCTGACCCTGTTCCCGCAGCACAAACACTCATTTGTTTCTGAATATTTTTCTTTTCTACGGCAAGCCGTTTCCCCTACCGGAATGGCCCCAGAGAATTTAATGGCAAAGTAATGGTCACTGGCATTTGGATGGATACTTCAACTGCTGATTCATGGATAATATAATCCCACGTGTAGAACTCTCCCACAAAATTAGTCACGCCATACACCTGCACTGTGGGCTTATGAACAGCGTGTCAAACCCCTACACACAAGTGTCGTTACTCTGCAGGCCTTCCTCTCATCCTTCCGTCCAGCAAGTCCGACCTATACACTCTTTTCACCAAATTATCATCCTGTATTCTTTCCACATGACCGAACCGTCTCAGAACACTGATTCCTCTTTCCAGCCGCGCTGCCTTTTCACCACTAGCCTACTCTGTATTTTCACATTTCTCACCCCATCCATTCTTCTTACTCTACATACACCACGTAAACAACTCTTCTCAAAAGTTTCTTCATTTTTCATTGGCATTCAACATCCACATCTCATTCCCATAGAAGCAAATTGGCTCAATAATCCCTCCTTACATTTCCACCTTGGCTGGCACAGACATTCGCAGTCTCTCCCCAATCATTTACAAGGACCTTACTACTATTTTCCTTGTGAACCTGTTGCGTGACTCGCCTCTTCCCTCATCACACCACTATCCTTTGTACGAACCAACCCTTCTTCTTCTGTCATCCATATTAACATTTACTGTTCCTTCTTTCTGATTTTTACTTACTACCAGAAATGTAAACTTACTCTGTAGCTTCCTCTTTTTTCAAGTACTTTCAAGCTTCAATCATTTTCTGCAATTTTTCTTCACTATCCTCACTCAGAATTAGATAACCTACAATCATCAACTTTTCCACATGCCACTCACAACCTTTTTTTTTATCCCTTAGCTATGCAACTGCATTCAACGTCCTCTCTAAAACACAGTTTCTCCTCTATCAATCCCTCTGTCATCTCCACTAATTTCTCGATCAAAATCATATTAGACGCCTTCCTTAATCGACTAAGCAACATTACAACACCGTAATTCTTACATTTTCGTCTACCACCTTCGTCCTCATGCAAACGAACAATTATTCCGTCACCATTTCCTTCATCTGCCTTGCACACCTTGGTCAATTACTCAATCACACTTTCGCCGCCGTACTTCAGCATATCACCTACAACCCCATCAATCAATTCTTCCTCTTTCCATCCTTCAAGAATCACTTGCACAAGCACTTACTGGCCTTACTCTAAGCGCTGTAACTCTTTAAACATTCAGCTCTGCCTCGTCAACAAATATTCAAAATACTCAATTCATCGAAAAGAACTGCATTCCATTGGCACTGTTTACTCTGAGAAGCTTTTGTTCATTTATCTACTCTACGCACCTGCTTCCTTTTAGCCTACCTACATCAACTTTCACTCTCCCCCCCCCCTATTTATCACTTGCCTTCTTTGTCCTTCTTACTTTTTTCTTGACTACACTATCAATCTTCCCAAACTCCTATCTGCCATGATCTTAAGCCCCAGAACTTCTTTTTATTTTTTACTATACTTCATTATTTACTGTTTTAGTCTTACCCTCCGTACATACAACGAGCCCTCCTCACTCTGTGATTTCGACCCAGAATTTTACTTATATGATTCAATTATACATATACACAGTGCAGACATATATGCGTTAGGTCTTTCATAGTCGTAACCGAATGCAGTGTTTCAAAACACAGTTGTTTGAGAACTGACAATTCTCCAAGAGCACGGAAAAGAAAATAACACTTGGCAAAATACCTGGGACCCTATAAAACCCATCACAAGCTCGGAAGGAAACCAATATAAAAACAAACCCTTGGGGGAAACCAATTAAAACTGAAATCGAGAGAGAACGCCCAACGCATTTGCTTCAATGGTCCCATAACAGCGCTCTCCCTCCTCCCCACCCATACCCCGCTGCCCTTCTCCTCTTCTTCTCCCTGGCCTCAGCTCTCACTGCCAAGGAAGCCAAAACCCTACCACAATGAACCAGTTGCAAGTGCATCACTCAAGTTCATTGTAAATAAAGACTCTCTCTCTCTCTCTCTCTCTCTCTCTCTAAGCTGACCTCTTAGAATAGCAGTTGAAAAACTACACACACACACACACACACACACACACACACACACACACACACACACACACACACACACATATATATATATATATATATATATATATATATATATATATATATATATATATATATATATATATATATATATATATATATATATATATATATATATATATATATATATATATATATATATATATATATATATATATATATATATATATATATATATATATATATATATATATATATATATATATATATATATATATATATATATATATATATATATATATATATATATATTGTATATATATAAAGAATGAAGTCCAATAAATTGAAGAGTGAAGTGTAACTGGGCCTTTTAGCGCACAGAGGCCTTATCACATCACCAGAAGACTAAATTTTGCGAGTGCCTCTCCAGGGAAGCACGTCTTCCGTCACGACAAAATACTGACCTTAAGAAAGAAACGACTGCAAAGGAAATCGACAATCTCAGAATTAGTTCTTAAAAGTCTTAGTTCTTAAAAGTCTTGGCAGTGCTCCTGAAGTCATGTACAAGAGGACTAAAGATCTCTATCTATTATGGGGAGAATCATTAACAAATCATGGTACTCCAAAACTCTACAAGCATGCAATATTATTGTCCAGCACTTAAAAAGACAAGTAAAAAATGGGCCGAATTTTCTTCGGCGCAATCGATTTTTCTGTGCACCCTATAATGCTGTATGAAACTGTCACGGCCCATGAAACTCTCAAGCTGCAATTTGAAACGTTTGATGATTGGAGGGTGGATGGTCAACATACCAATTTGCAGCCCTCTGGCCTAAGTAGTTTTTAAGATCTGAGGGCGGACAGAAAGTGCGGACGGACAGACAAATAACCATCTCAATTAACCAGTTTCCTTTTCCAGAAAACTAAAAAATGAAGACCACCAGCTGTCACTGACATCCCACCTTATAAAAATCTTTTGAGAAAATCATACGGAAATCAATCGTCAAACATCAGACCGACAATGTTCTCCTCCCTACCAATTACATAGCTTTATCCAGAAATCTCCTGCACTACACCTAATCAACCAGAGTCAATAATCAGAGGCCTAGAATTGATAATACGAGTATATATCTCGACTCTTCTAGGCCTTTCGACAAAGTTAATCACTTCACGGTGTACAAGAAGCTCCAAGGAGGGCGGGTAGTTATACCTGCAGGAGCTTGGCTACTTCATTTTCTCTCATACCGAAGGCTCCAATTATCAGCTCATGTGGCATAACGCAAACCAGCCCAAAACGCATCAGGTGTCATGCAAGGATCTGCTGTCGGGCCTGTTCTCTCCATTATAACGTTAAGCGATACTGATCATATCTGCAAACCTCCTTTATCTCTTAATCTGCCGCCGATTCCCATGGCTCAGCCCAATCCAACTCATATCAAAGCTGTGAAGTTTCAAACCAAACAGCCATAAATGAATAGAGTAACTTTAACGGGCAAAGTCGAGCACACATACTTTGCTAAGATATCCAGAAATCTCGATCATTATCTTAGCTCCGACGAAAATGCCCTTACGATACGGCATCAGGGAATCATCACCTCCGACCACTTAACAAGATCAATCCACTTCTCAAGAATCATGACAAACTGTCTTCATTAAACAGTCGATATGGATTCTGAAAACTTTTTCGGAAAGAGATATCAAAACCATGCACACACTATGGGTGACGTTTATGAGGCCAGTTACAGTCAATTGGCACTCATACCTAACTTATTATGGCCATATACATAAATACGGTGAAGGCCATGGGAGTACTTATTACCTAACATGCCGGTCCCAAGCCCGGGTAAAAGAGGAGGGTTGAGCGTAGGGTTAATGCCCCTGCCTTGTAAAAAGCATATTGTTACAGAAATTTACAGCAGACCTAATACGGACGGATCCTATGTTGACGACAATGCGAGAAATGGACTACTGAAATGGAAAACACCACTGAAACTAGGCACTTGGAATGTGCTTAGTCTATACAGAGCAGGATATGCTCAAACACTCATCAGTGATGTGAACAAGCATCAGTTAGATATAACTGCTGTGCAGAAGACAAGATGGACTGGATGGACTGGAAGTGGTGAGTGTAAGACAGATGGTTATACAGTCTTATATGGTGGCAGAGATGATGGCATGCACTGTCCACAGGGGTGGCATGGTCAGACAAAGTGTATAGAGTGGTTGGAAGCTTTAGAAAGATTAGCAAAAATCAGAGTACAGTCAGTAATAGTAGCTTATTCCCCCACAGAAGAGAGAGTGATGATGGTGAGAAAGATGATATTTATGAAAAGCTCCAAGAGGTTGTAGAATAAACACCAAAGCATGTTGTAATAGTAGTATTGGGTGACAATGCTAAGATTGGACATGAATGAGGGAGGTATTGGGCCCGGCAACTGGAAGACATAGTGCCCATGAGGTTAGTAGTAAGAATGGAATAAGGTTTACTTCATTTGCCAACTCCAATGGGATGGTTGTAGGTGGCACAATATTTCCACATAAAGAGATTCACAGGCGCACATGGAATTCACCTGGTGGAATTACAAGAAATCAAATCGATCACATACTTATACAACACAAATTCAGAGGTCCATTGATGGATGTACGTAGTTTCAGAGGAACTGATTGTGATTCAGGCCATAACTTAGTGATTGCCAGAATCAAGATCAAGTTGAACATGAAAAGGAGCAATAGGAATGAAAGGAGAGAAAAATTTGACACAGAAGCTCAAAGATGAGACATGTACGATGGAATACCAAACAGAAATTAGAAACAGATTTTCTGTTTTACAACTGCTAAATGAGGATGAAGAAATAGGACTCCAGGAAAAATGTGGAGCCACAGAACAAATTGTTAAAGAAGTAGCTGAGGAAACCATCGGGTACATAGAGAGCACATGTAACGAACATTGGTTTGATGACGGCTGCAGAAGAATGGCGGAGGAAAGGAAACAAACAAGAATAGAATTCTTGCAGAACAGGAATAATCAGGCATTAGGAGAGAACTTCAGGGAGAAAGGAAGAGCAGCTATGCTAATAAACAGAAGAAAGAAGAGAGATGCATTAAATAAGGAACTGGAGGACATGGAGAGAAACATGAGAAATGATAGGATAAGGGAAGGCTACAGGGGCATCAGGAAAATAAAGAATGTATATCAAGCAAGAAGCAGAATAGTGAAAGATACCAGTGGAAGTATTACGGTACAGAAGGACAAAGTACTGGAGATATGGAAGAACTATTTCTGCGACCTGTTAAACACAGGTGACCCAGTAAATCCTATTGAAGGGAGACATGCGCAAGCACCAGACTTGAGAGTGGAAGAGCCAACGCTGATAGACGTGAAGAATAATAGGGCACCTGGTTTAGATAACATACCAGCAGAGCTCCTTAACAATGGTGGCGAGATGTGACACTCAAAGACCTATGAGCTTCTAATAAAGATCTGGAGAAGAGAAGAGAAGCCAACAACATGGGAAACGGGCAACATTATCCCCGGTACATAAAAAGGGAGATAAGTCAGTCTGCTAATTACAGAGGGATTACACTCCTGCTAACCTGCTATAAGGTACTAGCCAAAATTATAAAAGATAAATTAGAACCTTACATAGAGACAGCATTGGGCGAATATCAATGTGGATTAAGAAAAGGAAGATCAACAATTGACCACATTTTTACTATTAGTCAGATAATGGAAAAACACTGGGAGATATGTGGCAGGTTTTTGTAGACTTTAAACAAGAGTACGATAACATCCATAGACCACCAATGTGGAATATTATGAAGGAATTCGGTACACCAGAAAAGCGTATAAACTTGGTCAAAGTATGCTACAGGAATAGTGAGAGTTGTGTCCAGGTGGGAAGGAAAAAGACAGAATGTTCTGAAATTAAAACAGGTTTGAGACAGGGATGCCAAAAAGACTGAATGTTTTGAAATTAAAACAGGTTTGAGACAGGGATGCTTTCCATCTCCAAATGTTGTTTAATCTAATTTTAGAGAAAATAAAGCGGAGCATCGAGGAAGTTGAGGGTGGTGTCATCTTGGGAGATACAAGTGCCAAAGTCCTTGCATTTGCAGATGATCTTGATTTCCAAAATGATGAGGTTGTCAAGGAACAACCAGCAATAACAGCAACAACAAAATATGGGAGATACTGAGAGCGTGATAGAATTTAAATATCTAGGAAGTATGTTAACACCAGGAATGAGACGGAGAGAGAGGTTCTAGATAGAACTACAGCAGTGAACAGATGCTTTTTCAGTGAACAGATGCTTTTTCAGTCTACAACATCTATTAAAGAGCGGAAACATCACAAGGTCTACCAAATTAAGAATTTACAACACCATTATCAAGCCAGTAGTACTAGCCTATATGGTTGTGAGACCTGGACACTGACTAAACGTCAAGAACAGAGACTACCGCTTTAGAGCTCTCAGTTGGCACGCTGGTGGCCCAGCGTTCGACTCTCCGTCCGGCCAGTGAAGAACTAGAGGAATTTATTTCTGGTGATAGAAATTCATTTCTCGTCATAATATGGTTCGGATTCCACAATAAGCTGTAGGTCCCGTTGCTAGGTAACCAATTGGTTCTTAGCCACGTAAAATAAGTCTAATCCTTCGGGCCAGCCCTAGGAGAGCTGTTAATCAGCACAGTGGTCTGGTTAAACTAAGATATCTTTTTTTGAAAATAACATTTTGCGTAGAATAACGGGTTCCATTTACTATATAAATGAAGGTGTTTGGAGAAGAAAGCACAACAATGAAAAGAGAGATTTGAACAGACACTGGAATGGAAGAGGGCAAAATGCCCAAGTGGTTATGGAAGGATCAGTGGAAGGGAGAAGACCGGTGGGGAGACCGAGGATGAGATGGAAAGATAATGTGTTCAGAGATCGAAGAGAATTGGGAGTGGACGATCCTGAGAATAACTAGAGAGGTACAGCTCTCAACAGGGGAACGTGGAGAGGTCTGGTGCAGTTTTTAAGATCTGATGGTGGACAGAAAAAGTGCAAATGGACAGAAAAAGCCACCTCAATAGTTTTCTTTTACAGAAAACTAAAAAGGGCTTGGATCCAAATCTACCAGTACAGTACACCCAATATGACCGGTAACCTTTGGCCTTCAGTTCCACCGCAATCCTAGAACTGGTGTCAGTAGCTCTCTATCTCAACCTACACTGTCTCATAATCCAGCCGACACTGCTTGCACACACCATCGTCATTTTGTACTCGCGGTCTGTAACCTGGGAAATTGCCTACATCACTATTTCAACTATTGCGAGTCATTCCCTACACTTATTGAAGCAAAAGTCAGACAAGTCCCTGGAAACCCTACCCTAGAGCCCAGATACAATGCCACCGGTCATTTCAGTGACCCCGACACAGGGCGTCGTTTTAACTCGATCTGGTACCTTGTATTCAATCCAAAGTTGGAGCCACACATGAGCAGGGCCTCGACGAGGTAATACCCCACGCCGGGGAGTAAAACCGATCACCAGGTTAAACAACCGATAATTCTCTCTCTCTCTCTCTCTCTCTCTCTCTCTCTCTCTCTCTCTCTCTCTCTCTCTCTTGCTTTCAAAAATATAAATAAAATATATCCATATTTTCGTTTACTAATACAAATATCCAGTATAAAATATCATTATTCAATTTTCTTATGGTGAAAAAAACTGCATCATATGCATTATTATTATCTGTTATTATTATTATTAGACCAGAATCACATTTCTAGACTGACATAAAGATTTCGTTTGTAAGAGATATGAAAACTGTAGAAGTTAGAAAGCAATATGCTGGGATGAATGGTTCACTTCACAGAAACTTCATATCATCTACAGTGTGCCATGCAAGACAATGTAGAGGGTTCCTTCTGGGCGGACAATACTCAGGAAAATGACCCAAGCTCTCGTAACAGAGGTATTTAGGATATCCAAAAACGGCCTTCCTCAAGATATAACAGGTCGCAGGTCATAAGGTTTCAAGGATTTCTTAACACGGTATCAGATACTTGCTTGGTATCAGAACGGTGCAACTGGTTATGCAATATTGTCATAACAATCAGCAGCATTTTTGGGCTCATCATCAAAGGCAAGTGAAATGTATGACGACATGTTGCCACTCACGCTGAATGAGGACCTTGGTAAAAACAAGAGCAGCAAAGAATCTGAGAGGTATCCAAGGAAAGGATCGAATGACGACTAGGCTAACTGGAGACGGATTAACACTGTGGCAGAGGAGAGGAGTGGCAGGCACCGCATCTCAGGACCCCTGCTTCTGTTCCTGGTGCGACTGCTCCTTTCTCCACACACTTCGAAAAAGACGAGAAATTAACAGGACTGCCCAGGGTACATCAATAAAAAACAGTAAAAACTGCAATCGAGTTTTCTGTACAGCCTATAATGCTGCATGGGACTTTCAGCCGCAGCTCATGAAACTCTCAGCCGTGTCCCATGAAACTCTCAGCCGCGGCCCATGAAACCTGCAGCCACGACCTGGTGGTAGCCTGTGTTGTTGGCACCTGTAGCGGTGCCAGACGCACGATTATGGCTAACTTTAACCTAAATAAAATAAAAACTACAGAGTAGGCTAGAGGGATGCAATTTGGTATTTGATGATTCGAGGGTGGATGATCCACATACCAATTTGCAGCCCCCTAGCCTCAGTAGTTTTTAAAATCTGAGGGCGGACTGAAAAAGTGCGGACGGACAGACAAATAGCCATCTCAGTAGCTTCTTTTACAAAAAACTAAAAAACATGAAATCTGATGGTTCGTGACCAAAAACTACATTAATCATTGCGAGATGTTTGAGGTCTGCACTCTACACGGTGCTGTCTGCGGTTCCAATTCTAGATTCGTTCCTTTTCTAATTTAAACCCTGATAGTCAGTGAACTTTGCGATCCGTCAGTCTGCTGTCAGCCTATAACCAAGGTCCTTGAAATATACTCTCAAGAGTACATTTAGAGGAACTTGGCGATAACCATCTGAAATGGAAATATAGCTTTTGCTTGCAACTATCAATGTGAGGCTTACTGTAAACCGGAAGACTTGACAATGAAATTACTGTAAACAGGAAGACTTGACAATGAAATTACTGTAAACAGGAAGACTTGACAATGAAATTACTGTAAACAGGAAGACTTGACAATGAAATTACTGTAAACAGGAAGACTTGACAATGAAATTACTGTAAACAGGAAGACTTGACAATGAAATTACTGTAAACAGGAAGACTTGACAATGAAATTACTGTAAACAGGAAGACTTGACAATGAAATTACTGTAAACAGGAAGACTTGACAATGAAATTACTGTAAACAGGAAGACATGACAATGAAATTGCTGTAAACAGGAAGACTTGACAATGAAATTACTGTAAACAGGAAGACTTGACAATGAAATTACTGTAAACAGGAAGACATGACAATGAAATTACTGTAAACAGGAAGACTTGACAATGAAATTACTGTAAACAGGAAGACTTGACAATGAAATTACTGTAAACAGGAAGACTTGACAATGAAATTACTGTAAACAGGAAGACTTGACAATGAAATTACTGTAAACAGGAAGACTTGACAATGAAATTACTGTAAACAGGAAGACTTGACAATGAAATTACTGTAAACAGGAAGACTTGACAATGAAATTACTGTAAACAGGAAGACTTGACAATGAAATTACTGTAAACAGGAAGACTTGACAATGAAATTACTGTAAACAGGAAGACTTGACAATGAAATTACTGTAAACAGGAAGACTTGACAATGAAATTGCTGTAAACAGGAAGACTTGACAATGAAATTACTGTAAACAGGAAGACATGACAATGAAATTACTGTAAACAGGAAGACTTGACAATGAAATTACTGTAAACAGGAAGACTTGACAATGAAATTACTGTAAACAGGAAGACTTGACAATGAAATTACTGTAAACAGGAAGACTTGACAATGAAATTACTGTAAACAGGAAGACTTGACAATGAAATTACTGTAAACAGGAAGACTTGACAATGAAATTACTGTAAACAGGAAGACTTGACAATGAAATTACTGTAAACAGGAAGACTTGACAATGAAATTACTGTAAACAGGAAGACTTGACAATGAAATTACTGTAAACAGGAAGACTTGACAATGAAATTACTGTAAACAGGAAGACTTGACAATGAAATTACTGTAAACAGGAAGACATGACAATGAAATTGCTGTAAACAGGAAGACTTGACAATGAAATTACTGTAAACAGGAAGACTTGACAATGAAATTACTGTAAACAGGAAGACTTGACAATGAAATTACTGTAAACAGGAAGACTTGACAATGAAATCGCTGTAAACAGGAAGACTTGACAATGAAAAATAAGTCATGATATTAGAAATAATGGTGGCAGAGTTGCTTTATCATTCCAAAACCAGCACCAGAGCCACCTGGCTCTAGAACTTGTACAGCGACAGCAAGCACAGCAGGCTGACAGTTTAATCAGTACAAATGGAAGTCAGTCAATCCAAGAGAAGAGGTGCGAGGCTCAGTGTCTGAGCCAACCCTCCTCCACGGCAAGGAAAAGTTTTGTCATTCAACCAACTGTTTTGAACGTCTCTGTAACCAGATAAGACCAGACCTTTCCCATCATACAACTGATTTAGTATTAAAAGTGTCACAGTATCATCAGTGGCTTTCGGCGACACAGTCACAACCTGCTGCTACTATACTAACAAAACCTGGTATCATTTCTCTGCAAAATTATGTTTATGGAATCCAAAACTCTACATTATACAAAATGATTTCATATAAAGCATGTAAAAGTAAGAACAAGTAAAAAATGAGTCGAAGTTTCTTCAGCGCAATCGAGTTTTCTGTGTGAGCCGCGACCCATGAAGCTTACAACCACGGCCCGGTGGTGGCATGTCCTATAACGTTGCCAGACGCACGATTATGGCTAACTTTAACCTTAAATAAAATATAAATTGCTGAGGCTAGAGAGCCGCAATTTGGTATGTTTGATGATTGGAGGGTGGATGATCAACATTCCAATTTGCAGCCCTCTAGCCTCAGCAGTTTTTGTGATCTGAGGGCGGATAGAAAAAGTGCGGACAGAAAAAGTGCGGACGGACAGACAGAGCCATCTCAGTAGTTTTCTCTTACAGAACACTAGAAACTTCATGAAAAAATGATTTCATATTTCACGAAGAGGACAGGTCTTTTCTTCGAAGGTGAAAATCCTGCGATGAAAAGCGACCTACTCTTCCATAGCACAGTGAAGAGGAAGAGGACGCTTACTGCACACGTACTCAGCATCCTCTAGAGAGGAAACGATTTCTCAAGTCTCCCACAGCTGAGAAGCTTCTCTACGTAGGAAGTGAGTTCTAAGACTATCAAGACTATGGCAATGTTCAGCATTCCACGATGAAGAAGAAAACAACTAACTCTGCACCTGGCTCTCGAAAATATACTATAGTGTTAAAGGAACCAAAGAAAAACCAATATTATCCAAACGCATTCCACTACAGGAATGGAGTGGAATATAGAATTTTGACGAAAGGCCAAGCGCAGGCACCTATGAGGTCATTCAGCGCTGATGAGTCCACAGGTTTTAAAGATGTAACAAAAGGAAAAACTCGCAGTTGCGCAATGAAACACCTCCTAGGAGAGGGTGGAAAGTAAGACGGAAGAAAGCGAATATAAACGGAGGTAGAGTAAAAGGAATGACAGGGGTTGCAGCTAGGGGCCGAAGGGACTCTGCAAAAAACCTTAAGTAAAGCCTACTGTGCACCGCTTGAGGTGCATTGACGGTACTAACCACTCCCCCACCTCTCCAGGGGCATTTCATGATGCCGAAAGAAGCCCAATCACTCAACGTCACACGACAGACTGTCTGATAACGAACACGACCACAGACAATCCTACGGACACTCTAAGACAAATTGAGATAATTAAAAAAAGGAAACATTCAAGTTTGTGATCTACTTTTATAACACCATGGATTCAGCATGTTATGTAACCATTCATACATAAAAAGGAATAAAAAAAATCACAAAGATACGAAAAGGCTAGAAAAGATTTCTTTCTGCATTAGGCTACCTTGATATAAGCCAGATGGTCATTAGCCCACGTGGACATTAAGTCTGAAGATTTCACTTAGGCTTAATAAACAATACTAAAATAAGCCTACACCTCCACATTTAGCCAGAACCTCCCTTCAATAGTTCATCCCATTAAGTACCACGATAACAAAGAGTTCACCGCAAACATGCCCACAATCGTAGATATGCCTCAGTGACCATGGGTATATGACCTTAGATGATTAAGCTCGTGACTCATAACACAATTTTCTGTCTTATTCCCAAACACGTGAAGAGAACAAACTGACTTTCTGTCATCCCTCCCTCACAAGACAGCCCAAGAAGGAGCGAGCTGTAGGCTAGGAAGTTCCATCACGTTAATGCCTTAACAGTAATCTGATTTCAGTTTTAATTCTCCATGTGTATACAACTGAGAAATGCCATACCCATTCAAGCAACAACAACAAAAATTAAATCATTACAACAAAATAGTAATTTTCTATTTAACCATAATACACACCTTCAGTTTTCGTTTCACACACACATGTCTTTTATATATATATATATATATATATATATATATATATATATATATATATATATATATATATATATATATATATATATATATATATATATATATATATTTATAATATATATATATATATATATATATATATATATATATATATATAATATATATATATATATATGTGTGTGTGTGAGTGTTTCTGTAGCTAGATCGAGCTTCTCACACGAATCGAATGAGGTTAGTCAGGGAACGCCATTCCTTTTCCCAGCTATGCTCCTAAAATATACATGATTTCATAGGATTCCGTTCAAAATTCACGAACTGGCAACTAACATGCTCCACATTTATCTATTATTTCAATGCAAAAACACGATTATTGCATACAATATGGCCATAATATGTTACATAAGAGTGAAATCAGTCATATTTTTCAAAACTGTAAGAAAATATCACGTGTAGCCAAATTCGGAAAAACAGTTACGAAGCATTTTCAAAACTTTCGTTCACTCATCGCCAATGCATTTGACAAAAAAATCATCATCAAACCTCAGTTCAAATGCTGAATTAAAAAAAATTGTCATAACATTAACACTGCTTCCAAAGCAACCATAAAATTTGAAATAATCCTATTTGATTGTTTTTACGCCTCAACGCTGAAAAAATGTAGGTAAATGAACAGCAAAGTAGAGTGCATCCACCGATATCAACGGGTGAGCGGAGCGTGTGTGACGCAACCATTAGAGAGGCGAAGTAACACGAACCACCTGGTGTAACATAGGTCTACAATGAGTAGCGACAATGAAATTATCTTCAAACCATTTATTTTATATTTGTTAGGAGAATATTTGGATTTTCATAAAAAATAAAATTATTAAGTTATATTTCTTCACCAATTCAAAAATTATGGCTTACTAGAAATTAATATTCGCCTATGGAATTATTCTTTTGCTAAAGCCAAGATTTTGTTCCTGGGCCTAGGCGTGTTAGATTTCTTTACTTACTATAAATACATTACACTTTGCATTCACATCTCTATATTAACAATTTCTGGCCAGAAACCATATGAAGTTATCTGCACATCCTTGCACTTCAAGTTACCTTATGAATGAATAAATTGTACACCAACAGCGAGCAGAAAGACTTTCAAGAAGATAATATTTTAAGCCAGTTAAAAAACAAGTGTTCCATAGGCCTTGATATTAACACTCATTCTACTCTGTCACATACAGTTTTGTTCTTATTTTTCTTAATATCAACTTCAAGATTGAACATTTCATGTACACCCGGCAAGAAAAGTGAAGATACAGTTTTCTTTAGATTTCGTTCATCGAATTTTAATTTTTTTCTTACAGAAAACACATAATCTCGGTAAATTTACTCTAGAACATGAAAATACAATGCAAATTATATCATATATGTTAAATCTGCAAAACAAAAACTTTCAGATACTTAAAAACACCATGCATGTCCGAAGTAATCAGAATTTCTCAGAGGACTTCGTTCATAGAGATCTAAAAGATAGTGTGTGGATATCTCGGTGTAGTGCTGTTTTTCAGAACGGCAATATTTACTGGTTTTCCGTTATGAACAGGCTTATTATTGCATCATCATACGAGGTAATGATAATTTCTTTAATTTTTACAGATTCATATTTGTATTTCACGGTGTTAAAAGTCAGCTGGAATTAATGGCAGTATATGTTGTGACAGCTAGGGCAGGTTGACCCAATCTATTTAAATCCGCAAGAGCGTTCTCTATGATGTGCGGAGTACCGCGATAACTTCGGCGGGAAAACACAAGTAACTGGATGTTTCTTAACGTTGCCATAGTCTCTCTCTCTCTCTCTCTCTCTCTCTCTCTCTCTCTCTCTCTCTCTCTCTCTCTCTCTCTCTCTCAATGCTAAAACATACTGTACAAATATAGTATCGCCCAGTCTCTAAAAGAAAAAAAAAATAATGAAATGAGTAGCTCTACATGTAGGCCTAGGCTTACACAACAGCAACTCTCTCTCTCTCTCTCTCTCTCTCTCTCTCTCTCTCTCTCTCTCTCTCTCTCTCTCTCTCTCTCCATTGCTAAAACATACTATACAAATATAGTATCGCTCAGTCTCTAAAAGAAAAAAATAATGAAATGAGTAGCTCTACATATAGGCCTAGGCACACACAACAACTCTCTCTCTCTCTCTCTCTCTCTCTCTCTCTCTCTCTCTCTCTCTCTCTCTCTCTCTCTCATCACCATAACATTGCATTCGTTCCTTTATTGTTCCCCAAGTTTTTCGTTGGACATAGCTCAAATTTAACTCTTGATTTCATTATGGAAGATCGCGTTTCCGATTATGCAAGCATTCCGTTCATTGTGGTGTCATAAATTCATATGCGCAAGGTTACTTCGTAGGTTATGTGGAAAAATGTTTCTTTTGCTCAGAACTGTCGCTGCAAATTACAACTTGAACGAATACTGTAAAGCTTACTACTGCATTTAAGTATCAATGATTTCAGAACCGTAGAATATGACTGAAAGTTATAGGAGGTCAAGCAAAAAACAAACACAATAAGACTGAAGCTCCTCCCCTTTCTAAAGTTGCCAGATGTCTCATTATTTAGTAATATATGTCCGAAGATTTAAAAAAACTGTATCCTCACTTTTCTTGCCAAGTGTACCAGCTGTACATGGTAAGGGGCTGCGGAAATTATAATCTCGGCCATTTGGCTATTCCTATGCCAAAAAGGCTTCCAATAAGAGTATAAAAAATCGTAAGGGTGTCACAAGCCTCAAGAGAAGTTTAATCCTATTCATGGAGATTTACTGTTCCACTGGGAACCGAACCTTTGAACAGGTGCTCATCTATATTTCGATTAATAGCCCTCTTTTCCATATAATTAAAATCATCAACATCTTTTATTCCTCAAAGAACATGTAATCTCTACAAATAAATTCTTTAGTAACAGAGATTACATCCCAGGAGGATTGGATTATTTTTTTTAGGCCTATAAATCATTTTGCAACATACAAGCAGCTTGAACACAGCCTAAAACTTCAACATTCAAAGAAAACTTGTTGCAATTCATATTCCTATTCTGAAAATGCTGTTATGACTGTTGAGCTTATTATGCCTACTGTTATAATGCTGCAGAGGTAGTTGTTAGGTTGACCAATCTGAGGAGCATGTTAAGCGCTGTCATTGACGGTATCGCTAACCTTATCACACCGTGATTTGAGCTAAGCAGTGTAAAACAAAAAATCAATTCAAATCACACAGATTACGAATTATAACAATGCATAAAAGGGACATATTTATATAAACATGGGGAACATAGTGTTGGCTGTGAATTCGCAAACTTGTCGACATGCATGACATAGGAAATGAAAAAAAAAAGTTTAACAATACTTGGCAACGTTACGTTGAGTCTGAGATTTTGGACAATACAAAAAGAACCATGTCGTCTCAGATTTGAGCATGACTGTTCCATTCTCTTCTTATGAGATTGAACTCGGGATTTGGAAATGGAAGAAAGAAAAGACGTAGATATACAGCTCCCTAAAACTAACGAAATAAAAAAGTTTTGAAGGTAAGAATTTTAGTGCTTGGGAATTTTGTATTTAGCCAATATTCTCATTGTGAAGGTGCATATATTTGCCTAATTAACTGTACTTCTGTTAACTACAACTGCTAAGTCACGTAAGAATATTTATGATTCAATTTATGGTATGGCAACCAATGAAGCTTATGGCTAGCCATTTAAGTTTAAAATTGGCAAGGCCAACACAGGGTTGAAGCATAATCCTTTCCTAGATAAAATATAAACCCCCCCCCGCCTCTCTCTCTCTCTCTCTCTCTCTCTCTCTCTCGCCGGACAAGAATTTCTCGGCTAACTGGGAGTATTTGCACGAAATTCATGTGACTGAGTAAAACAGGCAAGATCGCGGTCGTTGACGTCGTCGCAAGAAACACAGTGCAGAATATACACACACACACACACACACACAGAGAGAGAGAGAGAGAGAGAGAGAGAGAGAGAGAGAGAGAGAGAGAGAGAGAGAGAACTTACTGTATATATTGAAGTAATCTCCGGTATGCTCCATTACAGGTTCCGCCATTGTCATTCAAGAGCATGTATACGGTGCAAAGAACAGCAAACCACTCAACACACTTGAGATGAAACCGCAGTAATACTTGTAAGTCAGAGGAAGACAGCAAGAAGTCCTAATCCACCTCCTCCAACAGTCAGCTGTAAAAGGATGGTGGTCAGTCTGGATAGAGCGTGTGGTGAGGGGGAAGGGTGTTGAGGGAGTCAAGGGGATTGGGCGGGATAGGAGGATGACGGAGACTACCAGCGAGAGAGAGAGAGAGGGGGAAGGTTTAGGGGTGGAGGAAGAAGCGGGAGGCTATGGGGAGGGGCAGGCCTGGCGCTGGGCAACACTTAAGCGATAATCCAAACTACAAATAGTGCTAACAAGATGAACGGACTCTCGCCCTTAATGCCAACAACTCTAAAGACCGTAGTGGCTCACAAAAAGCAGAGATTTTACGTCCCTAGAGTCGTGTTTGGTAGATCAGCTGAGCGCCTATCTAGCAACTCTTGGATGGCGGGCAGCCGCAGCCCTCCCCCTCTCCTCCTAAGGGCTCTATCCCCCATCCCCAATCAGCGACCACATCATACATCTACTGATTTAAACGTCCTATTCCCTATCATCCAAGACCCTTCCTCGACCCTTAGAAAGTTGTGGGTACTCCCCACGTACAGTGCATATAAACACTACAGTAACTTGCCTGGCCGCATACTGTTCTGCTCTGATGTGTAAGCTGTACCAGAGAAAAATAACATCTCTAAGTGATAAGTACGCCAGTACATTGTATACCGTCATACGGCAGTGGCAAGAGGACCTCGACGAGGTAATCCACATCCCACTGGGTTGAAACTAATAATAAGACATTCTCTCTCTCTCTCTCTCTCTCTCTCTCTCTCTCTCTCTCTCTCTCTCTCTCAAATAAATGCGCAGTACTGAGCGACTGCGGGTTATTCCACTACCTTCTCCAAGTTGTGGAGGAATTACAGATACAACACTTTTACGAAACATTAACATGAAAAGCGCAATCATTACAAAACAAACCAAGCCATGAAGATTGGGTAAACAAATATATCCCTGGAGGATAAAATTTTTTTCACAAGCACGAGAGGTGGAACTTTTGTTGTCAAGGCGAATCACAAGAATAACCCTAGGAGGGCTCACTCTTCACCGAAGGTTTAGATGTCCCCTAAAATAGGACTAACACTTGAAAACCTGCTTGGTTACTTATTAGTTTTCTGTAAAAGAAAACTATTGAGATGGCTTTGTCTGTCTGTCCGCACTTTTTCTGTCCACACTTTTTCTGTCCGCTCTTTTTCTGTCCACGCTCAGATCTTAAAAACTATTGAGGCTAGAGGGCAGAAATTTGGTACCGTAAGTGATCAACCACCCTCCAATCATCAAACATTCCAAATTGCAGCCCTCTAGACTCGGTAGGTTTGATTTTTATTTAAGGTTAAAGTTAGCCATAATCGTGCTTCTGGAAACGGTATAGGACAGGCCACCACCGGACCGTGGTTAAAGTTTCATGGGCCGCGGCTCATACAGCATTATGCCGAGGCCACCGAAAGACTGATATATTTTCGGTGGCCTTGATTATACGCTGTACAGAAAACTCGATCTGCATTTTTTACTTGTTTTTAAATTAAGCCGGCCCTCACCAGAACGGCCCTTGTCTGACGGTGGCCCGTAAGTGGCATATGGTGTCAAAAGGGTATAAGATGCCTGGTGTGGACCTCTGTACTTGCCATACATCTAAAATGCACATGAATGCACGTAAATCATACACCAAACCTCTCTCTCTCTCTCTCTCTCTCTCTCTCTCTCTCTCTCTCTCTCTCTAGAAGCATGGGCCCATGCTGCCAAAGGCCAGTTCAATCTGCGGCGACAACAGATATCTATCTCTTTTAGCAGACGTCAACATTCCAACTAATAACAATGAACTGGGGAGCAGTTGGTAGCCGCATGCCCGTGGGGGGGGGGGGTTATAAACGAACGTGTACGGCTTCCCTCGACGGTTGCCCTTGTTGGTTTGTGTTCGGAGAGGCAAAAGGAAACTGGTAGAATATCGCGAAAAGAAGTGACTGAAGGTTAAATCACAAGTGGAGAGGAAAAGTCACGAAGTTCATATCAATTTAGTGACGGACAAGTGAATGTGATTATCAAGAAATAACGATAACTTGCGTTGCGGAGAGATTACAGAAAATTGGCAAGGTTATGGACAGCCCCGGAGAGAAGTTCAAAAGAAGTATGCAAAATTATCAGTCATCAAGAAGAGTTTGGGGTCAGACATTTTGAAAAAAGAACGAAAGCATAAAGTGTCTGGACGATGAGGAGAAAAGAGAGATGATGAGTGGAGAGTTAGCATGACACAAGAGAAGGTTGTGAACGTGAATACATGAGGATCCCTGAGGTAAACTGAGGAATGTGAGAAGAAAATGGGGAAAATGTTAAAAATAATGCTGAATATCAGCAAGTTCCTCGGGCAAAAAGCAGTTTTCCTAATGGGAAGTAAATGTAAAGAGAGATGTTTACTTCCCATTAGTAAAACTACTTTTTGCCCGAGGAACTTGCTGATATTCAGCATTATTTTTAACATTTTCCCCATTTTATTCTTGTTTACCTCAGGGATCTTCATGTATTCACGTTCACAACCTTCTCTAATCTTGTGTCATGATTGGATATTTAAAAATAAAATACAAATAGTGATGCTCCCTGAAGATGAAGAAGGAAGTCCCGTGCCATGTCGGAGTGAATATTTTGGAGTATGAAAATGAAGGAGGGACAACTGTGCGCGATACGAGACAACAGAAGATGGTTCATTAGCAGCAGTTCGAGAATTCTTTCGAAATGACTGCTAAGGATGCAAGAAGAGCAATTCAGGACCTTCACGAGTAGACAGATGCCAGGGCTGGACTTGCAAGCAAGAGTGTATGGTATTGTGGTAACCGTCAGACTGAATAACTGACCAGGGAGTGTAAGGTGTCTAAATGAGGGAAATCCCAAGTAAAGAAGAATATTTGTCCATAGCATATGGGGAAAGTTCATAGAAGTGAGTGTAGGTTAAAAAAGTTAAGTATACCTCAGTTTGACCAGACCACTGAGCTGATTAACAGCAGCTCTCCTAGAGAGGGCTGGCCCGAAGGATTAGACTTATTTTACATGGCTAAGAACCAATTGGTTGCCTAGCAAAGGGACCTACAGCTTACTGTGGAATCCGAACCACATTATATAGAGAAATGAATGTCTATCACCAGAAATAAATTCCACTAATTCTGCACTGGCCAGCTAGAGACTCGAACTCGGGCCTAGCAGAGTGCTGGCCGAGAACTCTACCGACTCTCCCAACGAGGAACTAGTGAGTGTAGGAATTAAGTATGAATGAGAAGGTGAACAGTGGAATTCTGATTGAGAAAATAAAGCATAACAACAGGAATGATATGGGATGAGCAATCAGGGTCCAAAATACACTACTATTATTACTCAGAAACTGAACCCTATTCATTTGGAACAAGCCTACAGGGGCCATCGACTTGAAATTTAAGCTTCCAAAGAATATGGTGCTCATTAGAGAGAATTAACAGAAGGTAATGAGAACTACATACAGAAGAGATCACTTATTAAAAAAGAAAAAAATATATTAACAAATTAATAAACACAGATAAAAATGAAAGTAAGTTATTAAAATCCCAGGAGAATTGTATTAGGGTAGTAATGCACTGCATCTTCGCTTAATCTTTAGAAGTTTCAATTGCACGACATCCTCAGGGAGACTTCCATAGTCCAACGGTGTGTGAGGAATAAATGATCTCTGGAACTGAGAAGTTCTACAGCGAGTTATATTCACTGAATATTGGTGCTGCTGTCCAGCCAATCTGCTTGCTGTCGGCAGGAAAAGGGGATCAGGGATCACTTGAGAATGTGAAAGATCTCTGTTAAAATACACCTTATAAAAAACTGACAAACAAGAGACCATCCTATAAAAAACTGACAAACAAGAGACCATCCGTTGATGATCCTAGCTACAACTACTAATATTAGGAAACAGAAACTAACCACCACAAACCACTCTATCTACAAGAGATAAATCATCTCTGACAGAAGCAGACATCCACACTGGAGAACAGTATTCTAGTAAAAGAAGGTCAAACGACCTAAAACAGGTTGCATTGATTTCATCACTGTTACAAATATACGAGGCCTTATACAATACCTTACTTTCATGCGCCATTTGCTGACACTTTCATCAGATGTTTCTCAAAAGTAAGATGTGAGTCAAAAGGTTACGCCCAGAATACTTAAAGCTTCAGACTCATTCAGCAAAGTCGCATCCACCTGAAGGGGAGAATGGGGTGGAAAATCTGTGCGAGATCTGCTAATCAATAGCATTTTCGTTTTACTGGAGTTCAGCCTCATACCCCACCGACTGCACCATTCACTAATCCCCTCCATGCCTCGATTGGGACTAAGGGCAGCTTCATTTCTCACATGTGGAGACTTTACTACAACCACAAGTGTTGCATCATCAGCATACTAAGCAATATTGTTTTTCTATCTTGTTTTCCCACTAAAAATAAGAGTGGACCAAGAACATTAACGATCTAATCAACAGCAACTCACTGCTGCCTACCAGTAAGGAAATCATAAAGTGAATCTACAATATATCCAACCACTCCAAGATTCTGAAGTTTATAAATAAGTGCCTTGAAATTTACCAAGTAATTTACTAAGTCGAAAGCAGCGCTAAAAGTCTATTTGAATTACTGTACACTCAAAATCCTTATCAAGGCTCTCTTGCAAATCGCAGGTTTAATCTAAAAGAGCATCACTGCTTCCAATATGCATATTGACTAACAGCTAACAATCCTTTAGATTCCACATACTTATATAGTGGCTTAAAAATAAGTTTTTCTGTGAACCTGGAGAGCACAGAAAACAGAAATTGGCCTGTAGTTACTGCAGTCTGCAGATATGCCTCTGGAACAGGGTAATATGCGCTTATCCACAAAGACACTACGTCGACATAAAAATCTATAGAATCTAGTAATCTTGGGAGACAACACACTAGAAACTTTCTTAAAAAGCAAAGGGAAGACACCATCAGGATCTTCTCCACCACAGCTATCAAGATTATCCAGAATTTTCTTAACATCCTTAGAATGAAATGCAAATTTTGTAAGAATAGGTTCAGGACGACAAATGAAATGCAAATTTTGTAAGAATAGGTTCAGGACGACAAATGAAATGCAAATTTTGTAAGAATAGGTTCAGGACGACAAATGAAATGCAAATTTTGTAAGAATAGGTTCAGGACGACAAGCGTCAGGGAGAGGGGCATCCTCAGCTGACTGCCTCGCTTCAAAAGCTCAATGTAGGCTATGTACCACAGGTTTGTTGTGAAAGAGCATTACAAAGAGTTTATAGAAAATAGGGGAGAAACAGGATGTAGTAAACAAGGAACTGGACACACCAGTATAATATGGGCAGTGCTTAGGATGTACTGCCATGGAAGGTATCAGAATGGGATATCCTTAGACTCAGTAAAAGCATCGGGGGGTTTAAGGGGCTGAGGCCATGTGCAGCTGATGAGCTTTCTGTGTACGCATACGGGCCACTTCATGTTTTCTTCAAGGCGATTCATCACAGTCAGTAACTAATGGAGAAACGAAACAAAGACTAACATTCCTCTCTCTCTCTCTCTCTGCAACTAACCCTATAAGGGTAATGGGTTACTGAAGAAAAAATATACATGTTCACTATAATATTCTACAAATTTTACGTTTCACACTTTTAGGGGCTGTACTGGGGGGGGAGGCTCTTTTATTTCCTAAAGGCCTTAAACAATGAAAACGAAAACATGAAATTAGAATGCACTACACATACCCTGAAAGGTTACATGCATGCACTCATATATGTATGTATTATTTTTACCTGTTAATATCATTTTTATTTCCAGTTTATATTAGAGCGCAGCAATGAAATAGAATATATATATATATATATATATATATATATATATATATATATATATATATATATATATATATATATATATATATATATATATATATATATATATACATAATATAATATATATATATATATATATATATATAATATATATATATATATAATATATATATATATATAATATATATATATATATATATATATATATATATATATATATATATATATATTATATATATATATATATATATATATATATATATATATATATATATATATATATATATATATATATATATATATATATATATATATATATATATATATATATATTATATATATATATATATATATATATATATATATATATATATATATATATATATATATATATATATATATATATATATATATATATATATATATATATATATATATATATATATATATATATATATATATATATATATATATATATATATATATATATATATATATATATATATATATATATATATATATATATATATATATATATATATATATATATATATATATATATATATATATATATATATTATATATATATATTATATATATATATATATATATATATATATATATATATATATATATTATATATATATATTATATATATATATATATTATATATATATATATATATATATATATATATTATATATATATATATTATATATATATATATATTATATATATATATATATATATATATTATATATATATAATATATATATATATATTTAATATATATATATAATATATATATATATAATATATATATATATATATATATATATATATATATATATATATATATATATATATATATATATATATATATATATATATCCTATGTGGTTACAGAAATGAAAATACAGAATACCAGGTCTTACTTAGCTAACTTAGGTCACTCTGACCGCTGAGCAAAGTCACTGATAAGATATATGCAAAGCGCAGCAGGGGCGCTGTGCAACTGCGTTATGCTGATCCTGACGAATATTGATTTTGCAACCAAGACCTTTGTCAAGGGAGTCTATCGCAAGGCTGTTGGATCCGCCTAACTGAGATTCGTGAAGCTTTGAAAGCACAACGGATTTTCCACCCAGTAATGCAAGCGTGGGTTTTTTGCCCACAAAAATAAGGAATTGGAACAGAGAGACAAATTAATAATGGCAATAATGAATTACGCTACTAGAATAGAATACAGATCTTAGGCCAAAGGTCAAGCACTGGGACTTCCGAGGTCATTCAGCGCTGAAATGGAAACTGACTGTAAACAGGTTGAAAGGTGTAACAAGAGAAAAAGCTCGCAGCTGCACTGCGTGATTCACGGTGCACTGACAGCACTGGCCCGCTAAGCAGGAATTCCACTACTGTCTTGGCCGTATTTCCAAGCTTAAGCAAAACAGCCAGCTCAGGGATCTCTTGTTGAGTCTGGCACTACTAACTTTTGCTGAGCGACCTATGGAATATTGCGAATTTCTCCTACGAGACTCACTGGAATCTCCAGGGAAAGATCGTACAATACAATATTCTCAAGCGTACTTCTGGGAAATAAGCAGTGACAACTCAAGAAGCTATTTCTTTCCGAGATTTAATTAGGTTGTTGATGATTCCCAAAAAGCTATACACAAGAGCCTGTTGGAGGTAGCAGCATCTGCCGCAAATTGCCTCCTAATCTTTGACTTGTATATGTTATATCGAACTATAATACACATCAATCCAAGGTCTTTAACCCCATCTACAAACTATGGTCATTTTGAAATAATCAGTCTAAAACTACCAAGTATTTTGGAAAAGACGAGAGTCGCTCAGCTAATATCATCATTATTAGCTTTGTTCATTATCATTCGGCTTAACAAACTATCTTTGTTCGAGTTGCATTCCAGTAGGCTAATTAGAATACCGACACGACAAGCGACAGTGGCCTTAAGCGAAGGGAAATC